>NW_027596134.1:600000-956613 GCF_964194155.1 Cetorhinus maximus
AAGTTGAGGTTGTTGTTGAATTTTTAGGTGTTTTTAATTGTTGAGGTTTTTGTTGAATTTTTTGGTGTTTTTGAATGTTGAGGTTGTTGATGAATTTTTTGGTGTATTACATTGTTGACGTTTTTGTTGAATTTGTTGGTGATTTTCAATGTTGAGGTTGTTGTTGAATTCATTGGTGTATTCAATGTTTTTATTTGAATCTTTTTGTATTTTTCAAAGTTGAGGTTGCAGATGAATTTGTTGCTGTTTCTCAATGTTGAGGTTGTTGAATTTGTTGGTGATTTTCAATGTTGAGTTTGTTGTTGAATTTTCTGGTGTTTTTCAATGTTGAGTTTGTTATTGAATTGGTTGTTATTTTTCAATGTTGAGTTTGTTGAGTTTGTTGGTATTTTTCAAAGTTGACGTTGTTGTTGAATTTTATGGTGTTTTTAATTGTTGATGTTTCTGTTGAATTTGTTGGTGTTTTTGAATGTTGAGGTTGTTGATGAATATTATGGTGTTTTTCATTGTTGAGGTTGTTGTTGAATTTGTTGGTGTTGTTGAATGTTGAAGTTGATGTTGAATTGTTTGGTGTTTTTCATTGTTGTGGTTGTTGTTGTTTAATTTTTGATGTTTTTCATTGTTGTGGTTGTTGTTAAATTTTTTGGTTATTTTCATTATTGAGGTTGCAGTTGAATTTGTTGCTGCTTCTCAATGTTGAGGTTGTTGAATTTGTTGGTGTTTTTGAATGTTGAGGTTGTTGATGAATATTTTGGTTTATTTCAATGTTGAGGTTTTTGTTGAATATGTTGGTGTTTTTTATTGTTGAGGTTGTTGTTGAATTTTTTGGTGTTATTCATTGTTGAGGTTTTTGTTGAATTTGTTGTTGATTTTCAATGTTGAGGTTATTGAATTTTTTGTTGTTTTTCAAAGTTGGGGTTGTTGTTGAATTTGTTGGTGATTTTCAACGTTGAGTTTGTTGTTGAATTTGTTGCTGTTTTTCAATGTTGAGGTTGTTGATTTTTTTGGTGTTATTCAACGTTGAGTTTGTTGTTGAATTTTTTGATGTTCTTCATTGTTGAGGTTTTTGTGGAATTTTTTCGTGATTTTCAATGTTGAGGTTGTTGAATATATTGGTGTTTTTCATTGTTGAGGTTTTTGTTGAATTTGTTGGTGATCTTCAATTTTGAGGTTGTGTTTGAATTTTTTGGTGTTTTTCCATGTTGAGGTTTTTGAATTTGGTGGTGTTTTTCAAAGTTGAGGTTGTTGTTGAATTTGTTGGTGAATTACAATGTTGAGTTTGTTGTTGAATTTTTTGGTGTTTTTCATTGTTGATGTTGTTGTTGAAATTGTTGGAGTTTTTCAATGTTGAGGTTGTTGTTGAATTTTTTTAATGATTTTCAATGTTGAGTTTGTTGTTGAATTTGTTGGTGTTTTTCAATGTTGAGGATGTTGAATTTGTTGGTATTTTTCAAAGTTGACGTTGTTGTTGAATTTTTTGGTGTTTTTAATTTTTCAGGTTTTTGTTGAATTTGTTGCTGTTTTTAAATGTTGAGGTTGTTGATGAATCTTTTGGTGTTTTTCATTGTTGAGATTGTTGTTTAATTTGTTGGTATTTCTCATTGTTGTGGTTGTTGTTGAATTGTTGATGTTTTTCATTGTTGAGGTTGTTGTTAAATTTGTTGGTGTATTTGAATGTTGAGGATGTTAAATCTGTTTGTGTTTTTCAAATTGTGGCTGTTGTTGAATTTTTTTGGTGTTTTTCATTGTTGAAGTTTTTGTTGAATTTGTTGGTGTTTTTCTTTGTTGAGGTTGCTGTTGAATTTGTTGGTGATTTTCAATATTGAGGTTGTAGTTGAATTTGTTGGTTTTTTTCCATGTTGAGGTTTATGAATTTGTTGGAATTTTTCAAAGTTGAGGTTGTTGTTGAATTTTTGGGTGATTTTCAATATTGAGGTTGTTGTTGAATTTATTGGTGTATTCAATGTTTTTATTTGAATCTTTTTGTATTTTCCGAAGTTGAGGTTGCAGTTGAATTTGTTGCTGTTTCTCAATGTTGAGGTTGTTGAATTATTTGGTGTTTTTCAAAGTTGAGGTTGTTGTTGAATTTTTAGGTGTTTTTAATTGTTGAGGTTTTTGTTGAATTTTTTGGTGTTTTTGAAGTTGAGGTTGTTGATGAATATTTTGGTGTTTTTCATTGTTGAGGTTTTTGTTGAATTTGTTGGAGATTTTCAATGTTGAGGTTGTTGTTGAATTTATTGGGTTATTCAATGTTTTGATTTGAATCTTTTAGTATTTTTTAAAGTTGAGGTTGCAGTTGTATTTGTTGCTGTTTCTCAATGTTGAGGTTGTTGAATTTTTTGGTGTTTTTCAAAATTGAGTTTGTTGTTGATTTTATTGGTGTTTTTCATTGTTGAGGTATTTGTTGAATTTGTTGGTGATTTTCAATGTTGAGGTTGTTGAATTGATAAGTGTTTTTCATTGTTGAGGTTTTTGTTGAATTTGTTGGTGATTTTCAATGTTGAGGTTGTTGCTGAATTTTTTGGTGTTTTTCATTGTTGAGGATTCTGTTGAATTTGTTGGTGTTTTTGAATGTTGAGGTTGTTGAGGAATTTTTAGGCGTTTTTCATTGTTGAGGTTTTTGTTGAATTTGTTGGTGTTTTTCATTGTTGAGGTTGTTGTTGAATTTGTTGGTGATTTTCAATTTTGAGGTAATTGTTGAATTTGTTGGTGTTTTTGAATGTTGTGGTTGTTGATGAATATTTAGGTGTTTTTCATTGTTGAGGTTTTTGTTGAATTTGTTGGTGTTTGTCATTGTTGAGGTTGTTGTTGAATTTGTTGGTGATTTTCAATGTTGAGGTTGTGGTTGAATTTGTTGGTGTTTTCCCATGTTGAGGTTTTGGAATTTGTTGGTGTTTTTCAAAGTTGAGGCTGTTGTTGAACTTGTTGGTGATTTTCAATGTTGAGTTTGTTGTTGAATTTGTTGCTGTTTCTCAATGTTGAGGTTGTTGAATTTTTTGATGTTTTACATTGTTGAGGTTTTTGTTGAATTTGTTGGTGATTTTCAATGTTGCGGTTGTTGTTGAATTTTTTGTTGTTTTTCATTGTTGAGGTTTTTGTTCAATTTTTTGGTGTTTTTGAATGTTGAGGTTGTTGATGAAATTTTTTGGTGTTTTTCATTGTTGTGGTTTTTGTTGAATTTGCTGGTGTTTTTCATTGTCGAGGTTGTTGTTCAATTAGCTGGTGATATTTAATGTTAAGGTTGTGGATGAATTTGTTGGTCTTTTTCCATGTTGAGGTTTTTGAAATTGTTGGCGTTTTTCATAGTTGAGGTTGTTGTTGAATTTGTTGGTGATTTTCAATGTTGAATTTGTTGTTGAATTTTTTGGTTTTTTCATTGTCGAGTTTGTTGTTGAAATTGTTGGAGTTATTCAATGTTGAGGTTGTTGTTGAATTTTTTGGTGATTTTCAATGTTGAGTTAGTTGTTGAATTTGTTGTCATTTTTCAATGTTGAGGTTGTTGAATTTGTTGGTATTTTTCAAAGGTGACGTTGTTGTTGAATTTTATGGTGTTTTTAATTGTTGATGTTTTTGTTGAATATGTTGGTATTTTTGAATGTTGAGTTTGTTGATGAATTTTTCGGTGTTTTTGATTGTTGAGGGTGTTGTTGAAATTCTTGGTGTTTTTGAATGTTGAAGTTGTTGTTGAATTGTTTGGTGTTTTTCATTGTTGTGGTTGTTGTTGAATTTTTGATGTTTTTCATTGTTGAGGTTGTTATTGAATTTGTTGGTGTTATCAATTTTTATTTTGTTGAAATATTTTGTATTTTAAAAAGTTGAGGTTGTTGTTGAATTTGTTTGTTGGTGTTTTTCAATGTTGAGGTTGTTGAATTTGATGCTGTTTTTCAAAGCTGAGTTTGTTGTTGAATTTGTTGGTGTATTTGAATGTTGAGGGTTTTAAATCTGTTGGTGTTTTTCAAATTGAGGTTGTTGCTGAATTTTTTGGTGTTTTTCATTGTTGAGGTTTTTGTTGAATTTGTTGGTGTTTTTCATTGTTGAGGTTGTTGTTGAATTTGTTGGTGATTTTCAATATTGAGATTGTTGTTGAATTTGTTGGTGTTATTCCATGTTGAGGTTTTTGAATTTGTTGGTGTTTTTCAAAGTTGAGGTTGCTGTTGAATTTTTTGGTGATTTTCAATGTTGAGGTTGTTGTTGAATTTATTGGTGTATTCAATGTTTTTATTTGAATCTTTATGTATTTTTCAAAGTTGAGGTTACAGTTGAATTTGTTGCTGTTTCTCAATGTTGAGGTTGTTGTTGAATTTTTTGGTATTTTTGAATGTTGAGGTTGTTGATGAATTTTTTGGTGTGTTTCATTGTTGAGGTTTATGTTGAATTTGTTGATGATTTTCAATGTTGAGTTTTTTGTTGAATTTTATTGGTGTATTAAATGTTTTTATTTGAATCTTTTTGTATTTTTCAAAGTTGAGGTGGCAGTTGAATTTGTTGCTGTTTCTCAATGCTGATGTTGCTGTATTTTTTGGTGTTATTCAACGTTGAGGTTGTTGTTGAATTTTTTGATGTTTTTCATTGCTGAGGTTGTTGTTGAATTGGTGGGTGATTTTCAATGTTGAGGTGCTTGAATTTATTGGTGTTATCAATGGTTTTTATTATCTTTTTTGTATTTTTCAAAGTTGGGGTTGCAGTTGAATTTGTTGGTCTTTTTCAATGATGAACTTCTTGAAGTTGTTGGTGTTTTTCAAAGTTGAGGTTGTTGTTGAATTTTTTGGTGTTTTTCAAAGTTGAGGCTGTTGTTGAACTTGTTGGTGATTTTCAATGTTGAGTTTGTTGTTGAATTTGTTGCTGTTTCTAATGTTGAGGTTATTGAATTTTTTGATGTTTTTCATTGTTGAGGTTTTTGTTGAATTTGTTGGTGATTTTCAATGTTGCGGTTGTTGTTGAATTTTTTGGTGTTTTTCATTGTTGAGGTTTTTGTTCAATTTTTTGGTGTTTTTGAATGTTGAGGTTGTTGATGAAATTTTTTGGTGTTTTTCAGTGTTGAGGTTTTTGTTGAATTTGTTGGTGTTTTTCATTGTCGAGGTTGTTGTTCAATTAGCTGTTGATATTCAATGTTAAGGTTGTGGATGAATTTGTTGGTCTTTTTCCATGTTGAGGTTTTTGAAATTGTTGGCGTTTTTCATAGTTGAGGTTGTTGTTGAATTAGTTGGTGATTTTCAATGTTGAGTTTGTTGTTGAATTTTTTGGTGTTTTTCATTGTCGAGTTTGTTGTTGAAATTGTTGGAGTTATTCAATGTTGAGGTTGTTGTTGAATTTTTTGGTGATTTTCAATGTTGAGTTAGTTGTTGAATTTGTTGTTATTTTTCAATGTTGAGGTTGTTGAATTTGTTGGTATTTTTCAAAGGTGACGTTGTTGCTGAGTTTTATGGTGTTTTTAATTGTTGATGTTTTTGTTGAATATGTTGGTGTTTTTGAATGTTGATGTTGTTGATGAATTTTTTAGTGTTTTTCATTGTTGAGGGTGTTGTAGAAATTCTTGGTGTTTTTGAATGTTGAAGTTGTTGTTGAATTGTTTGGTGTTTTTCATTGCTGTGGTTGTTGTTGAATTTTTGATGTTTTTCATTGCTGAGGTTGTTGTTGAATTTGTGGGTGATTTTCAATGTTCAGGTTGTTGATTTTATTGGTGTTATCAATGATTTTTTTTGATCTTTTTTGTATTTTTCAAAATTGAGGTTGCAGTTGAATTTGTTGGTGTTTTTGAACGTTGAGGTTGTTGATGAATTTTTTGGTGTTTTTCATTGATGAGGTTGTTGTTGAATTTGTTGGTGTTTTTGAATGTAGAGGTTGTTGATGAATTTTTAGGTGTTTTTCATTGTTGAGATTTTTGTTGAAATTGTTGGTGTCTTTCATTGTTGAGGTTGTTGTTGAATTTGTTGTTGTTTTTCAATGTTGAGGTTGTTGAATTTGTTGGTATTTTTCAAAGTTGACGTTGTTGTTGAATTTTATGGTGTTTTTAATTGTTGATGTTTTTGTTGAATTTGTTGGTGTTTTTGAATGTTGAGGTTGTTGATGAATTTTTTGGTGTTTTTCATTGTTGAGGGTGTTGTTGAATTTGTTGATGTTTTTGAATGTTGCGGTTGTTGTTGAATTGTTTGGTGTTTTTCATTGTTGTGGTTGTTGTTGAATTTTTTGATGTTTTTCATTGTTGAGGTTGTTGTTAAATTTGTTGGTGATTTTCAATATTGAGGTTGTTGTTGAATTTATTGGTGTTATCAATTTTTACTTTGTTGAAATTTTTTGTATTTTTAAAAGTTGAGTTTGTTGTTGAATTTGTTGGTGTTTTTCAAAGTTGAGGTTGCTGTTGAATTTTTTGGTGATTTTCAATGTTGAGGTTGTTGTTGAATTTATTGGTGTATTCAATGTTTTTATTTGAATCTTTATGTATTTTTCAAAGTTGAGGTTACAGTTGAATTTGTTGCTGTTTCTCAATGTTGAGGTTGTTGTTGAATTTTTTGGTATTTTTGAATGTTGAGGTTGTTGATGAATTTTTTGGTGTGTTTCATTGTTGAGGTTTATGTTGAATTTGTTGATGATTTTCAATGTTGAGTTTTTTGTTGAATTTTATTGGTGTATTAAATGTTTTTATTTGAATCTTTTTGTATTTTTCAAAGTTGAGGTGGCAGTTGAATTTGTTGCTGTTTCTCAATGCTGATGTTGCTGTATTTTTTGGTGTTATTCAACGTTGAGGTTGTTGTTGAATTTTTTGATGTTTTTCATTGCTGAGGTTGTTGTTGAATTGGTGGGTGATTTTCAATGTTGAGGTGCTTGAATTTATTGGTGTTATCAATGGTTTTTATTATCTTTTTTGTATTTTTCAAAGTTGGGGTTGCAGTTGAATTTGTTGGTCTTTTTCAATGATGAACTTCTTGAAGTTGTTGGTGTTTTTCAAAGTTGAGGTTGTTGTTGAATTTTTTGGTGTTTTTCAAAGTTGAGGCTGTTGTTGAACTTGTTGGTGATTTTCAATGTTGAGTTTGTTGTTGAATTTGTTGCTGTTTCTAATGTTGAGGTTATTGAATTTTTTGATGTTTTTCATTGTTGAGGTTTTTGTTGAATTTGTTGGTGATTTTCAATGTTGCGGTTGTTGTTGAATTTTTTGGTGTTTTTCATTGTTGAGGTTTTTGTTCAATTTTTTGGTGTTTTTGAATGTTGTGGTTGTTGATGAAATTTTTTGGTGTTTTTCAGTGTTGAGGTTTTTGTTGAATTTGTTGGTGTTTTTCATTGTCGAGGTTGTTGTTCAATTAGCTGTTGATATTCAATGTTAAGGTTGTGGATGAATTTGTTGGTCTTTTTCCATGTTGAGGTTTTTGAAATTGTTGGCGTTTTTCATAGTTGAGGTTGTTGTTGAATTAGTTGGTGATTTTCAATGTTGAGTTTGTTGTTGAATTTTTTGGTGTTTTTCATTGTCGAGTTTGTTGTTGAAATTGTTGGAGTTATTCAATGTTGAGGTTGTTGTTGAATTTTTTGGTGATTTTCAATGTTGAGTTAGTTGTTGAATTTGTTGTTATTTTTCAATGTTGAGGTTGTTGAATTTGTTGGTATTTTTCAAAGGTGACGTTGTTGCTGAGTTTTATGGTGTTTTTAATTGTTGATGTTTTTGTTGAATATGTTGGTGTTTTTGAATGTTGATGTTGTTGATGAATTTTTTAGTGTTTTTCATTGTTGAGGGTGTTGTAGAAATTCTTGGTGTTTTTGAATGTTGAAGTTGTTGTTGAATTGTTTGGTGTTTTTCATTGCTGTGGTTGTTGTTGAATTTTTGATGTTTTTCATTGCTGAGGTTGTTGTTGAATTTGTGGGTGATTTTCAATGTTCAGGTTGTTGATTTTATTGGTGTTATCAATGATTTTTTTTGATCTTTTTTGTATTTTTCAAAATTGAGGTTGCAGTTGAATTTGTTGGTGTTTTTGAATGTTGAGGTTGTTGATGAATTTTTTGGTGTTTTTCATTGATGAGGTTGTTGTTGAATTTGTTGGTGTTTTTCAATGTAGAGGTTGTTGATGAATTTTTAGGTGTTTTTCATTGTTGAGGTTTTTGTTGAATTTGTTGGTGTCTTTCATTGTTGAGGTTGTTGTTGAATTTGTTGTTGTTTTTCAATGTTGAGGTTGTTGAATTTGTTGGTATTTTTCAAAGTTGACGTTGTTGGTGAATTTTATGGTGTTTTTAATTGTTGATGTTTTTGTTGAATTTGTTGGTGTTTTTGAATGTTGAGGTTGTTGATGAATTTTTTGGTGTTTTTCATTGTTGAGGATGTTGTTGAATTTGTTGGTGTTTTTGAATGTTGCGGTTGTTGTTGAATTGTTTGGTGTTTTTCATTGTTGTGGTTGTTGTTGTTGAATTTTTTGATGTTTTTCATTGTTGAGGTTGTTGTTAAATTTGTTGGTGATTTTCAATATTGAGGTTGTTGTTGAATTTGTTGGTGTTGTCAATTTTTACTTAGTTGAAATTTTTTGTATTTTTAAAAGTTGAGTTTGTTGTTGAATTTGTTGGTGTTTTTCAATTTTGAGGTTGCTGTTGAATTTTTTGGTGATTTTCAATATTGAGGTTGTTGTTGAATTTATTGTTGTATTCAATGTTTTTATTTGAATCTTTATGTATTTTTCAAAGTTGAGGTTGCAGTTGAATTTGTTGCTGTTTCTCAATGTTGAGGTTGTTGTTGAATTTTTTGATGTTTTTCATTGCTGAGGTTGTTGTTGAATTTGTTGGTGATTCTCAATGTTGAGGTTGTTGAATTTATTGGTGTTATCAATGGTTTTTTTTAATCTTTTTTGTATTTTTCAAAGTTGAGGTTGCAGTTGAATTTGTTGGTGTTTTTCAATGTTGAGGTTGTTGAAGTTGTTGGTGTTTTTCAATGTTGAGGTTGTAGTTGAATTTTTTGGTGTTTTTCATTGTTGAGGTTTTTGTTGAATTTTTTCGTATTTTTGAATGTTGAGGTTGTTGATGAATTTTTTGGTGTGTTTCATTGTTGAGGTTTTTGTTGAATTTGTTGATGATTTTCAATGTTGAGGTTGTTGTTGAATTTTATTGGTGTATTAAGTGTTTTTATTTGAATCTTTTTGTATTTTTCAAAGTTGAGGTGGCAGTTGAATTTGTTGCTGTTTCTCACTGCTGATGTTGTTGTATTTTTTGGTGTTATTCAACGTTGAGGTTGTTGTTGAATTTTTTGATGTTTTTCATTGCTGAGGTTGTTGTTGAATTGGTGGGTGATTTTCAATGTTGAGGTACTTGAATTTATTGGTGTTATCAATGGTTTTTTATTATCTTTTTTGTATTTTTCAAAGTTGGGGTTGCAGTTGAATTTGTTGGTCTGTTTCAATGATGAACTTCTTGAAGTTGTTGGTGTTTTTCAAAGTTGAGGTTGTTGTTGAATTTTTTGGTGTTTTTCATTGTTGAGGTTTCTGTTGAATTTGTTGGTATTTTTGAATGTTGAGGTTGTTGATGAATATTTTGGTGTATTTCATTGTTGAGGTTTTTGTTGAATTTGTTGGTGTTTGTCATTGTTGAGGTTGTTGTTGAATTTGTTGGTGATTTTCAATGTTGAGGTTGTGGTTGAATTTGTTGGTGTTTTTCCATGTTGTGGTTTTTGAATTTGTTGGTGTTTTTCAAAGTTGAGGTTGTTGTTGAACTTGTTGGTGATTTTCAATGTTGAGTTTGTTGTTGAATTTGTTGCTGTTTCTCAAAGTTGAGGTTGTTGAATTTTTTGATGTTTTTCATTGTTGAGGTTTTTGTTCAATTTTTTGGTGTTTTTGAATGTTGAGGTTGTTGATGAATTTTTTTGTGTTTTTCGTTGTTGAGGTTTTTGTTGAATTTGTTGGTGATTTTCAATGTTGCGGTTGTTGTTGAATTTTTTGGTGTTTTTCATTGTTGAGGTTTCTGGTGAATTTGTTGGTGTTTTTGAACGTTGAGGTTGTTGATGAAATTTTTTGGTGTTTTTCATTGTTGAGGTTTTTGATGAATTTGTTGGTGTTTTTCATTGTCGAGGTTGTTGTTCAATTTGCTGGTGATATTCAATGTTAAGGTTGTGGTTGAATTTGTTGGTCTTTTTCCATGTTGAGGTTTTTGAAATTGTTGGCGTTTTTCATAGTTGAGGTTGTTGTTGAATTTGTTGGTGATATTCAATGTTGAGTTAGTTGTTGAATTTGTTGTTATTTTTCAATGTTGAGGTTGATGAATTTGTTGGTATTTTTCAAAGTTGACGTTGTTTATAAATTTTATGGTGTTTTTAATTGTTGATGTTTATGTTGAATATGTTGTTGTTTTTGAATGTTGAGGTTGTTGATGAATTTGTTGGTGTTTTTCATTGTTGAGGGTGTTGTTGATATTCTTGGTGTTTTTGAATGTTGAAGTTGTTGTTGAATTGTTTGGTGTTTTTCATTGCTGTGGTTGTTGTTGAATTTTTGATGTTTTTCATTGTTGAGGTTGTTATTGAATTTGTTGGTGCTATCAATTTTTATTTTGTTGAAATATTTTGTATTTTTAAAAGTTGAGGTTGTTGTTGAATTTGTTTGTTGGTGTTTTTCAATGTTGAGGTTGTTGAATTTGTTGCTGTTTTTCAAAGCTGAGTTTGTTGTTGAATTTGTTGGTGTATTTGAATGTTGAGGTTGTTAAATCTGTTGGTGTTTTTCAAATTGAGGTTGTTGTTGAATTTTTTGGTGATTTTCATTGTTGAGGTTGTTGTTGAATTTATTGGTGTTATCAATTTTTACTTTGTTGAAATTTTTTGTATTTTTAAAAGTTGAGTTTGTTGTTGAATTTGTTGGTGTTTTTCAAAGTTGAGGTTGCTGTTGAATTTTTTGGTGATTTTCAATATTGAGGTTGTTGTTGAATTTATTGGTGTATTAAATGTTTTCATTTGAATCTTTATGTATTTTTCAAAGTTGAGGTTGCAGTTGAATTTGTTGCTGTTTCTCAATGTTGAGGTTGTTGTTGAATTTTTTGGTATTTTTGAATGTTGAGGTTGTTGATTAATTTTTTGGTGTGTTTCATTGTTGAGGTTTTTGTTGAATTTGTTGATGATTTTCAATGTTGAGTTTTTTGTTGAATTTTATTGGTGTATTAAATGTTTTTATTTGAATCTTCTTGTATTTTTCAAAGTTGAGGTGGCAGTTGAATTTGTCGCTGTTTCTCAATGCTGATGTTGTTGTATTTTTTGGTGTTATTCAACGTTGAGGTTGTTGTTGAATTTTTTGATGTTTTTCATTGCTGAGGTTGTTGTTGAATTGGTGGGTGATTTTCAATGTTGAGGTGCTTGAATTTATTGGTGTTATCAATGGTTTTTATTATCTTTTTTGTATTTTTCAAAGTTGGGGTTGCAGTTGAATTTGTTGGTCTTCTTCAATGATGAACTTCTTGAAGTTGTTGGTGTTTTTCAAAGTTGAGGTTGTTGTTGAATTTTTTGGTGTTTTTCAAAGTTGAGGCTGTTGTTGAACTTGTTGGTGATTTTCAATGTTGAGTTTGTTGTTGAATTTGTTGCTGTTTCTCAATGTTGAGGTTATTGAATTTTTTGATGTTTTTCATTGTTGAGGTTTTTGTTGAATTTGTTGGTGATTTTCAATGTTGCGGTTGTTGTTGAATTTTTTGGTGTTTTTCATTGTTGAGGTTTTTGTTCAATTTTTTGGTGTTTTTGAATGTTGAGGTTATTGATGAATTTTTTTGTGTTTTTCGTTGTTGAGGTTTTTGTTGAATTTGTTGGTGATTTTCAATGTTGCGGTTGTTGTTGAATTTTTTGGTGTTTTTCATTGTTGAGGTTTCTGTTGCATTTGTTGGTGTTTTTGAACGTTGAGGTTGTTGATGAAATTTTTTGGTGTTTTTCATTGTTGAGGTTTTTGTTGAATTTGTTGGTGTTTTTCATTGTCGAGGTTGTTGTTCAATTTGCTGGTGATATTCAATGTTAAGGTTGTGGTTGAATTTGTTGGTCTTTTTCCATGTTGAGGTTTTTGAAATTGTTGGCGTTTTTCATAGTTGAGGTTGTTGTTGAATTTGTTGGTGATATTCAATGTTGAGTTAGTTGTTGAATTTGTTGTTATTTTTCAATGTTGAGGTTGATGAATTTGTTGGTATTTTTCAAAGTTGACGTTGTTTTTGAATTTTATGGTGTTTTTAATTGTTGATGTTTATGTTGAATATGTTGGTGTTTTTGAATGTTGAGGTTGTTGATGAATTTTTTGGTGTTTTTCATTGTTGAGGGTGTTGTTGAAATTCTTGGTGTTTTTGAATGTTGAAGTTGTTGTTGAATTGTTTGGTGTTTTTCATTGCTGTGGTTGTTGTTGAATTTTTGATGTTTTTCATTGTTGAGGTTGTTATTGAATTTGTTGGTGTTATCAATTTTTATTTTGTTGAAATATTTTGTATTTTTAAAAGTTGAGGTTGTTGTTGAATTTGTTTGTTGGTGTTTTTCAATGTTGAGGTTGTTGAATTTGTTGCTGTTTTTCAAAGCTGAGTTTGTTGTTGAATTTGTTGGTGTATTTGAATGTTGAGGTTGTTAAATCTGTTGGTGTTTTTCAAATTGAGGTTGTTGTTGAATTTTTTGGTGTTTTTCATTGTTGAGGTTTTTGTTGAATTTGTTGGTGTTTTTCATTGTTGAGGTTGTTGTTGAATTTGTTGGTGATTTTCAATATTGAGGTTGTTGTTGAATTTGTTGGTGTTATTCCATGTTGAGGTTTTTGAATTTGTTGGTGTTTTTCAAAGTTGAGGTTGCTGTTGAATTTTTTGTTGATTTTCAATATTGAGGTTGTTGTTGAATTTATTGGTGTATTCAATGTTTTTTTTTGAATCTTTTTGTATTTTTCAAAATTGAGGTTGCAGTTGAATTTGTTCCTGTTTCTCAATGTTGAGGTTGATGAATTTTTTGGTGTTTCTCAAAGTTGAGGTTGTTGTTGAATTTTTTGGTGTTTTTCATTGCTGAGGTTGTTGTTGAATTGGTGGGTGATTTTCAATGTTGAGGTTGTTGAATTTATTGGTGTTATCAATGGTTTTTTTTGATCTTTTTTGTATTTTTCAAAATTGAGGATGCAGTTGAATTTGTTGGTGTTTTTGAATGTTGAGGTTGTTGATGAATTTTTGGTGTTTTTCATTGATGAGGTTGTTGTTGAATTTGTTGGTGTTTTTGAATGTAGAGGCTGTTGATGAATTTTTAGGTGTTTTTCATTGTTGAGGTTTTTGTTGAATTTGTTGGTGTCTTTCATTGTTGAGGTTGTTGTTGAATTTGTTGTTGTTTTTCAATGTTGAGGTTGTTGAATTTGTTGGTATTTTTCAAAGTTGACGTTGTTGTTGAATTTTATGGTGTTTTTAATTGTTGATGTTTTTGTTGAATTTGTTGGTGGTTTTGAATGTTGAGGTTGTTGATGAATTTTTTGGTGGTTTTCATTGTTGAGGGTTTTGTTGAATTTGTTGATGTTTTTGAATGTTGCGGTTGTTGTTGAATTGTTTGGTGTTTTTCATTGTTGTGGTTGTTGTTGTTGAATTTTTTGATGTTTTTCATTGTTGAGGTTGTTGTTAAATTTGTTGGTGATTTTCAATATTGAGGTTGTTGTTGAATTTGTTGGTGTTATCAATTTTTACTTTGTTGAAATTTTTTGTATTTTTAAAAGTTGAGTTTGTTGTTGATTTTGTTGGTGTTTTTCAAAGTTGAGGTTGCTGTTGAATTTTATGGTGATTTTCAATATTGAGGTTGTTGTTGAATTTATTGTTGTATTCAATGTTTTTATTTGAATCTTTATGTATTTTTCAAAGTCGAGGTTGCAGTTGAATTTGTTGCTGTTTCTCAATGTTGAGGTTGTTGTTGAATTTTTTGATGTTTTTCATTGCTGAGGTTGTTGTTGAATTTGTTGGTGATTTTCAATGTTGAGGTTGTTGAATTTATTGGTGTTATCAATGGTTTTTTTTGATCTTTTTTGTATTTTTCAAAGTTGAGGTTGCAGTTGAATTTGTTGGTGTTTTTCAATGTTGAGGTTGTTGAAGTTGTTGGTGTTTTTCAATGTTGAGGTTGTAGTTGAATTTTTTGGTGTTTTTCATTGTTGAGGTTTCTGTTGAATTTGTTGGTATTTTTGAATGTTGAGGTTGTTGATTAATATTTTGGTGTATTTCATTGTTGAGGTTTTTGTTCAATTTGTTGGTGTTTGTCATTGTTGAGGTTGTTGTTGAATTTGTTGGTGATTTTCAATGCTGAGGTTGTGGCTGAATTTGTTGGTGTTTTTCCATGTTGAGGTTTTTGAATTTGTTGGTGTATTTCAAAATTGAGGTTGATGTTGAACTTGTTGGTGATTTTCAATGTTGAGTTTTTTTGTTGAATTTGTTGCTGTTTCTCAATGTTGAGGTTGTTGAATTTTTTGGTGTAATTCAAAGTTGAGGTTGTTGTTGAATTTTTTGATGTTTTTTATCGTTGAGGTTTTTGTTGAATTTTTTGGTATTTTTGAATGTTGAGGTTGTTTATGAATTTTTTTGTGTTTTTCATTGTTGAGGTTTTTGTTGAATTTGTTGGTGTTTTTCATTTTCGAGGTTGTTGTTGAATTTGCTGGTGATAATCAATGTTAAGGTTGTGGCTGAATTTGTTGGTCTTTTTCCATGTTGAGGTTTTTGAAATTGTTGGCGTTTTTCAAAGTTGAGTTTGTTATTGAATTTGTTGGTGATTTTCAATGTTGAGTTTGTTGTTGAATTTTTTGGTGTTTTTCACTGTTGATGTTGTTGTTGAAATAGTTGGAGTTTTTCAATGTTGAGGTTGTTGTTGAATTTTTTGGTGATTTTCAATGTTGAGTTTGTTGTTGAATTTGTTGGTGTTTTTCAATGTTGAGGATCTTGAATTTGTTGGTATTTTTCAAAGTTGACGTTGTTGTTGAATTATTTGCTGTTTTTAATTGATGAGGTTTTTGTTGAATTTGTTGGTGTTTTTGAATGTTGAGGTTGTTGATGAATTTTTTGGTGTTTTTCAATGTTGAGGTAATTGTTGAATTTGTTGGTGTCTTTCATTGTTGAGGTTGTTGTTGAATTTGTTGTTGTTTTTCAATGTTGAGGTTGTTGAATTTGTTGGTAATTTTCAAAGTTAACGTTGTTGTTGAATTTTATGGTGCTTTTAATTGTTGATGTTTTTGTTGAATTTGTTGGTGCTTTTGAATGCTGAGGTTGTTGTTGAATTTGTTGGTGTTTTTGAATATTGCGGTTGTTGTTGAATTTGTTGGTGTTTTTCATTGTTGTGGTTGTTGTTGTTGAATTATTGATGTTTTTCATTATTGAGGTTGTTGTTAAATTTGTTGGTGATTTTCAATATTGAGGTTGTTGTTGAATTTGTTGGTGTTATCAATTTTTATTTTGTTGAAATATTTTGTATTTTTAAAAGTTGAGGTTGTTGTTGAATTTGTTTGTTGTTGTTTTTCAATGTTGAGGTTGTTGAATTTGTTGCTGTTTTTCAAAGCTGAGTTTGTTGTTGAATTTGTTGGTGTATTTGAATGTTGAGGTTGTTAAATCTGTTGGTGTTTTTCAAATTGAGGTTGTTGTTGAATTTTTTGGTGTTTTTCATTGTTGAGGTTTTTGTTGAATTTGTTGGTGTTTTTCATTGTTGAGGTTGTTGTTGAATTTGTTGGTGATTTTCAATATTGAGGTTGTTGTTGAATTTGTTGGTGTTATTCCATGTTGAGGTTTTTGAATTTGTTGGTGTTTTTCAAAGTTGAGGTTGCTGTTGAATTTTTTGTTGATTTTCAATATTGAGGTTGTTGTTGAATTTATTGGTGTATTCAATGTTTTTTTTTGAATCTTTTTGTATTTTTCAAAATTGAGGTTGCAGTTGAATTTGTTGCTGTTTCTCAATGTTGAGGTTGATGAATTTTTTGGTGTTTCTCAAAGTTGAGGTTGTTGTTGAATTTTTTGGTGTTTTTCATTGCTGAGGTTGTTGTTGAATTGGTGGGTGATTTTCAATGTTGAGGTTGTTGAATTTATTGGTGTTATCAATGGTTTTTTTTGATCTTTTTTGTATTTTTCAAAATTGAGGATGCAGTTGAATTTGTTGGTGTTTTTGAATGTTGAGGTTGTTGATGAATTTTTGGTGTTTTTCATTGATGAGGTTGTTGTTGAATTTGTTGGTGTTTTTGAATGTAGAGGCTGTTGATGAATTTTTAGGTGTTTTTCATTGTTGAGGTTTTTGTTGAATTTGTTGGTGTCTTTCATTGTTGAGGTTGTTGTTGAATTTGTTGTTGTTTTTCAATGTTGAGGTTGTTGAATTTGTTGGTATTTTTCAAAGTTGACGTTGTTGTTGAATTTTATGGTGTTTTTAATTGTTGATGTTTTTGTTGAATTTGTTGGTGGTTTTGAATGTTGAGGTTGTTGATGAATTTTTTGGTGGTTTTCATTGTTGAGGGTTTTGTTGAATTTGTTGATGTTTTTGAATGTTGCGGTTGTTGTTGAATTGTTTGGTTTTTTTCATTGTTGTGGTTGTTGTTGTTGAATTTTTTGATGTTTTTCATTGTTGAGGTTGTTGTTAAATTTGTTGGTGATTTTCAATATTGAGGTTGTTGTTGAATTTGTTGGTGTTATCAACTTTTACTTTGTTGAAATTTTTTGTATTTTTAAAAGTTGAGTTTGTTGTTGATTTTGTTGGTGTTTTTCAAAGTTGAGGTTGCTGTTGAATTTTATGGTGATTTTCAATATTGAGGTTGTTGTTGAATTTATTGTTGTATTCAATGTTTTTATTTGAATCTTTATGTATTTTTCAAAGTCGAGGTTGCAGTTGAATTTGTTGCTGTTTCTCAATGTTGAGGTTGTTGTTGAATTTTTTGATGTTTTTCATTGCTGAGGTTGTTGTTGAATTTGTTGGTGATTTTCAATGTTGAGGTTGTTGAATTTATTGGTGTTATCAATGGTTTTTTTTGATCTTTTTTGTATTTTTCAAAGTTGAGGTTGCAGTTGAATTTGTTGGTGTTTTTCAATGTTGAGGTTGTTGAAGTTGTTGGTGTTTTTCAATGTTGAGGTTGTAGTTGAATTTTTTGGTGTTTTTCATTGTTGAGGTTTCTGTTGAATTTGTTGGTATTTTTGAATGTTGAGGTTGTTGATTAATATTTTGGTGTATTTCATTGTTGAGGTTTTTGTTCAATTTGTTGGTGTTTGTCATTGTTGAGGTTGTTGTTGAATTTGTTGGTGATTTTCAATGCTGAGGTTGTGGCTGAATTTGTTGGTGTTTTTCCATGTTGAGGTTTTTGAATTTGTTGGTGTATTTCAAAATTGAGGTTGATGTTGAACTTGTTGGTGATTTTCAATGTTGAGTTTTTTTGTTGAATTTGTTGCTGTTTCTCAATGTTGAGGTTGTTGAATTTTTTGGTGTAATTCAAAGTTGAGGTTGTTGTTGAATTTTTTGATGTTTTTTATCGTTGAGGTTTTTGTTGAATTTTTTGGTATTTTTGAATGTTGAGGTTGTTTATGAATTTTTTTGTGTTTTTCATTGTTGAGGTTTTTGTTGAATTTGTTGGTGTTTTTCATTTTCGAGGTTGTTGTTGAATTTGCTGGTGATAATCAATGTTAAGGTTGTGGCTGAGTTTGTTGGTCTTTTTCCATGTTGAGGTTTTTGAAATTGTTGGCGTTTTTCAAAGTTGAGTTTGTTATTGAATTTGTTGGTGATTTTCAATGTTGAGTTTGTTGTTGAATTTTTTGGTGTTTTTCACTGTTGATGTTGTTGTTGAAATAGTCGGAGTTTTTCAATGTTGAGGTTGTTGTTGAATTTTTTGGTGATTTTCAATGTTGAGTTTGTTGTTGAATTTGTTGGTGTTTTTCAATGTTGAGGATCTTGAATTTGTTGGTATTTTTCAAAGTTGACGTTGTTGTTGAATTATTTGCTGTTTTTAATTGATGAGGTTTTTGTTGAATTTGTTGGTGTTTTTGAATGTTGAGGTTGTTGATGAATTTTTTGGTGTTTTTCAATGTTGAGGTAATTGTTGAATTTGTTGGTGTCTTTCATTGTTGAGGTTGTTGTTGAATTTGTTGTTGTTTTTCAATGTTGAGGTTGTTGAATTTGTTGGTAATTTTCAAAGTTAACGTTGTTGTTGAATTTTATGGTGCTTTTAATTGTTGATGTTTTTGTTGAATTTGTTGGTGCTTTTGAATGCTGAGGTTGTTGTTGAATTTGTTGGTGTTTTTGAATATTGCGGTTGTTGTTGAATTTGTTGGTGTTTTTCATTGTTGTGGTTGTTGTTGTTGAATTATTGATGTTTTTCATTATTGAGGTTGTTGTTAAATTTGTTGGTGATTTTCAATATTGAGGTTGTTGTTGAATTTGTTGGTGTTATCAATTTTTATTTTGTTGAAATTTTTTGTATTTTTAAAAGTTGAGTTTGTTGTTGAATTTGTTAATGTTTTTCAATGTTGAGGTTGTTGAATTTGTTGGTGTTTTTCAAAGCAGATTTTGTTGTTGAATTTGTTGGTGTATTTGAATGTTGTGGTTGTTAAATCTGTTGGTGTTTTTCAAATTGAGGTTGTTGTTGAATTTTTTGGTGTTTTTCCTTGTTGAGGTTTTTGTTGAATTTGCTGGTGTTTTTCATTGTTGATTTTGTTGTTGCATTTGTTGGTGAATTTCAATATTGAGGTTGTTGTTGAATTTATTGGTGTATTCAATGTTTTCTTTTTAATCTTTTTGTATTTTTCAAAGTAGAGGTTGCAGTTGAATTTGTTGCTGTTTCTCAATGGTCAGGTTGTTGAATTTTTTGGTGTTTTTCAAAGTTGAGGTTGTTGTTGAATTTTTTTATGTTTTTCATTTCTGAGGTTGTTGTCCAATTTGTTGGCGATTTTCAGTGTTGAGGTTGTTGAATTTATTGGTGTTATCAATGGTTTTTTTTGATCTTTTTTGTATTTTTCAAAGTTGAGGTTGCAGTTGAACTTGTTGATGTTTATCAATGTTGAGGTTGTTGAAGTTGTTGGTTTTTTCAAAGTTGAGATTGTTGATGGAATTTTTTGCTGTTTTAAATTGTTGAGGTTTCTGATGAATTTGTTGGTGTTTTTTAATGTTGAGCGTGTTGATGAATTTTTTTGGTGTTTTTCATTGTTGAGGTTTTTGTTGAATTTGTTGGTGATTTTCAATGTTGCGGTTGTTGTTGAATTTTTTGGTGTTTTTCATTGTTGAGGTTTATGTTGAATTTGTTGGTGTTTTTGAATGTTGAGGTTGTTGATGAAATTTTTTGGTGTTTATCATTGTTGAGGTTTTTGTTGAATTTGTTGGTGTTTTTCATTGTCGAGGTTGTTGTTGAATTTGTTGGTGATTTTCAATGTTGAGGTTGTGGTTGAATTTGTTGGTGTTTTTCCATGTTGATGATTTTGAATTTGTTGGTGTTTTTCAAAGTTGAGGTTGTTGTTGAATTTGTTGGTGATTTTCAATGTTGAGTTTGTTGTTGAATTTTTTGGTGTTTTTCATTGTTGATATTGTTGTTGAAATTTTTGGAGTTTTTCAATGTTGAGGTTGTTGCTGAAATTTTTTGGTGATTTTCAATGTTGAGTTTGTTGTTGAATTTGTTGGCATTTTTCAAAGTTGACATTGTTGTTGAATTTTTTGGTGTTTTTAATTGTTGAGGTTTTTGTTGAATTTGTTGGTGTTATTGAATGTTGAGTTTGTTGATGAATTTTTTGGTGTTTTTCATTGTTGAGATTGTTGTTGGATTTGTTGGTGTTTTTGAATGTTGAGGTTGTTGTTGAATTGTTTGCTGTTTTTCATTGTTGTGGTTGTTGTTGAATTTTTGATGTTTTTCATTGTTCAGGTTGTTGTTGAATTTGTTGGTGATTTTCAATATTGAGGTTGTTGTTGATTTTGTTGGTGTTATCAATTTTTATTTTGTTGAACCTTTTTGCATTTTTCAAAGTTGAGGTTGTTGTTGAATTTGTTGGTGTATTTGAACGTAGAGGTTGTTAAATCTGTTGGTGTTTTTCAAAATGAGGTTGTTGTTGAATTTTTTGGTGTTTTTCATTGTTGTGGTTTTTGTTGAATTTGTTGGTGTTTTTCATTGTTGAGGTTGCTTTTGAATTTGTTGGTGATTTTCAATATTGAGGTTGTAGTTGAATTTGTTGGTGTTTTTCTATGTTGAGGTTTTTGAATTTGTTGGTGTTTTTCAAAGTTGAGGTTGTTGTTGAAATTGTTGGAGTTTTTCAATGTTGAGGTTGTTGTTGAATTTTTTGGTGATTTTCAATGTTGAGTTTGTTGTTGAATTTGTTGGTGTTTTTCAATGTTGAGGCTGTTGATGAATTTTTTGTTGTTTTTCATTGTTGAGGTTTTTGATGAATTTTTTGTTGTTTTTGAATGTTGAGGTTGTTGATCAATTTTTTGGTGTTTTTCATTGTTGAGGTTTTTGTTGAATTTGTTGGTGATTTTCAATGTTGAGGTTGTTGTTGAATTTTTTGGTGTTTTTGATTGTTGAGGTTTCTGTTGAATGTGTTGGTATTTTTGAATGTTGAGGTTGTTGTTGAATTGTTTGGTGTTTTTCAGTGTTGTGGTTGTTGTTGTTGAATTTTTGATGTTTTTAATTGTTGAAGTTGTTGTTAAATTTGTTGGTGATTTTCAATATTGAGGTTGTTGTTGAACTTGTTGGTGTTATCAATTTTTATTTTGTTGAACCTTTTTGTATTTTTTAAAGTTGAGGATATTGTTGAATTTGTCGTTGTTTTTGAATGTTTAGGTTGGTTAATTTGTTCGTCTTTTTCAAAGCTGAGTTTGTTGTTGAATTTGTTGGTGTATTTGAATGTTGAGGTTGTTAAATCTGTTCGTGTTTTTCAAATTGAGATTGTTGTTGAATTTTTTGGTGTTTTTCATTGTTGAGGTTTCTGTTGAATTTGATGGTATTTTTGAAAGTTGAGGTTGTTGATGAATATTTTGGTGTATTTCATTGTTGAGGTTTTTGTTGAATTTGTTGGTGATTTTCAATGTTGAGGTTGTGGTTGAATTTGTTGGTGTTTTTCCATGTTGAGGTTGTTGAATTGGTTGCTGTTTTTCAAAGCTGAGTTTGTTGTTGAATTTGTTGGTGTATTTGAATGTTGAGGTTGTTAAATCTGTTGGTGTTTTTCAAATTGAGGTTGTTGTTGAATTTTTTGGTGTTTTCCATTGTTGAGGTTTTTGTTGAATTTGTTGGTGTTTTTCATTGTTGAGGTTGTTGTTGAATTTGTTGGTGATTTTCAATATTGATGTTGTTGTTGAATTTGTTGGTGTTATTCCATGTTGAGGTTTTTGAATTTGTTGGTGTTTTTCAAAGTTGAGGTTGCTGTTGAATTATTTGTTGATTTTCAATATTGAGGTTGTTGTTGAATTTATTGGTGTATTCAATGTTTTTTTTTGAATCATTTTGTATTTTTCAAAATTGAGGTTGCAGTTGAATTTGTTGCTGTTTCTCAATGTTGAGGTTGTTGAATTTTTTGGTGTTTCTCAAAGTTGAGGTTGTTGTTGAATTTTTTGATGTTTTTCATTGCTGAGGTTGTTGTTGAATTTGTGGGTGATTTTCAATGTTGAAGTTGTTGAATTTATTGGTGTTATCAATGATTTTTTTTGATCTTTTTTGTATATTTCAAAATTGAGGTTGCAGTTGAATTTGTTGGTGTTTTCGAATGTTGAGGTTGTTGATGAAGTTTTTGGTGTTTTTCATTGATGAGGTTGTTGTTGAATTTGTTGGTGTTTTTCAATGTAGAGGTTGTTGATGAATTTTTAGGTGTTTTTCATTGTTGAGGTTTTTGTTGAATTTGTTGGTGTCTTTCATTGTTGAGGTTGTTGTTGAATTTGTTGTTGTTTTTCAATGTTGAGGTTGTTGAATTTGTTGGTATTTTTCAAAGTTGACGTTGTTGTTGAATTTTATGGTGTTTTTAATTGTTGATGTTTTTGTTGAATTTGTTGGTGGTTTTGAATGTTGAGGTTGTTGATGAATTTTTTGGTGTTTTTCATTGTTGAGGGTGTTGTTGAATTTGTTGGTGTTTTTGAATGTTGCGGTTGTTGTTGAATTGTTTGGTGTTTTTCATTGTTGTGGTTGTTGTTGTTGAATTTTTTGATGTTTTTCATTGTTGAGGTTGTTGTTAAATTTGTTGGTGATTTTCAATATTGATGTTGTTGTTGAATTTGTTGGTGTTATCAATTCTTACTTTGTTGAAATTTTTTGTATTTTTAAAAGTTGAGTTTGTTGTTGAATTTGTTGGTGTTTTTCAAAGTTGAGGTTGCTGTTGAATTTTATGGTGATTTTCAATATTGAGGTTGTTGTTGAATTTATTGTTGTATTCAATGTTTTTATTTGAATCTTTATGTATTTTTCAAAGTTGAGGTTGCAGTTGAATTTGTTGCTGTTTCTCAATGTTGAGGTTGTTGTTGAATTTTTTGATGTTTTTCATTGCTGAGGTTGTTGTTGAATTTGTTGGTGATTTTCAATGTTGAGGTTGTTGAATTCATTGGTGTTATCAATGGTTTTTTTTGATCTTTTTTGTATTTTTCAAAGTTGAGGTTGCAGTTGAATTTGTTGGTGTTTTTCAATGTTGAGGTTGTTGAAGTTGATGGTGTTTTTCAATGTTGAGGTTGTAGTTGAATTTTTTGGTGTGTTTCATTGTTGAGGTTTATGTTGAATTTGTTGATGATTTTCAATGTTGAGGTTGTTGTTGAATTTTATTGGTGTATTAAATGTTTTTATTTGAATCTTTTTGTATTTTTCAAAGTTGAGGTGGCAGTTGAATTTGTTGCTGTTTCTCAATGCTGATGTTGTTGTATTTTTTGGTGTTATTCAACGTTGAGGTTGTTGTTGAATTTTTTGATGTTTTTCATTGCTGAGGTTGTTGTTTAATTGGTCGGTGATTTTCAATGTTGAGGTACTTGAATTTATTGGTGTTATCAATGGTTTTTTATTATCTTTTTTGTATTTTTCAAAGTTGGGGTTGCAGTTGAATTTGTTGGTCTTTTTCAATGATGAACTTCTTGAAGTTGTTGGTGTTTTTCAAAGTTGAGGTTGTTGTTGAATTTTTTGGTGTTTTTCATTGTTGAGGTTTCTGTTGAATTTGTTGGTATTTTTGAATGTTGAGGTTGTTGATGAATATTTTGGTGTATTTCATTGTTGAGGTTTTTGTTGAATTTGTTGGTGTTTGTCATTGTTGAGGTTGTTGTTGAATTTGTTGGTGATTTTCAATGTTGAGGTTGTGGTTGAATTTGTTGGTGTTTTTCCATGTTGAGGTTTTTGAATTTGTTGGTGTTTTTCAAAGATGAGGTTGTTGTTGAACTTGTTGGTGATTTTCAATGTTGAGGTTGTTGTTGATTTTGTTGGTGTTATCAATTTTTATTTTGTTTAACCTTTTTGCATTTTTAAAAGTTGAGGTTGTTGTTGAATTTGTTGGTGTATTTGAACGTAGAGGTTGTTAAATCTGTTGGTGTTTTTCAAAATGATGTTGTTGTTGAATTTTTTGGTGTTTTTCATTGTTGAGGGTTTTGTTGAATTTGTTGGTGTTTTTCATAGTTGAGGTTGCTTTTGAATTTGTTGGTGATTTTCAATATTGAGGTTGTAGTTGAATTTGTTGGTGTTTTTCAAAGTTGAGGTTGTTGTTGAAATTGTTGGAGTTTTTCAAAGTTGAGGTTGTTGTTGAATTTTTTGATGTTTTTCATTGTTGAGGTTTTTGTTGAATTTGTTGGTGATTTTCAATGTTGCGGTTGTTGTTGAATTTTTTGGTGTTTTTCATTGTTGAGGTTTCTGTTGAATTTGTTGGTGTTATTGAATGCTGAGGTTGTTGATGAAATTTTTTGGTGTTTTTCATTGTTGAGGTTTTTGTTGAATTTGTTGGTGTTTTTCATTTTCGAGGTTGTTGTTGAATTTGCTGGTGATAATCAATGTTAAGGTTGTGGTTGAATTTCTTGGTCTTTTTCCATGTTGAGGTTTTTGAAATTGTTGGCGTTTTTCAATGTTGAGTTTGTTGTTGAATTTGTTGGTGATTTTCAATGTTGAGTTTGTTGTTGAATTTTTTGGTGTTTTTCATTGTTGATGTTGTTGTTGAAATAGTTGGAGTTTTTCAATGTTGAGGTTGTTGTTGAATTTTTTGGTGATTTTCAATGTTGAGTTTGTTGTTGAATTTGTTGGTGTTTTTCAATGCAGAGGATGTTGAATTTGTTGGCATTTTTCAAAGTTGACGTTGTTGTTGAATTTTTTGCTGTTTTTAATTGATGAGGTTTTTGTTGAATTTGTTGGTGTTTTTGAATGTTGAGGTTGTTGATGAATTTTTAGGTGTTTTTCATTGTTGAGGTTTTTGTTGAATTTGTTGGTGTCTTTCATTGTTGAGGTTGTTGTTGAATTTGTTGTTGTTTTTCAATGTTGAGGCTGTTGAATTTGTTGGTATTTTTCAAAATTGACATTGGTGTTGAATTTTATGGTGTTTTTAATTGTTGATGTTTTTGTTGAATTTGTTGGTGATTTTCAATGTTGAGGTTGTTGTTGAATTTTTTGGTGTTTTTGATTGTTGAGGTTTCTGTTGAATGTGTTGGTGTTTTTGAATGTTGAGGTTGTTGTTGAATTGTTTGGTGTTTTTCAGTGTTGTGATTGTTGTTGTTGAATTTTTGATGTTTTTAATTGTTGATATTGTTGTTAAATTTGTTGGTGATTTTCAATATTGAGGTTGTTGTTGAACTTGTTGGTGTTATCAATTTTTATTTTGTTGAACCTTTTTGTATTTTTTAAAGTTGAGGATATTGTTGAATTTGTCGTTGTTTTTGAATGTTTAGGTTGGTTAATTTGTTCGTCTTTTTCAAAGCTGAGTTTGTTGTTGAATTTGTTGGTGTATTTGAATGTTGAGGTTGTTAAATCTGTTCGTGTTTTTCAAATTGAGATTGTTGTTGAATTTTTTGGTGTTTTTCATTGTTGAGGTTTCTGTTGAATTTGCTGGTATTTTTGAATGTTGAGGTTGTTGATGAATATTTTGGTGTATTTCATTGTTGAGGTTTTTGTTGAATTTGTTAGTGTTTTTCATTGTTGAGGTTGTTGTTGAATTTGTTGGTGATTTTCAATGTTGAGGTTGTGGTTGAATTTGTTGGTGTTTTTCCATGTTGAGGTTGTTGAATTGGTTGCTGTTTTTCAAAGCTGAGTTCGTTGTTGAATTTATTGGTGTATTTGAATGTTGAGGTTGTTAAATCTGTTGGTGTTTTACAAATTGAGGTTGTTGTTGAATTTTTTGGTGTTTTTCATTGTTGAGGTTTTTGTTGAATTTGTTGGTGTTTTTCATTGTTGAGGTTGTTGTTGAATTTGTTGGTGATTTTCAATATTGATGTTGTTGTTGAATTTGTTGGTGTTATTCCATGTTGAGGTTTTTGAATTTGTTGGTGTTTTTCAAAGTTGAGGTTGCTGTTGAATTATTCGTTGATTTTCAATATTGAGGTTGTTGTTGAATTTATTGGTGTATTCAATGTTTTTTTTTTAATCTTTTTGTATTTTTCAAAATTGAGGTTGCAGTTCAATTTGTTGCTGTTTCTCAATGTTGAGGTTGTTGAATTTTTTGGTGTTATTCAAAGTTGAGGTTGTCGATGCATTTTTTGATGTTTTTCATTGTTGAGGTTTCTGTTGAATTTTTTTGTGTTTTTCATTGTTGAGGTTTTTGTTGAATTTGTTGGTGATTTTCAATGTTGCAGTTGTTGTTGAATTTTTTGGTGTTATTCAAAGTTGAGGTTTCTGTTGAATTTGTTGGTGTTTTTGAATGTTGAGGTTGTTGATGTAATTTTTTGGTGTTTATCAATGTTGAGGTGTTTGTTGAAATTGTTGGTGTTTTTCATTGTCGAGGTTGTTGTTGAATTTGTTGGTGATTTTCAATGTTAAGGTTGTGGTTTATTTGCTGGTCTTTTTCCATGTTGAGGTTTTTGAAATTGTTGGTGTTTTTCAAAGTTGAGGTTGTTGTTGAATTTGTTGGTGATTTTCAATGTTGAGTTTGTTGTTGAATTTCTTGGTGTTTTTCATTGTTGATGTTGTTGTTGAAATTGTTGCAGTTTTTCAAAGTTGACGTTGTTGTTGAATTTTTTGGTGTTTTTAATTGTTGAGGTTTTTGTTGAATTTGATGGTGTTTTTGAATGTTGAGGTTGTTGATGAATTTTTTGGTGTTTTTCATTGTTGAGGTTGTTGTTGAATTTGTTGGTGTTTTTGAATGTTGAGGTTGTTGATGAATTTTTAGGTGTTTTTCATTGTTGAGGTTTTTGTTGAATTTTTTGATGTCTTTCATTGTTGATGTTGTTGTTGAATTTGTTGTTGTTTTTCAATGTTGAGGTTGTTGAATTTGTTGGTATTTTTCAAAGTTGACGTTGTTGTTGAATTTTATGGTGTTTTTAATTGTTGATGTTTTTGTTGAATTTGTTGGTGTTTTTGAATGTTGAGGTTGTTGATGAATTTTTCGGTGTTTTTCATTTTTGTGAGTGCTGTTGAATTTGTTGGTGTTTTTGAATGTTGCGGTTGTTGTTGAATTGTTTGGTGTTTTTCATTGTTGTGGTTGTTGTTGTTGAATTTTTTGGTGTTTTTCATTGATGAGGTTTTTGTTGAAGTTTTTGGTGTTTTTGAATGTTGAGGTTGTTGATGAATATTTTGGTGTATTTCATTGTTGAGGTTTTTGTTGAATTTGTTGGTGATTTTCAATGTTGAGGTTGTTGTTGAATTTATTGGTGTATTCAATGTTTTTATTTGAATCTTTTTGTATTTTTCAAAGTTGAGGTTGCAGTTGAATTTGTTGCTGTTTGTCAATGTTGAAGTTGTTGAATTTGTTGGTATTTTACAAAGTTGACCTTGTTGTTGAATTTTATGGTGTTTTTAATTGTTGATGTTTTTGTTGAATTTGTTGGTGCTTTTGAATGCTGAGGTTGTTGATGAATTTTTTGGTGTTTTTCATTGTTGAGGGTGTTGTTGAATTTGTTGGTGTTTTTGAATATTGCGGTTGTTGTTGAATTGTTTGGTGTTTTTCATTGTTGTGGTTGTTGTTGTTGAATTATTGATGTTTTTCATTGTTGAGGTTGTTGTTAAAATTGTTGGTGATTTTCAATATTGAGGTTGTTGTTGAGTTTGTTGGTGTTATCAATTTTTATTTTGTTGAAATTTTTTGTATATTTAAAAGTTGAGTTTGTTGTTGAATTTGTTAGTGTTATTCAATGTTGAGGTTGTTGAATTTGTTGGTGTTTTTCAAAGCAGATTTTGTTGTTGAATTTGTTGGTGTATTTGAATGTTGTGGTTGTTAAATCTGTTGGTGTTTTTCAAATTGAGGTTGTTGTTGAATTTTTTGGTGTTTTTCCTTGTTGAGGATTTTGTTGAATTTGCTGGTGTTTTTCATTGTTGATTTTGTTGTTGCATTTGTTGATGATTTTCAATATTGAGGTGGTTGTTGAATTTATTGGTGTATTCAATGTTTTTTATTAATCTTTTTGTATTTTTCAAAGTAGAGGTTGCAGTTGAATTTGTTGCTGTTTCTCAATGTTCAGGTTGTTGAATTTTTTGGTGTTTTTCAAAGTTGAGGTTGTTGTTGAATTTTTTTATGTTTTTCATTTCTGAGGTTGTTGTCCAATTTGTTGGCGATTTTCAGTGTTGAGGTTGTCGAATTTATTGGTGTTATCAATGGTTTTTTTTTGATCTTTTTTGTATTTTTCAAAGTTGAGGTTGCAGTTGAATTTGTTGGTGTTTTTCAATGTTGAGGTTGTTGAAGTTGTTGGTGTTTTTCAAAGTTGAGATTGTTGATGGAATTTTTTGGTGTTTTACATTGTTGAGGTTTCTGTTGAATTTGTTGGTGTTTTTTAATGTTGAGCGTGTAGATGAAATTTTGTGGTGTTTTTCATTGTTGAGGTTTTTGTTGAATTTGTTGGTGATTTTCAATGTTGCGGTTGTTGTTGAATTTTTTGGTGTTTTTCATTGTTGAGGTTTCTGTTGAATTTGTTGGTGTTTTTGAATGTTGAGGTTGTTGATGAAATTTTTTGCTGTTTTTCATTGTTGAGGTTTTTGTTGAATTTGTTGGTGTTTTTCATTGTCGAGGTTGTTGTTGAATTTGTTGGTGATTTTCAATGTTGAGGTTTTGGTTGAATTTGTTGGTGTTTTTCCATGTTGACGATTTTGAATTTGTTGGTGTTTTTCAAAGTTGAGGTTGTTGTTGAATTTGTTGGTGTTTTTCAATGTTGAGGTTGTTGCTGAAATTTTTTGGTGATTTTCAATGTTGAGTTTGTTGTTGAATTTGTTGTTATTTTTCAAAGTTGACATTGTTGTTGAATTTTTTGGTGTTTTTAATTGTTGAGGTTTTTGTTGAATTTGTTGGTGTTTTTGAATGTTGGGTTTGTTGATGAATTTTTTGGTGTTTTTCATTGTTGAGATTGTTGTTGGATTTGTTGGTGTTTTTGAATGTTGAGTTTGTTTTTGAATTGTTTGCTGTTTTTCATTGTTGTGGTTGTTGTTGAATTTTTGATGTTTTTCATTGTTCAGGTTGTTGTTGAATTTGTTGGTGATTTTCAATATTGAGGTTGTTGTTGATTTTGTTGGTGTTATCAATTTTTATTTTGTTGAACCTTTTTGCATTTTTAAAAGTTGAGGTTGTTGTTGAATTTGTTGGTGGATTTTTACGTAGAGGTTGTTAAATCTGTTGGTGTTTTTCAAAATGAGGTTGTTGTTGAATTTTTTGTTGTTTTTCATTGTTGAGGTTTTTGTTGAATTTGTTGGTGTTTTTCATTGTTGAGGTTGCTTTTGAATTTGTTGGTGATTTTCAATATTGAGGTTGTAGTTGAATTTGTTGGTGTTTTTCTATGTTGAGGTTTTTGAATTTGTTGGTGTTTTTCAAAGTTGAGGTTGTTGTTGAAATTGTTGGAGTTTTTCAATGTTGAGGTTGTTGTTGAATTTTTTGGTGATTTTCAATGTTGAGTTTGTTTTTGAATTTGTTGGTGTTTTTCAGTGTTGAGGCTGTTGATGAATTTTTTGATGTTTTTCATTGTTGAGGTTTTTGTTGAATTTGTTGGTGATTTTCAATGTTGAGGTTGTTGTTGAATTTTTTGGTGTTTTTGATTGTTGAGGTTTCTGTTGAATGTGTTTGTGTTTTTGAATGTTGAGGTTGTTGTTGAATTGTTTGGTGTTTTTCATTGTTGTGGTTGTTGTTGAATTTTTGATGTTTTTAATTGTTGATGTTTCTGTTGAATGTGTTGGTGCTTTTGAATGTTGAGGTTGTTGATGAATTTTTTGGTGTTTTTCATTGTTGAGGGTGTTGTTGAATTTGTTGGTGTATTTGAACGTAGAGGTTGTTAAATCTGTTGGTGTTTTTCAAAATGAGGATGTTGTTGAATTTTTTGGTGTTTTTCATTATTGAGGTTTTTGTTGAATTTGTTGGTGTTTTTCATTGTTGAGGTTGCTTTTGAATTAGTTGGTGATTTTCAATATTGAGGTTGTGGTTGAATTTGTTGGTGTTTTTCTATGTTGAGGTTTTTGAATTTGTTGGTGTTTTTCAATGTTGAGGTTGTTGTTGAATTTTTTGGTGATTTTCAATGTTGAGTTTGTTTTTGAATTTTTTGGTGCTTTTCAATGTTGAGGCTGTTAATGAATTTTTTGATGTTTTTCATTGTTGAGGTTTTTGTTGAATTTTTTGGTGTTTTTGAATGTTGAGGTTGTTGATCAATTTTTTGGTGTTTTTCATTGTTGAGGTTTTTGTTGAATTTGTTGGTGATTTTCAATGTTGGGGTTGTTGTTGAATTTTTTGGTGTTTTTGATTGTTGAGGTTTCTGTTGAATGTGTTGGTGTTTTTGAATGTTGAGGTTGTTGAACCTTTTTGTATTTTTTAAAGTTGAGGATGTTGTTGAATTTTTCGTTGTTTTTCAATGTTTTGGTTGGTTAATTTGTTCGTCTCTTTCAAAGCTGAGGTTGTTGTTGAATTTGTTGTTGTACTTGAATGTTGAGGTTGTTAAATCTGTTCGTGTTTTTCAAATTGAGATTGTTGTTGAATTTTTTGGTGTTTTTCATTGTTGATTTTTTTGATGAATTTGTTGGAGTTTGTCCTTGTTGAGGGTGTTGTTGAATTTGTTGTTGATTTTCATTGTTGAGGTTTCTGTTGAATTTGATGGTATTTTTGAATGTTGAGGTTGTTGATGAATATTTTGGTGTATTTCATTGTTGAGGTTTTTGTTGAATTTGTTAGTGTTTTTCATTGTTGAGGTTGTTGTTGAATTTGTTGGTGATTTTAAATGTTGAGGTTGTGGTTGAATTTGTTGTTGTTTTTCCATGTTGAGGTTGTTGAATTTGTTGCTGTTTTTCAAAGCTGAGTTTGTTGTTGAATTTGTTGGTGTATTTGAATGTTGAGGTTGTTAAATCTGTTGGTGTTTTTCAAATTGAGGTTGTTGTTGAATTTTTTGGTGTTTTTCATTGTTGAGGTTTTTGTTGAATTTGTTGGTGTTTTTCATTGTTGAGGTTGTTGTTGAATTTGTTGGTGATTTTCAATATTGATGTTGTTGTTGAATTTGTTGGTGTTATTCCATGTTGAGGTTTTTGAATTTGTTGGTGTTTTTCAAAGTTGAGGTTGCTGTTGAATTTTTTGGTGATTTTCAATATTGAGGTTGTTGTTGAATTTATTGGTGTATTCAATGTTTTTTTTTGAATCTTTTTGTATTTTTCAAAATTGAGGTTGCAGTTGAATTTGTTGCTGTTTCTCAATGTTGAGGTTGTTGAATTTTTTGGTGTTATTCAAAGTTGAGGTTGTCGATGCATTTTTTGATGTTTTTCATTGTTGAGGTTTCTGTTGAATTTTTTTGTGTTTTTCATTGTTGAGGTTTTTGTTGAATTTGTTGGTGATTTTCAATGTTGCAGTTGTTGTTGAATTTTTTGGTGTTATTCAAAGTTGAGGTTTCTGTTGAATTTGTTGGTGTTTTTGAATGTTGTGGTTGTTGATGTAATTTTTTGGTGTTTATCAATGTTGAGGTGTTTGTTGAAATTGTTGGTGTTTTTCATTGTCGAGGTTGTTGTTGAATTTGTTGGTGATTTTCAATGTTAAGGTTGTGGTTTATTTGCTGGTCTTTTTCCATGTTGAGGTTTTTGAAATTGTTGGTGTTTTTCAAAGTTGAGATTGTTGTTGAATTTGTTGGTGATTTTCAATGTTGAGTTTGTTGTTGAATTTCTTGGTGTTTTTCATTGTTGATGTTGTTGTTGAAATTGTTGCAGTTTTTCAAAGTTGACGTTGTTGTTGAATTTTTTGGTGTTTTTAATTGTTGAGGTTATTGTTGAATTTGATGGTGTTTTTGAATGTTGAGGTTGTTGATGAATTTTTTGGTGTTTTTCATTGTTGAGGTTGTTGTTGAATTTGTTGGTGTTTTTGAATGTTGTGGTTGTTGATGAATTTTTAGGTGTTTTTCATTGTTGAGGTTTTTGTTGAATTTTTTGATGTCTTTCATTGTTGAGGTTGTTGTTGAATTTGTTGTTGTTTTTCAATGTTGAGGTTGTTGAATTTGTTGGTATTTTTCAAAGTTGACGTTGTTGTTAAATTTTATGGTGTTTTTAATTGTTGATGTTTTTGTTGAATTTGTTGGTGTTTTTGAATGTTGAGGTTGTTGATGAATTTTTCGGTGTTTTTCATTTTTGTGGGTGCTGTTGAATTTGTTGGTGTTTTTGAATGTTGCGGTTGTTGTTGAATTGTTTGGTGTTTTTCATTGTTGTGGTTGTTGTTGTTGAATTTTTTGGTGTTTTTCATTGATGAGGTTTTTGTTGAAGTTTTTGGTGTTTTTGAATGTTGAGGTTGTTGATGAATATTTTGGTGTATTTCATTGTTGAGGTTTTTGTTGAATTTGTTGGTGATTTTCAATGTTGAGGTTGTTGTTGAATTTATTGGTGTATTCAATGTTTTTATTTGAATCTTTTTGTATTTTTCATTTTTGTGGGTGCTGTTGAATTTGTTGGTGTTTTTGAATGTTGCGGTTGTTGTTGAATTGTTTGGTGTTTTTCATTGTTGTGGTTGTTGTTGTTGAATTATTGATGTTTTTCATTGTTGAGGTTGTTGTTAAATTTGTTGGTGTTTTTCAATATTGAGGTTGTTGTTGAATTTGTTGGTATTATCAATTTTTATTTTGTTGTAAATATTTGTATTTTTAAAAGTTGAGTTTTTTGTGAATTTGTTAGTGTTTTTCAATGTTGAGGTTGTTGAATTTGTTGGTGTTTTTCAAAGCAGGTTTTGTTGTTGAATTTGTTGGTGTATTTGAATGTTGTGGTTGTTAAATCTGTTGGTGTTTTTAAAATTGAGGTTGTTGTTGAATTTTTTGGTGTTTTTCCTTGTTGAGGTTTTTGTTGAATTTGCTGGTGTTTTTCATTGTTGATTTTGTTGTTGCATTTGTTGGTGATTTTCAATATTGAGGTGGTTGTTGAATTTATTGGTGTTATTCCATGTTGAGGTTTTTGAATTTGTTGGTGTTTTTCAAAGTTGAGGTTGCTGTTGAATTTTTTGTTGATTTTCAATATTGAGGTTTTAATCTTTTTGTATTTTTCAAAGTAGAGGTTGCAGTTGAATTTGTTGGTGTTTTTCAATGTTGAGGTTGTTGAAGTTGTTGGTGTTTTTCAAAGTTGAGATTGTTGATGGAATTTTTTGCTGTTTTTCATTGTTGAGGTTTCTGTTGAATTTGTTGGTGTTTTTTAATGTTGAGCGTGTTGATGAAATTTTATGGTGTTTTTCATTGTTGAGGTTTTTGTTGAATTTGTTGGTGATTTTCAATGTTGCGGTTGTTGTTGAATTTTTTGATGTTTTTCTTTGTTGAGGTTTCTGCTGAATTTGTTGATGTTTTTGAATGTTGAGGTTGTTGATGAAATTTTTTGGTGTTTTTCATTGTTGAGGTTTTTGTTGAATTTGTTGGTGTTTTTCATTGTCGAGGTTGTTGTTGAATTTGTTGATAATTTTCAATGTTGAGTTTGTGGTTGAATTTGTTGGTGTTTTTCCATGTTGATGATTTTGAATTTGTTGGTGTTTTTCAAAGTTGAGGTTGTTGTTGAATTTGTTGGTGATTTTCAATGTTGAGTTTGTTGTTGAATTTTTTGGTGTTTTTCATTGTTGATGTTGTTGTTGAATTTTTTGGTGTTTCTAATTGTTGAGGTTTTTGTTGAATTTGTTGGTGTTTTTGAATGTTGAGTTTGTTGATGAATTTTTTGGTGTTTTTCATTGTTGAGATTGTTGTTGGATTTGTTGGTGTTTTTGAATGTTGAGGTTGTTTTTGAATTGTTTGCTGTTTTTCATTGTTGTGGTTGTTGTTGTTGAATTTTTGATGTTTTTCATTGTTCAGGTTGTTGTTGAATTTGTTGGTGATTTTCAATATTGAGGTCGTTGTTGATTTTGTTGGTGATTTTCAATGTAAGTTTGTTGTTGAATTTGTTGCTGTTTCTCAAGGTTGAGGTTGTTGAATTTTTTGGTGTTATTCAAAGTTGAGGTTGTTGATGAATTTTTTGACGTTATTCATTGTTGAGGTTTTTGTTGAATTTTTTGTGCTTTTGAATGTTGAGGTTGTTGATGAATTTTTTTGTGTTTTTCATTGTTGAGGTTTTTGTTGAATTTGTTGGTGATTTTCAATGTTGCATTTGTTGTTGAATTTTTTGGTGTTTTACATTGTTGAGGTTTCTGTTGAATTTGTTGGTGTTTTTCAATGTTGAGGTTGTTGATGAAATTTTTTGGTGTTTATCATTGTTGAGGTGTTTGTTGAATTTGTTGGTGTTTTTCATTGTCGAGGTTGTTGTTGAATTTGTTGGTGATTTTCAATGTTAAGGTTGTGGTTGAATTTGTTGGTCTTTTTCCATGTTTAGGTTTTTGAAATTGTTGGTGTTTTTCAAAGTTGAGGTTGTTGTTGAATTTGTTGGTGATTTTCAATGTTGAGTTTGTTGTTGAATTTCTTGGTGTTTTTCATTGTTGATGTTGTTGTTGAAATTGTTGGATTTTTTCTTAGTTGACGTTGTTGTTGAATTATTTGGTGTTTTTAATTGTTGAGGTTTTTGTTGAATTTGATGGTGTTTTTGAATGTTGAGGTTGTTGATGAATTTTTTGGTGTTTTTCATTGTTGAGGTTGTTGTTGAATTTGTTCGTGTTTTTGAATGTTGAGGTTGTTGAAATTGTTGGTGTTTTTCAAAGTTGACGTTGTTGTTGAATTTTATGGTGTTTTTAATTGTTGATGTTTTTGTTGAATTTGTTGGTGTTTTTGAATGTTGAGGTTGTTGATGAATTTTTAGGTGTTTTTCATTGTTGAGGGTGTTGTTGAATTTGTTGGTGCTTTTGAATGTTGCGGTTGTTGTTGAATTGTTTCGTGTTTTTCATTGCTGTGGTTGTTGTTGTTGAATTTTTTGGTGTTTTTAATTGATGAGGTTTTTGTTGAATTTTTTGGTGTTTTTGAATGTTGAGGTAGTTGATGAATATTTTGGTGTATTTCATTGTTGAGGTTTTTGTTGAATTTGTTGGTGATTTTCAATGTTGAGGTTGTTGTTGAATTTATTGGTGTATTCAATGTTTTTATTTGAATCTTTTTGTATTTTTCAAAGTTGAGGTTGCAGTTGAATTTGTTGCTGTTTCTCAATGTTGAGGTTGTTGAATTTTTTGTTGTTTTTCAAAGTTGAGGTTGTTGTTGAATTTTTTGGTGTTTTTCATTGTTGACGTTTTTGTTGTATTTTTTGGTGATTTTCAATGTTGAGGTTGTTGAATTTATTGGTGTTTTTCATTGTTGAGGATTTTGTTGAAATTGTTGATGATTTTCAATGTTGAGGTTGTTGTTGAAGTTTTTGGTGTTTTTCATTGTTGAGGATTCTATTGAATTTGTTGGTGTTTTTCAATGTTGAGGTTGTTGATGAATTTTTAGGTGTTTTTCATTGTTGAGGTTTTTGTTGAATTTGTTGGTTTTTTTCATTGTTGAGGTTGTTGTTGAATTTGTTGGTGATTTTCAATTTTGAGGTTGTGGTTGAATTTGTTGGTCCTTTTCCATGTTGAGGTTTTTGAATTCGTTGGTTTTATTTCAAAGTTGAGGTTGTTGTTGAATTTGTTGGTGATTTTCAGCGTTGAGTTTGTTGTTGAATTTTTTGGTGTTTTTCATTGTTGAGGTTGTTGCTGAAATTGTTGGAGTTTTCAATGTTGAGGTTGTTGTTGAATTTTTTGGTGTTTTTCAATGTTGAGTTTGTTGTTGAATTTGTTGGTGTTTTTCAATTTGAGGTTGTTGAATTTGTTGGTATTTTTAAAAGTTGACGTTGTTGTTGAATTTTTTGGTGTTTTTAATTGTTGAGGTTTTTGTTGAATTTGTTGGTGTTTTTGAATGTTGAGGCTGTTGATGAATTTTTTGATGTTTTTCATTGTTGAGGTTTTTGTTGAATTTGTTGGTGATTTTCAATGTTGAGGTTGTTGTTGAATTTTTTGGTGTTTTTGTTTGTTGAGGTTTCTGTTGAATGTGTTGGTGTTTTTGAATGTTGAGGTTGTTGTTGAATTGTTTGGTGTTTTTCATTGTTGTGGTTGTTGTTGTTGAATTTTTGATGTTTTTAATTGTTGAGGTTGTTGTTAAATTTGTTGGTGATTTTCAATATTGAGGTTGTTGTTGAACTTGTTGGTGTTATCAATATTTATTTTGTTGAACCTTTTTGTATTTTTTAAAGTTGAGGATGTTGTTGAATTTGTCGTTGTTTTTAAATGTTTAGGTTGGTTAATTTGTTCGTCTTTTTCAAAGTTGAGGTTGTTGTTGAATTTGTTGGTGTATTTGAATGTTGAGGTTGTTAAATCTGTTGGTGTTTTTCAAATTGAGGTTGTTGTTGAATTTTTTGGTGTTTTGCATTGTTGACGTTTTTGTTGTATTTTTTGGTGATTTTCAATGTTGAGGTTGTTGAATTTATTGGTGTTTTTCATTGTTGAGGATTTTGTTGAAATTGTTGATGATTTTCAATGTTGAGGTTGTTGTTGAAGTTTTTGGTGTTTTTCATTGTTGAGGATTCTATTGAATTTGTTTCGTGTTTTTCAATGTTGAGGTTGTTGATGAATTTTTAGGTGTTTTTCTTTGTTGAGGTTTTTGTTGAATTTGTTGGTTATTTTCATTGTTGAGGTTGTTGTTGAATTTGTTGGTGATTTTCAATTTTGAAATTGTGGTTGAATTTGTTGGTCTTTTTCCATGTTGAGGTTTTTGAATTTGTTGGTTTTATTTCAAAGTTGAGGTTGTTGTTGAATTTGTTGGGGATTTTCAGCGTTGAGTTTGTTGTTGAATTTTTTGGTGTTTTTCATTGTTGAGGTTGTTGCTGAAATTGTTGGAGTTTTCAATGTTGAGTTTGTTGTTGAATTTGTTGGTGTTTTTCAATTTGAGGTTGTTGAATTTGTTGGTATTTTTAAAAGTTGACGTTGTTGTTGAATTTTTTGGTGTTTTTAATTGTTGAGGTTTTTGTTGAATTTGTTGGTGTTTTTGAATGTTGAGGCTGTTGATGAATTTTTTGATGTTTTTCATTGTTGAGGTTTTTGTTGAATTTGTTGGTGATTTTCAATGTTGAGGTTGTTGTTGAATTTTTTGGTGTTTTTGATTGTTGAGGTTTCTGTTGAATGTGTTGGTGTTTTTGAATGTTGAGGTTGTTGTTGAATTGTTTGGTGTTTTTCATTGTTGTGGTTGTTGTTGTTGAATTTTTGATGTTTTTAATTGTTGAGGTTGTTGTTAAATTTGTTGGTGATTTTCAATATTGAGGTTGTTGTTGAACTTGTTGGTGTTATCAATTTTTATTTTGTTGAACCTTTTTGTATTTTTTAAAGTTGAGGATGTGGTTGAATTTGTCGTTGTTTTTCAATGTTGAGGTTGGTTAATTTGTTCGTCTTTTTCAAAGCTGAGGTTGTTGTTGAATTTGTTGGTGTATTTGAATGTTGAGGTTGTTAAATCTGTTCGTGTTTTTCAAATTGAGATTGTTGTTGAATTTTTTGGTGTTTTTCATTGTTGAGGTTTTTGATGAATTTGCTGGAGATTGTCCTTGTTGAGGGTATTGTTGAATTTGTTGGTGATTTTCATTGTTGAGGTTTCTGTTGAATGTGTTGGTGTTTTTGAATGTTGAGGTTGTTGATGAATATTTTGGTGTATTTCATTGTTGAGGTTTTTGTTGAATTTGTTAGTGTTTTTCATTGTTGAGGTTGTTGTTGAATTTGTTGGTGTTTTTCCATGTTGAGGTTGTTGAATTTGATGCTGTTTTTCAAAGCTGAGTTTGTTGTTGAATTTGTTGGTGTATTTGAATGTTGAGGTTGTTAAATCTGTTGGTGTTTTTCAAATTGAGGTGGTTGTTGAATTTTTTGGTGATTTTCAATGTTGAGTTTGTTGTTGAATTTGTTGGTGTTTTTCATTGTTGAGGTTTTTGATGAATTTGTTGGAGTTTGTCCTTGTTGAGGATGTTGTTGAATTTGTTGGTGATTTTCATTGTTGAGGTTTCTGTTGAATTTGATGGTATTTTTGAATGTTGAGGTTGTTGATGAATATTTTGGTGTATTTCATTGTTGAGGTTTTTGTTGAATTTGTTAGTGTTTTTCATTGTTGAGGTTGTTGTTGAATTTGTTGGTGATTTTCAATGTTGAGGTTGTGGTTGAATTTGTTGGTGTTTTTCCATGTTGAGGTTGTTGAATTTGTTGCTGTTTTTCAAAGCTGAGTTTGTTGTTGAATTTGTTGGTGTATTTGAATGTTGAGGTTGTTAAATCTGTTGGTGTTTTTCAAATTGAGGTTGTTGTTGAATTTTTTGGTGTTTTTCATTGTTGAGGTTTTTGTTGAATTTGTTGGTGTTTTTCATTGTTGAGGTTGTTGTTGAATTTGTTGGTGATTTTCAATATTGATGTTGTTGTTGAATTTGTTGGTGTTATTCCATGATGAGGTTTTTGAATTTGTTGGTGTTTTTCAAAGTTGAGGTTGCTGGTGAATTTTTTGGTGATTTCCAATATTGAGGTTGTTGTTGAATTTATTGGTGTATTCAATGTTTTTTTTTGAATCTTTTTGTATTTTTCAAAATTGAGGTTGCAGTTGAATTTGTTGCTGTTTCTCAATGTTGAGGTTGTTGAATTTTTTGGTGTAATTCAAAGTTGAGGTTGTTGATGAATGTTTTGATGTTTTTCATTGTTGAGGTTTTTGTAGAATTTTTTGGTGATTTTGAATGTTGAGGTTGTTGATGAATTTTTTTGTGTTTTTCATTGTTGAGGTTTTTGTTGAATTTGTTGGTGATTTTCAATGTTGCAGTTGTTGTTGAATGTTTTGGTGTTTTTCATTGTTGAGGTTTCTGTTGAATTTGTTGGTGTTTTTGAATGTTGAGGTTGCTGATGTAATTTTTTGGTGTTTATCATTGTTGAGGTGTTTGTTGAATTTGTTGGTGTTTTTCATTGTCGACGTTGTTGTTGAATTTGTTGGTGATTTTCAATGTTAAGGTTGTTGTTGAATTTGCTGGTCTTTTTCCATGTTGAGGTTTTTGAAATTGTTGGTGTTTTTCAAAGTTGAGGTTGTTGTTGAATTTGTTGGTGATTTTCAATGTTGAGTTTGTTGTTGAATTTCTTGGTGTTTTTCATTGTTGATGTTGTTGTTGAAATTGTTGCAGTTTTTCAAAGTTGACGTTGTTGTTGAATTTTTTGGTGTTTTTAATTGTTGAGGTTTTTGTTGAATTTGATGGTGTTTTTGAATGTTGAGGTTGTTGATGAATTTTTAGGTGTTTTTCATTGTTGAGGTTTTTGTTGAATTTGTTGGTGTTTTTCATTGTTGAGGTTGTTGTTGAATTTGTTGGTGATTTTCAATTTTGAGGTTGTGGTTGAATTTGTTGGTCTTTTTCCATGTTGAGGTTTTTGAATTTGTTGGTGTTTTTCATTGTTGAGATTGTTGTTGGATTTGTTGGTGTTTTTGAATGTTGAGGTTGTTTTTGAATTGTTTGCTGTTTTTCATTGTTGTGGTTGTTGTTGTTGAATTTTTGGTGTTTTTCATTGTTCAGGTTGTTGTTGAATTTGTTGGTAATTTTCAATATTGAGGTTGTTGTTGATTTTGTTGGTGATTTTCAATGTTGAGTTTATTGATGAATTTGTTGCTGTTTCTCAAGGTTGAGGTTGTTGAATTTTTTGGTGTTATTCAAAGTTGAGGTTGTTGATGAATATTTTGATGTTTTTCATTGTTGAGGTTTTTGTTGAATTTTTTGGTGCTTTTGAAGGTTGAGGTTGTTGATGAATTTTTTTGTGTTTTTCATTGTTGAGGTTTTTGTTGAATTTGTTGGTGATTTTCAATGTTGCTGTTGTTGTTGAATTTGTTGGTGTTTTTCATTGTTGAGGTTTCTCTTGAATTTGTTGGTGTTTTTGAATGTTGAGGTTGTTGATGAAATTTTTTGGTGTTTATCATTGTTGAGGTGTTTGTTGAATTTGTTGGTGTTTTTCATTGTCGAGGTTGTGGTTGAATTTGTTGGTGATTTTCAATGTTAAGGTTGTGGTTGAATTTGTTGGTCTTTTTCCATGTTGAGGTTTTTGAAATTGTTGGTGTTTTTCAAAGTTGAGGTTGTTGTTGAATTTGTTGGTGATTTTCAATGTTGAGTTTGTTGTTGAATTTCTTGGTGTTTTTCATTGTTGATGTTGTTGTTGAAATTGTTGGATTTTTTCAAAGTTGACGTTGCTGTTGAATTTTTTGGTGTTTTTAATTGTTGAGGTTTTTGTTGAATTTGATGGTGTTTTTGAATGTTGAGGTTGTTGATGAATTTTTTGGTGTTTTTCATTGTTGAGGTTGTTGTTGAATTTGTTGGTGTTTTTGAATGTTGAGGTTGTTGAATTTGTTGGTGTTTTTCAAAGTTGACGTTGTTGTTGAATTTTATGGTGTTTTTAATTGTTGATGTTTTTGTTGAATTTGTTGGTGTTTTTGAATGTTGAGGTTGTTGATGAATTTTTCGGTGTTTTTCATTGTTGAGGGTGTTGTTGAATTTGTTGGTGCTTTTGAATGTTGCGGTTGTTGTTGAATTGTTTGCTGTTTTTCATTGCTGTGGTTGTTGTTGTTGAATTTTTTGGTGTTTTTCATTGATGAGGTTTTTGTTGAATTTTTTGCTGTTTTTGAATGTTGAGGTAGTTGATGAATATTTTGGTGTATTTCATTGTTGAGGTTTTTGTTGAATTTGTTGGTGATTTTCAATGTTGAGGTTGTTGTTGAATTTATTGGTGTATTCAAGGTTTTTATTTGAATCTTTTTGTATTTTTCAAAGTTGAGGTTGCAGTTGAATTTGTTGCTGTTTCTCAATGTTGAGGTTGTTGAATTTTTTGTTGTTTTTCAAAGTTGAGGTTGTTGTTGAATTTTTTGGTGTTTTTCATTGTTGACGTTTTTGTTGTATTTTTTGGTGATTTTCAATGTTGAGGTTGTTGAATTTATTGGTGTTTTTCATTGTTGAGGATTTTGTTGAAATTGTTGATGATTTTCAATGTTGAGGTTGTTGTTGAAGTTTTTGGTGTTTTTCATTGTTGAGGACTCTATTGAATTTGTTGGTGTTTTTCAATGTTGAGGTTGTTGATGAATTTTTAGGTGTTTTTCTTTGTTGAAGTTTTTGTTGAATTTGTTGGTTTTTTTCATTGTTGAGGTTGTTGTTGAATTTGTTGGTGATTTTCAATTTTGAGGTTGTGGTTGAATTTGTTGGTCTTTTTCCATGTTGAGGTTTTTGAATTTGTTGGTTTTATTTCAAAGTTGAGGTTGTTGTTGAATTTGTTGGGGATTTTCAGCGTTGAGTTTGTTGTTGAATTTTTTGGTGTTTTTCATTGTTGAGGTTGTTGCTGAAATTGTTGGAGTTTTCAATGTTGAGGTTGTTGTTGAATTTTTTGGTGTTTTTCAATGTTGAGTTTGTTGTTGAATTTGTTGGTGTTTTTCAATTTGAGGTTGTTGAATTTGTTGGTATTTTTAAAAGTTGACGTTGTTGTTGAATTTTTTGGTGTTTTTAATTGTTGAGGTTTTTGTTGAATTTGTTGGTGTTTTTGAATGTTGAGGCTGTTGATGAATTTTTTGATGTTTTTCATTGTTGAGGTTTTTGTTGAATTTGTTGGTGATTTTCAATGTTGAGGTTGTTGTTGAATTTTTTGGTGTTTTTGATTGTTGAGGTTTCTGTTGAATGTGTTGGTGTTTTTGAATGTTGAGGTTGTTGTTGAATTGTTTGGTGTTTTTCATTGTTGTGGTTGTTGTTGTTGAATTTTTGATGTTTTTAATTGTTGAGGTTGTTGTTAAATTTGTTGGTGATTTTCAATATTGAGGTTGTTGTTGAACTTGTTGGTGTTATCAATTTTTATTTTGTTGAACCTTTTTGTATTTTTTAAAGTTGAGGATGTGGTTGAATTTGTCGTTGTTTTTCAATGTTGAGGTTGGTTAATTTGTTCGTCTTTTTCAAAGCTGAGGTTGTTGTTGAATTTGTTGGTGTATTTGAATGTTGAGGTTGTTAAATCTGTTCGTGTTTTTCAAATTGAGATTGTTGTTGAATTTTTTGGTGTTTTTCATTGTTGAGGTTTTTGATGAATTTGCTGGAGATTGTCCTTGTTGAGGGTGTTGTTGAATTTGTTGGTGATTTTCATTGTTGAGGTTTCTGTTGAATGTGTTGGTGTTTTTGAATGTTGAGGTTGTTGATGAATATTTTGGTGTATTTCATTGTTGAGGTTTTTGTTGAATTTGTTAGTGTTTTTCATTGTTGAGGTTGTTGTTGAATTTGTTGGTGTTTTTCCATGTTGAGGTTGTTGAATTTGATGCTGTTTTTCAAAGCTGAGTTTGTTGTTGAATTTGTTGGTGTATTTGAATGTTGAGGTTGTTAAATCTGTTGGTGTTTTTCAAATTGAGGTGGTTGTTGAATTTTTTGGTGATTTTCAATGTTGAGTTTGTTGTTGAATTTGTTGGTGTTTTTCATTGTTGAGGTTTTTGATGAATTTGTTGGAGTTTGTCCTTGTTGAGGATGTTGTTGAATTTGTTGGTGATTTTCATTGTTGAGGTTTCTGTTGAATTTGATGGTATTTTTGAATGTTGAGGTTGTTGATGAATATTTTGGTGTATTTCATTGTTGAGGTTTTTGTTGAATTTGTTAGTGTTTTTCATTGTTGAGGTTGTTGTTGAATTTGTTGGTGATTTTCAATGTTGAGGTTGTGGTTGAATTTGTTGGTGTTTTTCCATGTTGAGGTTGTTGAATTTGTTGCTGTTTTTCAAAGCTGAGTTTGTTGTTGAATTTGTTGGTGTATTTGAATGTTGAGGTTGTTAAATGTGTTGGTGTTTTTCAAATTGAGGTTGTTGTTGAATTTTTTGGTGTTTTTCATTGTTGAGGTTTTTGTTGAATTTGTTGGTGTTTTTCATTGTTGAGGTTGTTGTTGAATTTGTTGGTGATTTTCAATATTGATGTTGTTGTTGAATTTGTTGGTGTTATTCCATGATGAGGTTTTTGAATTTGTTGGTGTTTTTCAAAGTTGAGGTTGCTGGTGAATTTTTTGGTGATTTCCAATATTGAGGTTGTTGTTGAATTTATTGGTGTATTCAATGTTTTTTTTTGAATCTTTTTGTATTTTTCAAAATTGAGGTTGCAGTTGAATTTGTTGCTGTTTCTCAATGTTGAGGTTGTTGAATTTTTTGGTGTAATTCAAAGTTGAGGTTGTTGATGAATGTTTTGATGTTTTTCATTGTTGAGGTTTTTGTAGAATTTTTTGGTGTTTTTGAATGTTGAGGTTGTTGATGAATTTTTTTGTGTTTTTCATTGTTGAGGTTTTTGTTGAATTTGTTGGTGATTTTCAATGTTGCAGTTGTTGTTGAATGTTTTGGTGTTTTTCATTGTTGAGGTTTCTGTTGAATTTGTTGGTGTTTTTGAATGTTGAGGTTGCTGATGTAATTTTTTGGTGTTTATCATTGTTGAGGTGTTTGTTGAATTTGTTGGTGTTTTTCATTGTCGACGTTGTTGTTGAATTTGTTGGTGATTTTCAATGTTAAGGTTGTTGTTGAATTTGCTGGTCTTTTTCCATGTTGAGGTTTTTGAAATTGTTGGTGTTTTTCAAAGTTGAGGTTGTTGTTGAATTTGTTGGTGATTTTCAATGTTGAGTTTGTTGTTGAATTTCTTGGTGTTTTTCATTGTTGATGTTGTTGTTGAAATTGTTGCAGTTTTTCAAAGTTGACGTTGTTGTTGAAATTTTTTGGTGTTTTTAATTGTTGAGGTTTTTGTTGAATTTGATGGTGTTTTTGAATGTTGAGGTTGTTGATGAATTTTTAGGTGTTTTTCATTGTTGAGGTTTTTGTTGAATTTGTTGGTGTTTTTCATTGTTGAGGTTGTTGTTGAATTTGTTGGTGATTTTCAATTTTGAGGTTGTGGTTGAATTTGTTGGTCTTTTTCCATGTTGAGGTTTTTGAATTTGTTGGTGTTTTTCATTGTTGAGGTTTTTGTTGAATTTGTTGGTGATTTTCAATGTTGAGGTTGTTGCTGAATGTTTTGGTGTTTTTCATTGTTGAGGATTCTGTTGAATTTGTTGGTGTTTTTGAATGTTGAGGTTGTTGATGAATTTTTAGGTGTTTTTCATTGTTGAGGTTTTTGTTGAATTATTGATGTTTTTCATTGTTGAGGTTGTTGTTAAATTTGTTGGTGATTTTCAATATTGAGGTTGTTGTTGAATTTGTTGGTGTTATCAATTTTTATTTTGTTGAAATTTTTTGTATTTTTAAAAGTTGAGTTTTTTGTTGAATTTGTTAGTGTTTTTCAATGTTGAGGTTGTTGATGAATTTTTAGGTGTTTTTCTTTGTTGAAGTTTTTGTTGAATTTGTTGGTTTTTTTCATTGTTGAGGTTGTTGTTGAATTTGTTGGTGATTTTCAATTTTGAAATTGTGGTTGAATTTGTTGGTCTTTTTCCATGTTGAGGTTTTTGAATTTGTTGGTTTTATTTCAAAGTTGAGGTTGTTGTTGAATTTGTTGGGGATTTTCAGCGTTGAGTTTGTTGTTGAATTTTTTGGTGTTTTTCATTGTTGAGGTTGTTGCTGAAATTGTTGGAGTTTTTAATGTTGAGGTTGTTGTTGAATTTTTTGGTGTTTTTCAATGTTGAGTTTGTTGTTGAATTTGTTGGTGTTTTTCAATTTGAGGTTGTTGAATTTGTTGGTATTTTTAAAAGTTGACGTTGTTGTTGAATTTTTTGGTGTTTTTAATTGTTGAGGTTTTTGTTGAATTTGTTGGTGTTTTTGAATGTTGAGGCTGTTGATGAATTTTTTGATGTTTTTCATTGTTGAGGTTTTTGTTGAATTTGTTGGTGATTTTCAATGTTGAGGTTGTTGTTGAATTTTTTGGTGTTTTTGATTGTTGAGGTTTCTGTTGAATGTGTTGGTGTTTTTGAATGTTGAGGTTGTTGTTGAATTGTTTGGTGTTTTTCATTGTTGTGGTTGTTGTTGTTGAATTTTTGATGTTTTTAATTGTTGAGGTTGTTGTTAAATTTGTTGGTGATTTTCAATAATGAGGTTGTTGTTGAAATTGTTGGTGTTATCAATTTTTATTTTGTTGAACCTTTTTGTATTTTTTAAAGTTGAGGATGTTGTTGAATTTGTCGTTGTTTTTCAATGTTGAGGTTGGTTAATTTGTTCGTCTTTTTCAAAGCTGAGGTTGTTGTTGAATTTGTTGGTGTATTTGAATGTTGAGGTTGTTAAATCTGTTCGTGTTTTTCAAATTGAGATTGTTGTTGAATTTGTTGGTGTTTTTCAGTGTTGAGGTTTTTGATGAATTTGCTGGAGTTTGTCCTTGTTGAGGGTGTTGTTGAATTTGTTGGTGATTTTCATTGTTGAGGTTTCTGTTGAATTTGATGGTATTTTTGAATGTTGAGGTTGTTGATGAATATTTTGGTGTATTTCATTGTTGAGGTTTTTGTTGAATTTGTTAGTGTTTTTCATTGTTGAGGTTGTTGTTGAATTTGTTGGTGATTTTCAATGTTGAGGTTGTGGTTGAATTTGTTGGTGTTTTTCCATGTTGAGGTTGTTGAATTTGATGCTGTTTTTCAAAGCTGAGTTTGTTGTTGAATTTGTTGGTGTATTTGAATGTTGAGATTGTTAAATCTGTTGGTGTTTTTCAAATTGAGGTTGTTGTTGAATTTTTTGGTGATTTTCAATGTTGAGTTTGTTGTTGAATTTGTTGGTGTTTTTCATTGTTGAGGTTTTTGATGAATTTGTTGGAGTTTGTCCTTGTTGAGGATGTTGTTGAATTTGTTGGTGATTTTCATTGTTGAGGTTGTTGAATTTATTGGTGTTTTTCATTGTTGACGTTTTTGTTGTATTTTTTGGTGATTTTCAATGTTGAGGTTGTTGAATTTATTGGTGTTTTTCATTGTTGAGGATTTTATTGAAATTGTTGATGATTTTCAATGTTGAGGTTGTTGTTGAAGTTTTTGGTGTTTTTCATTGTTGAGGATTCTATTGAATTTGTTTCGTGTTTTTCAATGTTGAGGTTGTTGATGAATTTTTAGGTGTTTTTCTTTGTTGAGGTTTTTGTTGAATTTGTTGGTTTTTTTCATTGTTGAGGTTGTTGTTGAATTTGTTGGTGATTTTCAATTTTGAAATTGTGGTTGAATTTGTTGGTCTTTTTCCATGTTGAGGTTTTTGAATTTGTTGGTTTTATTTCAAAGTTGAGGTTGTTGTTGAATTTGTTGGGGATTTTCAGCGTTGAGTTTGTTGTTGAATTTTTTGGTGTTTTTCATTGTTGAGGTTGTTGCTGAAATTGTTGGAGTTTTCAATGTTGAGGTTGTTGTTGAATTTTTTGGTGTTTTTCAATGTTGAGTTTGTTGTTGAATTTGTTGGTGTTTTTCAATTTGAGGTTGTTGAATTTGTTGGTATTTTTAAAAGTTGACGTTGTTGTTGAATTTTTTGGTGTTTTTAATTGTTGAGGTTTTTGTTGAATTTGTTGGTGTTTTTGAATGTTGAGGCTGTTGATGAATTTTTTGATGTTTTTCATTGTTGAGGTTTTTGTTGAATTTGTTGGTGATTTTCAATGTTGAGGTTGTTGTTGAATTTTTTGGTGTTTTTGGTTGTTGAGGTTTCTGTTGAATGTGTTGGTGTTTTTGAATGTTGAGGTTGTTGTTGAATTGTTTGGTGTTTTTCATTGTTGTGGTTGTTGTTGTTGAATTTTTGATGTTTTTAATTGTTGAGGTTGTTGTTAAATTTGTTGGTGATTTTCAATATTGAGGTTGTTGTTGAACTTGTTGGTGTTATCAATATTTATTTTGTTGAACCTTTTTGTATTTTTTAAAGTTGAGGATGTTGTTGAATTTGTCGTTGTTTTTAAATGTTGAGGTTGGTTAATTTGTTCGTCTTTTTCAAAGTTGAGGTTGTTGTTGAATTTGTTGGTGTATTTGAATGTTGAGGTTGTTAAATCTGTTCGTGTTTTTCAAATTGAGATTGTTGTTGAATTTTTTGGTGTTTTTCATTGTTGACGTTTTTGTTGTATTTTTTGGTGATTTTCAATGTTGAGGTTGTTGCTGAATGTTTTGGTGTTTTTCATTGTTGAGGATTCTGTTGAATTTGTTGGTGTTTTTGAATGTTGAGGTTGTTGATGAATTTTTACGTGTTTTTCATTGTTGAGGTTTTTGTTGAATTATTGATGTTTTTCACTGTTGAGGTTGTTGTTAAATTTGTTGGTGATTTTCAATATTGTGGTTGTTGTTGAATTTGTTGGTGTTATCAATTTTTATTTTGTTGAAATTTATTGTATTTTTAAAAGTTGAGTTTGTTGTTGAATTTGTTAGTGTTTTTCAATGTTGAGGTTATTGAATTTGTTGTTGTTTTTCAAAGCAGATTTTGTTGTTGAATTTGTTGGTGTATTTGAATGTTGTGGTTGTTAAATCTGTTGGTGTTTTTCAAATTGAGGTTGTTGTTGAATTTTTTGGTGTTTTTCCTTGTTGAGGTTTTTGTTGAATTTGCTGGTGTTTTTCATTGTTGATTTTGTTGTTGCATTTGTTGGTGATTTTCAATATTGAGGTGGTTGTTGAATTTATTGGTGTATTCAATGTTTTTTTTTTAATCTTTTTGTATTTTTCAAAGTAGAGGTTGCAGTTGAATTTGTTGCTGTTTCTCAATGTTCAGGTTGTTGAATTTTTTGGTGTTTTTCAAAGTTGAGGTTGTTGTTGAATTTTTTTATGTTTTTCATTTCTGAGGTTGTTGTCCAATTTGTTGGCGATTTTCAGTGTTGAGGTTGTTGAATTTATTGGTGCTATCAATGGTTTTTTTTGATCTTTTTTGTATTTTTCAAAGTTGAGGTTGCAGTTGAATTTGTTGGTGTTTTTCAATGTTGAGGTTGTTGAAGTTGTTGGTGTTTTTCAAAGTTGAGATTTTTGATGGGATTTTTTGCTGTTTTTCATTGTTGAGGTTTCTGTTGAATTTGTTGGTGTTTTTTAATGTTGAGCGTGTTGATGAAATTTTATGGTGTTTTTCATTGTTGAGGTTTTGTTGAATTTGTTGGTGATTTTCAATGTTGCGGTTGTTGTTGAATTTTTTGGTGTTTTTCATTGTTGAGGTTTATGTTGAATTTGTTTGTGTTTTTGAATGTTGAGGTTGTTGATGAAATTTTTTGGTGTTTTTCATTGTTGAGGTTTTTGTTGAATTTGTTGGTGTTTTTCATTGTCGAGGTTGTTGTTGAATTTCTTGGTGATTTTCAATGTTGAGGTTGTGGTTGAATTTGTTGGTGTTTTTCCATGTTGATGATTTTGAATTTGTTGGTGTTTTTCAAAGTTGAGGTTGTTGTTGAATTTGTTGGTGATTTTCAATGTTGAGTTTGTTGTTGAATTTTTTGGTGTTTTTCATTGTTGATGTTGTTGTTGAAATTGATTGAGTTTTTCAATGTTGAGGTTGTTGCTGAAATTTTTTGGTGATTTTCAATGTTGAGTTTGTTGTTGAATTTGTTGGTATTTTTCAAAGTTGACATTGTTGTTGAATTTTTTGGTGTTTTTAATTGTTGAGGTTTTTGTTGAATTTGTTGGTGTTTTTGAATGTTGAGTTTGTTGATGAATTTTTTGGTGTTTTTCATTGTTGAGATTGTTGTTGGATTTGTTGGTGTTTTTGAATGTTGAGGTTGTTTTTGAATTGTTTGCTGTTTTTCATTGTTGTGGTTGTTGTTGTTGAATTTTTGGTGTTTTTCATTGTTCAGGTTGTTGTTGAATTTGTTGGTAATTTTCAATATTGAGGTTGTTGTTGATTTTGTTGGTGATTTTCAATGTTGAGTTTATTGATGAATTTGTTGCTGTTTCTCAAGGTTGAGGTTGTTGAATTTTTTGGTGTTATTCAAAGTTGAGGTTGTTGATGAATATTTTGATGTTTTTCATTGTTGAGGTTTTTGTTGAATTTTTTGGTGCTTTTGAAGGTTGAGGTTGTTGATGAATTTTTTTGTGTTTTTCATTGTTGAGGTTTTTGTTGAATTTGTTGGTGATTTTCAATGTTGCTGTTGTTGTTGAATTTGTTGGTGTTTTTCATTGTTGAGGTTTCTCTTGAATTTGTTGGTGTTTTTGAATGTTGAGGTTGTTGATGAAATTTTTTGGTGTTTATCATTGTTGAGGTGTTTGTTGAATTTGTTGGTGTTTTTCATTGTCGAAGTTGTTGTTGAATTTGTTGGTGATTTTCAATGTTAAGGTTGTGGTTGAATTTGTTGGTCTTTTTCCATGTTGAGGTTTTTGAAATTGTTGGTGTTTTTCAAAGTTGAGGTTGTTGTTGAATTTGTTGGTGATTTTCAATGTTGAGTTTGTTGTTGAATTTCTTGGTGTTTTTCATTGTTGATGTTGTTGTTGAAATTGTTGGATTTTTTCAAAGTTGACGTTGCTGTTGAATTTTTTGGTGTTTTTAATTGTTGAGGTTTTTGTTGAATTTGATGGTGTTTTTGAATGTTGAGGTTGTTGATGAATTTTTTGGTGTTTTTCATTGTTGAGGTTGTTGTTGAATTTGTTGGTGTTTTTGAATGTTGAGGTTGTTGAATTTGTTGGTGTTTTTCAAAGTTGACGTTGTTGTTGAATTTTATGGTGTTTTTAATTGTTGATGTTTTTGTTGAATTTGTTGGTGTTTTTGAATGTTGAGGTTGTTGATGAATTTTTCGGTGTTTTTCATTGTTGAGGGTGTTGTTGAATTTGTTGGTGCTTTTGAATGTTGCGGTTGTTGTTGAATTGTTTGCTGTTTTTCATTGCTGTGGTTGTTGTTGTTGAATTTTTTGGTGTTTTTCATTGATGAGGTTTTTGTTGAATTTTTTGCTGTTTTTGAATGTTGAGGTAGTTGATGAATATTTTGGTGTATTTCATTGTTGAGGTTTTTGTTGAATTTGTTGGTGATTTTCAATGTTGAGGTTGTTGTTGAATTTATTGGTGTATTCAAGGTTTTTATTTGAATCTTTTTGTATTTTTCAAAGTTGAGGTTGCAGTTGAATTTGTTGCTGTTTCTCAATGTTGAGGTTGTTGAATTTTTTGTTGTTTTTCAAAGTTGAGGTTGTTGTTGAATTTTTTGGTGTTTTTCATTGTTGACGTTTTTGTTGTATTTTTTGGTGATTTTCAATGTTGAGGTTGTTGAATTTATTGGTGTTTTTCATTGTTGAGGATTTTGTTGAAATTGTTGATGATTTTCAATGTTGAGGTTGTTGTTGAAGTTTTTGGTGTTTTTCATTGTTGAGGACTCTATTGAATTTGTTGGTGTTTTTCAATGTTGAGGTTGTTGATGAATTTTTAGGTGTTTTTCTTTGTTGAAGTTTTTGTTGAATTTGTTGGTTTTTTTCATTGTTGAGGTTGTTGTTGAATTTGTTGGTGATTTTCAATTTTGAGGTTGTGGTTGAATTTGTTGGTCTTTTTCCATGTTGAGGTTTTTGAATTTGTTGGTTTTATTTCAAAGTTGAGGTTGTTGTTGAATTTGTTGGGGATTTTCAGCGTTGAGTTTGTTGTTGAATTTTTTGGTGTTTTTCATTGTTGAGGTTGTTGCTGAAATTGTTGGAGTTTTCAATGTTGAGGTTGTTGTTGAATTTTTTGGTGTTTTTCAATGTTGAGTTTGTTGTTGAATTTGTTGGTGTTTTTCAATTTGAGGTTGTTGAATTTGTTGGTATTTTTAAAAGTTGACGTTGTTGTTGAATTTTTTGGTGTTTTTAATTGTTGAGGTTTTTGTTGAATTTGTTGGTGTTTTTGAATGTTGAGGCTGTTGATGAATTTTTTGATGTTTTTCATTGTTGAGGTTTTTGTTGAATTTGTTGGTGATTTTCAATGTTGAGGTTGTTGTTGAATTTTTTGGTGTTTTTGATTGTTGAGGTTTCTGTTGAATGTGTTGGTGTTTTTGAATGTTGAGGTTGTTGTTGAATTGTTTGGTGTTTTTCATTGTTGTGGTTGTTGTTGTTGAATTTTTGATGTTTTTAATTGTTGAGGTTGTTGTTAAATTTGTTGGTGATTTTCAATATTGAGGTTGTTGTTGAACTTGTTGGTGTTATCAATTTTTATTTTGTTGAACCTTTTTGTATTTTTTAAAGTTGAGGATGTGGTTGAATTTGTCGTTGTTTTTCAATGTTGAGGTTGGTTAATTTGTTCGTCTTTTTCAAAGCTGAGGTTGTTGTTGAATTTGTTGGTGTATTTGAATGTTGAGGTTGTTAAATCTGTTCGTGTTTTTCAAATTGAGATTGTTGTTGAATTTTTTGGTGTTTTTCATTGTTGAGGTTTTTGATGAATTTGCTGGAGATTGTCCTTGTTGAGGGCGTTGTTGAATTTGTTGGTGATTTTCATTGTTGAGGTTTCTGTTGAATGTGTTGGTGTTTTTGAATGTTGAGGTTGTTGATGAATATTTTGGTGTATTTCATTGTTGAGGTTTTTGTTGAATTTGTTAGTGTTTTTCATTGTTGAGGTTGTTGTTGAATTTGTTGGTGTTTTTCCATGTTGAGGTTGTTGAATTTGATGCTGTTTTTCAAAGCTGAGTTTGTTGTTGAATTTGTTGGTGTATTTGAATGTTGAGGTTGTTAAATCTGTTGGTGTTTTTCAAATTGAGGTTGTTGTTGAATTTTTTGGTGATTTTCAATGTTGAGTTTGTTGTTGAATTTGTTGGTGTTTTTCATTGTTGAGGTTTTTGATGAATTTGTTGGAGTTTGTCCTTGTTGAGGATGTTGTTGAATTTGTTGGTGATTTTCATTGTTGAGGTTTCTGTTGAATTTGATGGTATTTTTGAATGTTGAGGTTGTTGATGAATATTTTGGTGTATTTCATTGTTGAGGTTTTTGTTGAATTTGTTAGTGTTTTTCATTGTTGAGGTTGTTGTTGAATTTGTTGGTGATTTTCAATGTTGAGGTTGTGGTTGAATTTGTTGGTGTTTTTCCATGTTGAGGTTGTTGAATTTGTTGCTGTTTTTCAAAGCTGAGTTTGTTGTTGAATTTGTTGGTGTATTTGAATGTTGAGGTTGTTAAATGTGTTGGTGTTTTTCAAATTGAAGTTGTTGTTGAATTTTTTGGTGTTTTTCATTGTTGAGGTTTTTGTTGAATTTGTTGGTGTTTTTCATTGTTGAGGTTGTTGTTGAATTTGTTGGTGATTTTCAATATTGATGTTGTTGTTGAATTTGTTGGTGTTATTCCATGATGAGGTTTTTGAATTTGTTGGTGTTTTTCAAAGTTGAGGTTGCTGGTGAATTTTTTGGTGATTTCCAATATTGAGGTTGTTGTTGAATTTATTGGTGTATTCAATGTTTTTTTTTGAATCTTTTTGTATTTTTCAAAATTGAGGTTGCAGTTGAATTTGTTGCTGTTTCTCAATGTTGAGGTTGTTGAATTTTTTGGTGTAATTCAAAGTTGAGGTTGTTGATGAATGTTTTGATGTTTTTCATTGTTGAGGTTTTTGTAGAATTTTTTGGTGTTTTTGAATGTTGAGGTTGTTGATGAATTTTTTTGTGTTTTTCATTGTTGAGGTTTTTGTTGAATTTGTTGGTGATTTTCAATGTTGCAGTTGTTGTTGAATGTTTTGGTGTTTTTCATTGTTGAGGTTTCTGTTGAATTTGTTGGTGTTTTTGAATGTTGAGGTTGCTGATGTAATTTTTTGGTGTTTATCATTGTTGAGGTGTTTGTTGAATTTGTTGGTGTTTTTCATTGTCGACGTTGTTGTTGAATTTGTTGGTGATTTTCAATGTTAAGGTTGTTGTTGAATTTGCTGGTCTTTTTCCATGTTGAGGTTTTTGAAATTGTTGGTGTTTTTCAAAGTTGAGGTTGTTGTTGAATTTGTTGGTGATTTTCAATGTTGAGTTTGTTGTTGAATTTCTTGGTGTTTTTCATTGTTGATGTTGTTGTTGAAATTGTTGCAGTTTTTCAAAGTTGACGTTGTTGTTGAATTTTTAGGTGTTTTTCATTGTTGAGGTTTTTGTTGAATTTGTTGGTGTTTTTCATTGTTGAGGTTGTTGTTGAATTTGTTGGTGATTTTCAATTTTGAGGTTGTGGTTGAATTTGTTGGTCTTTTTCCATGTTGAGGTTTTTGAATTTGTTGGTGTTTTTCATTGTTGAGGTTTTTGTTGAATTTGTTGGTGATTTTCAATGTTGAGGTTGTTGCTGAATGTTTTGGTGTTTTTCATTGTTGAGGATTCTGTTGAATTTGTTGGTGTTTTTGAATGTTGAGGTTGTTGATGAATTTTTAGGTGTTTTTCATTGTTGAGGTTTTTGTTGAATTATTGATGTTTTTCATTGTTGAGGTTGTTGTTAAATTTGTTGGTGATTTTCAATATTGAGGTTGTTGTTGAATTTGTTGGTGTTATCAATTTTTATTTTGTTGAAATTTTTTGTATTTTTAAAAGTTGAGTTTTTTGTTGAATTTGTTAGTGTTCTTCAATGTTGAGGTTGTTGATGAATTTTTAGGTGTTTTTCTTTGTTGAAGTTTTTGTTGAATTTGTTGGTTTTTTTCATTGTTGAGGTTGTTGTTGAATTTGTTGGTGATTTTCAATTTTGAGGTTGTGGTTGAATTTGTTGGTCTTTTTCCATGTTGAGGTTTTTGAATTTGTTGGTTTTATTTCAAAGTTGAGGTTGTTGTTGAATTTGTTGGGGATTTTCAGCGTTGAGTTTGTTGTTGAATTTTTTGGTGTTTTTCATTGTTGAGGTTGTTGCTGAAATTGTTGGAGTTTTCAATGTTGAGGTTGTTGTTGAATTTTTTGGTGTTTTTCAATGTTGAGTTTGTTGTTGAATTTGTTGGTGTTTTTCAATTTGAGGTTGTTGAATTTGTTGGTATTTTTAAAAGTTGACGTTGTTGTTGAATTTTTTGGTGTTTTTAATTGTTGAGGTTTTTGTTGAATTTGTTGGTGTTTTTGAATGTTGAGGCTGTTGATGAATTTTTTGATGTTTTTCATTGTTGAGGTTTTTGTTGAATTTGTTGGTGATTTTCAATGTTGAGGTTGTTGTTGAATTTTTTGGTGTTTTTGATTGTTGAGGTTTCTGTTGAATGTGTTGGTGTTTTTGAATGTTGAGGTTGTTGTTGAATTGTTTGGTGTTTTTCATTGTTGTGGTTGTTGTTGTTGAATTTTTGATGTTTTTAATTGTTGAGGTTGTTGTTAAATTTGTTGGTGATTTTCAATATTGAGGTTGTTGTTGAAATTGTTGGTGTTATCAATTTTTATTTTGTTGAACCTTTTTGTATTTTTTAAAGTTGAGGATGTTGTTGAATTTGTCGTTGTTTTTCAATGTTGAGGTTGGTTAATTTGTTCGTCTTTTTCAAAGCTGAGGTTGTTGTTGAATTTGTTGGTGTATTTGAATGTTGAGGTTGTTAAATCTGTTCGTGTTTTTCAAATTGAGATTGTTGTTGAATTTTTTGGTGTTTTTCAGTGTTGAGGTTTTTGATGAATTTGCTGGAGTTTGTCCTTGTTGAGGGTGTTGTTGAATTTGTTGGTGATTTTCATTGTTGAGGTTTCTGTTGAATTTGATGGTATTTTTGAATGTTGAGCTTGTTGATGAATATTTTGGTGTATTTCATTGTTGAGGTTTTTGTTGAATTTGTTAGTGTTTTTCATTGTTGAGGTTGTTGTTGAATTTGTTGGTGATTTTCAATGTTGAGGTTGTGGTTGAATTTGTTGGTGTTTTTCCATGTTGAGGTTGTTGAATTTGATGCTGTTTTTCAAAGCTGAGTTTGTTGTTGAATTTGTTGGTGTATTTGAATGTTGAGGTTGTTAAATCTGTTGGTGTTTTTCAAATTGAGGTTGTTGTTGAATTTTTTGGTGATTTTCAATGTTGAGTTTGTTGTTGAATTTGTTGGTGTTTTTCAATGTTGAGGTTGTTGAAGTTGTTGGTGTTTTTCAAAGTTGAGATTGTTGATGGAATTTTTTGCTGTTTTTCATTGTTGAGGTTTCTGTTGAATTTGTTGGTGTTTTTTAATGTTGAGCGTGTTGATGAAATTTTATGGTGTTTTTCATTGTTGAGGTTTTTGTTGAATTTGTTGGTGATTTTCAATGTTGCGGTTGTTGTTGAATTTTTTGATGTTTTTCTTTGTTGAGGTTTTTGTTGAATTTGTTGGTGTTTTTCATTGTCGAGGTTGTTGTTGAATTTGTTGATAATTTTCAATGTTGAGTTTGTGGTTGAATTTGTTGGTGTTTTTCCATGTTGATGATTTTGAATTTGTTGGTGTTTTTCAAAGTTGAGGTTGTTGTTGAATTTGTTGGTGATTTTCAATGTTGAGTTTGTTGTTGAATTTTTTGGTATTTTTCATTGTTGATGTTGTTGTTGAATTTTTTGGTGTTTTTAATTGTTGAGGTTTTTGTTGAATTTGTTGGTGTTTTTGAATGTTGAGTTTGTTGATGAATTTTTTGGTGTTTTTCATTGTTGAGATTGTTGTTGGATTTGTTGGTGTTTTTGAATGTTGAGGTTGTTTTTGAATTGTTTGCTGTTTTTCATTGTTGTGGTTGTTGTTGTTGAATTTTTGATGTTTTTCATTGTTCAGGTTGTTGTTGAATTTGTTGGTGATTTTCAATATTGAGGTCGTTGTTGATTTTGTTGGTGATTTTCAATGTTGAGTTTGTTGTTGAATTTGTTGCTGTTTCTCAAGGTTGAGGTTGTTGAATTTTTTGGTGTTATTCAAAGTTGAGGTTGTTGATGAATTTTTTGACGTTATTCATTGTTGAGGTATTTGTTGAATTTTTTGTGCTTTTGAATGTTGAGGTTGTTGATGAATTTTTTTGTGTTTTTCATTGTTGAGGTTTTTGTTGAATTTGTTGGTGATTTTCAATGTTGCATTTGTTGTTGAATTTTTTGGTGTTTTACATTGTTGAGGTTTCTGTTGAATTTGTTGGTGTTTTTCAATGTTGAGGTTGTTGATGAAATTTTTTGGTGTTTATCATTGTTGAGGTGTTTGTTGAATTTGTTGGTGTTTTTCATTGTCGAGGTTGTTGTTGAATTTGTTGGTGATTTTCAATGTTAAGGTTGTGGTTGAATTTGTTGGTCTTTTTCCATGTTTAGGTTTTTGAAATTGTTGGTGTTTTTCAAAGTTGAGGTTGTTGTTGAATTTGTTGGTGATTTTCAATGTTGAGTTTGTTGTTGAATTTCTTGGTGTTTTTCATTGTTGATGTTGTTGTTGAAATTGTTGGATTTTTTCTTAGTTGACGTTGTTGTTGAATTTTTTGGTGTTTTTAATTGTTGAGGTTTTTGTTGAATTTGATGGTGTTTTTGAATGTTGAGGTTGTTGATGAATTTTTTGGTGTTTTTCATTGTTGAGGTTGTTGTTGAATTTGTTGGTGTTTTTGAATGTTGAGGTTGTTGAATTTGTTGGTGTTTTTCAAAGTTGACGTTGTTGTTGAATTTTATGGTGTTTTTAATTGTTGATGTTTTTGTTGAATTTGTTGGTGTTTTTGAATGTTGAGGTTGTTGATGAATTTTTAGGTGTTTTTCATTGTTGAGGGTGTTGTTGAATTTGTTGGTGCTTTTGAATGTTGCGGTTGTTGTTGAATTGTTTCGTGTTTTTCATTGCTGTGGTTGTTGTTGTTGAATTTTTTGGTGTTTTTAATTGATGAGGTTTTTGTTGAATTTTTTGGTGTTTTTGAATGTTGAGGTAGTTGATGAATATTTTGGTGTATTTCATTGTTGAGGTTTTTGTTGAATTTGTTGGTGATTTTCAATGTTGAGGTTGTTGTTGAATTTATTGGTGTATTCAATGTTTTTATTTGAATCTTTTTGTATTTTTCAAAGTTGAGGTTGCAGTTGAATTTGTTGCTGTTTCTCAATGTTGAGGTTGTTGAATTTTTTGTTGTTTTTCAAAGTTGAGGTTGTTGTTGAATTTTTTGGTGTTTTTCATTGTTGACGTTTTTGTTGTATTTTTTGGTGATTTTCAATGTTGAGGTTGTTGAATTTATTGGTGTTTTTCATTGTTGAGGATTTTGTTGAAATTGTTGATGATTTTCAATGTTGAGGTTGTTGTTGAAGTTTTTGGTGTTTTTCATTGTTGAGGATTCTATTGAATTTGTTGGTGTTTTTCAATGTTGAGGTTGTTGATGAATTTTTAGGTGTTTTTCATTGTTGAGGTTTTTGTTGAATTTGTTGGTTTTTTTCATTGTTGAGGTTGTTGTTGAATTTGTTGGTGATTTTCAATTTTGAGGTTGTGGTTGAATTTGTTGGTCCTTTTCCATGTTGAGGTTTTTGAATTCGTTGGTTTTATTTCAAAGTTGAGGTTGTTGTTGAATTTGTTGGTGATTTTCAGCGTTGAGTTTGTTGTTGAATTTTTTGGTGTTTTTCATTGTTGAGGTTGTTGCTGAAATTGTTGGAGTTTTCAATGTTGAGGTTGTTGTTGAATTTTTTTGGTGTTTTTCAACGTTGAGTTTGTTGTTGAATTTGTTGGTGTTTTTCAATTTGAGGTTGTTGAATTTGTTGGTATTTTTAAAAGTTGACGTTGTTGTTGAATTTTTTGGTGTTTTTAATTGTTGAGGTTTTTGTTGAGTTTGTTGGTGTTTTTGAATGTTGAGGCTGTTGATGAATTTTTTGATGTTTTTCATTGTTGAGGTTTTTGTTGAATTTGTTGGTGATTTTCAATGTTGAGGTTGTTGTTGAATTTTTTGGTGTTTTTGATTGTTGAGGTTTCTGTTGAATGTGTTGGTGTTTTTGAATGTTGAGGTTGTTGTTGAATTGTTTGGTGTTTTTCATTGTTGTGGTTGTTGTTGTTGAATTTTTGATGTTTTTAATTGTTGAGGTTGTTGTTAAATTTGTTGGTGATTTTCAATATTGAGGTTGTTGTTGAACTTGTTGGTGTTATCAATATTTATTTTGTTGAACCTTTTTGTATTATTTAAAGTTGAGGATGTTGTTGAATTTGTCGTTGTTTTTAAATGTTTAGGTTGGTTAATTTGTTCGTCTTTTTCAAAGTTGAGGTTGTTGTTGAATTTGTTGGTGTATTTGAATGTTGAGGTTGTTAAATCTGTTCGTGTTTTTCAAATTGAGGTTGTTGTTGAATTTTTTGGTGTTTTTCATTGTTGACGTTTTTGTTGTATTTTTTGGTGATTTTCAATGTTGAGGTTGTTGAATTTATTGGTGTTTTTCATTGTTGAGGATTTTGTTGAAATTGTTGATGATTTTCAATGTTGAGGTTGTTGTTGAAGTTTTTGGTGTTTTTCATTGTTGAGGATTCTATTGAATTTGTTTCGTGTTTTTCAATGTTGAGGTTGTTGATGAATTTTTAGGTGTTTTTCTTTGTTGAGGTTTTTGTTGAATTTGTTGGTTTTTTTCATTGTTGAGGTTGTTGTTGAATTTGTTGGTGATTTTCAATTTTGAAATTGTGGTTGAATTTGTTGGTCTTTTTCCATGTTGAGGTTTTTGAATTTGTTGGTTTTATTTCAAAGTTGAGGTTGTTGTTGAATTTGTTGGGGATTTTCAGCGTTGAGTTTGTTGTTGAATTTTTTGGTGTTTTTCATTGTTGAGGTTGTTGCTGAAATTGTTGGAGTTTTCAATGTTGAGGTTGTTGTTGAATTTTTTGGTGTTTTTCAATGTTGAGTTTGTTGTTGAATTTGTTGGTGTTTTTCAATTTGAGGTTGTTGAATTTGTTGGTATTTTTAAAAGTTGACGTTGTTGTTGAATTTTTTGGTGTTTTTAATTGTTGAGGTTTTTGTTGAATTTGTTGGTGTTTTTGAATGTTGAGGCTGTTGATGAATTTTTTGATGTTTTTCATTGTTGAGGTTTTTGTTGAATTTGTTGGTGATTTTCAATGTTGAGGTTGTTGTTGAATTTTTTGGTGTTTTTGGTTGTTGAGGTTTCTGTTGAATGTGTTGGTGTTTTTGAATGTTGAGGTTGTTGTTGAATTGTTTGGTGTTTTTCATTGTTGTGGTTGTTGTTGTTGAATTTTTGATGTTTTTAATTGTTGAGGTTGTTGTTAAATTTGTTGGTGATTTTCAATATTGAGGTTGTTGTTGAACTTGTTCGTGTTATCAATATTTATTTTGTTGAACCTTTTTGTATTTTTTAAAGTTGAGGATGTTGTTGAATTTGTCGTTGTTTTTAAATGTTTAGGTTGGTTAATTTGTTCGTCTTTTTCAAAGTTGAGGTTGTTGTTGAATTTGTTGGTGTATTTGAATGTTGAGGTTGTTAAATCTGTTCGTGTTTTTCAAATTGAGATTGTTGTTGAATTTTTTGGTGTTTTTCATTGTTGACGTTTTTGTTGTATTTTTTGGTGATTTTCAATGTTGAGGTTGTTGCTGAATGTTTTGGTGTTTTTCATTGTTGAGGATTCTGTTGAATTTGTTGGTGTTTTTGAATGTTGAGGTTGTTGATGAATTTTTACGTGTTTTTCATTGTTGAGGTTTTTGTTGAATTATTGATGTTTTTCACTGTTGAGGTTGTTGTTAAATTTGTTGGTGATTTTCAATATTGTGGTTGTTGTTGAATTTGTTGGTGTTATCAATTTTTATTTTGTTGAAATTTTTTGTATTTTTAAAAGTTGAGTTTGTTGTTGAATTTGTTAGTGTTTTTCAATGTTGAGGTTATTGAATTTGTTGTTGTTTTTCAAAGCAGATTTTGTTGTTGAATTTGTTGGTGTATTTGAATGTTGTGGTTGTTAAATCTGTTGGTGTTTTTCAAATTGAGGTTGTTGTTGAATTTTTTGGTGTTTTTCCTTGTTGAGGTTTTTGTTGAATTTGCTGGTGTTTTTCATTGTTGATTTTGTTGTTGCATTTGTTGGTGATTTTCAATATTGAGGTGGTTGTTGAATTTATTGGTGTATTCAATGTTTTTTTTTTAATCTTTTTGTATTTTTCAAAGTAGAGGTTGCAGTTGAATTTGTTGCTGTTTCTCAATGTTCAGGTTGTTGAATTTTTTGGTGTTTTTCAAAGTTGAGGTTGTTGTTGAATTTTTTTATGTTTTTCATTTCTGAGGTTGTTGTCCAATTTGTTGGCGATTTTCAGTGTTGAGGTTGTTGAATTTATTGGTGCTATCAATGGTTTTTTTTGATCTTTTTTGTATTTTTCAAAGTTGAGGTTGCAGTTGAATTTGTTGGTGTTTTTCAATGTTGAGGTTGTTGAAGTTGTTGGTGTTTTTCAAAGTTGAGATTTTTGATGGGATTTTTTGCTGTTTTTCATTGTTGAGGTTTCTGTTGAATTTGTTGGTGTTTTTTAATGTTGAGCGTGTTGATGAAATTTTATGGTGTTATTCATTGTTGAGGTTTTGTTGAATTTGTTGGTGATTTTCAATGTTGCAGTTGTTGTTGAATTTTTTGGTGTTTTTCATTGTTGAGGTTTATGTTGAATTTGTTTGTGTTTTTGAATGTTGAGGTTGTTGATGAAATTTTTTGGTGTTTTTCATTGTTGAGGTTTTTGTTGAATTTGTTGGTGTTTTTCATTGTCGAGGTTGTTGTTGAATTTCTTGGTGATTTTCAATGTTGAGGTTGTGGTTGAATTTGTTGGTGTTTTTCCATGTTGATGATTTTGAATTTGTTGGTGTTTTTCAAAGTTGAGGTTGTTGTTGAATTTGTTGGTGATTTTCAATGTTGAGGTTGTTGCTGAATGTTTTGGTGTTTTTCATTGTTGAGGATTCTGTTGAATTTGTTGGTGTTTTTGAATGTTGAGGTTGTTGATGAATTTTTACGTGTTTTTCATTGTTGAGGTTTTTGTTGAATTATTGATGTTTTTCACTGTTGAGGTTGTTGTTAAATTTGTTGATGATTTTCAATATTGTGGTTGTTGTTGAATTTGTTGGTGTTATCAATTTTTATTTTGTTGAAATTTTTTGTATTTTTAAAAGTTGAGTTTGTTGTTGAATTTGTTAGTGTTTTTCAATGTTGAGGTTATTGAATTTGTTGTTGTTTTTCAAAGCAGATTTTGTTGTTGAATTTGTTGGTGTATTTGAATGTTGTGGTTGTTAAATCTGTTGGTGTTTTTCAAATTGAGGTTGTTGTTGAATTTTTTGGTGTTTTTCCTTGTTGAGGTTTTTGTTGAATTTGCTGGTGTTTTTCATTGTTGATTTTGTTGTTGCATTTGTTGGTGATTTTCAATATTGAGGTGGTTGTTGAATTTATTGGTGTATTCAATGTTTTTTTTTTAATCTTTTTGTATTTTTCAAAGTAGAGGTTGCAGTTGAATTTGTTGCTGTTTCTCAATGTTCAGGTTGTTGAATTTTTTGGTGTTTTTCAAAGTTGAGGTTGTTGTTGAATTTTTTTATGTTTTTCATTTCTGAGGTTGTTGTCCAATTTGTTGGCGATTTTCAGTGTTGAGGTTGTTGAATTTATTGGTGCTATCAATGGTTTTTTTTGATCTTTTTTGTATTTTTCAAAGTTGAGGTTGCAGTTGAATTTGTTGGTGTTTTTCAATGTTGAGGTTGTTGAAGTTGTTGGTGTTTTTCAAAGTTGAGATTTTTGATGGGATTTTTTGCTGTTTTTCATTGTTGAGGTTTCTGTTGAATTTGTTGGTGTTTTTTAATGTTGAGCGTGTTGATGAAATTTTATGGTGTTATTCATTGTTGAGGTTTTGTTGAATTTGTTGGTGATTTTCAATGTTGCAGTTGTTGTTGAATTTTTTGGTGTTTTTCATTGTTGAGGTTTATGTTGAATTTGTTTGTGTTTTTGAATGTTGAGGTTGTTGATGAAATTTTTTGGTGTTTTTCATTGTTGAGGTTTTTGTTGAATTTGTTGGTGTTTTTCATTGTCGAGGTTGTTGTTGAATTTCTTGGTGATTTTCAATGTTGAGGTTGTGGTTGAATTTGTTGGTGTTTTTCCATGTTGATGATTTTGAATTTGTTGGTGTTTTTCAAAGTTGAGGTTGTTGTTGAATTTGTTGGTGATTTTCAATGTTGAGTTTGTTGTTGAATTTTTTGGTGTTTTTCATTGTTGATGTTGTTGTTGAAATTGATTGAGTTTTTCAATGTTGAGGTTGTTGCTGAAATTTTTTGGTGATTTTCAATGTTGAGTTTGTTGTTGAATTTGTTGGTATTTTTCAAAGTTGACATTGTTGTTGAATTTTTTGGTGTTTTTAATTGTTGAGGTTTTTGTTGAATTTGTTGGTGTTTTTGAATGTTGAGTTTGTTGATGAATTTTTTGGTGTTTTTCATTGTTGAGATTGTTGTTGGATTTGTTGGTGTTTTTGAATGTTGAGGTTGTTTTTGAATTGTTTGCTGTTTTTCATTGTTGTGGTTGTTGTTGTTGAATTTTTGGTGTTTTTAATTGTTGATGTTTTTGTTGAATTTGTTGGTGTTTTTGAATGTTGAGGTTGTTGATGAATTTTTCGGTGTTTTTCATTGTTGAGGGTGTTGTTGAATTTGTTGGTGCTTTTGAATGTTGCGGTTGTTGTTGAATTGTTTGCTGTTTTTCATTGCTGTGGTTGTTGTTGTTGAATTTTTTGGTGTTTTTCATTGATGAGGTTTTTGTTGAATTTTTTGCTGTTTTTGAATGTTGAGGTAGTTGATGAATATTTTGGTGTATTTCATTGTTGAGGTTTTTGTTGAATTTGTTGGTGATTTTCAATGTTGAGGTTGTTGTTGAATTTATTGGTGTATTCAAGGTTTTTATTTGAATCTTTTTGTATTTTTCAAAGTTGAGGTTGCAGTTGAATTTGTTGCTGTTTCTCAATGTTGAGGTTGTTGAATTTTTTGTTGTTTTTCAAAGTTGAGGTTGTTGTTGAATTTTTTGGTGTTTTTCATTGTTGACGTTTTTGTTGTATTTTTTGGTGATTTTCAATGTTGAGGTTGTTGAATTTATTGGTGTTTTTCATTGTTGAGGATTTTGTTGAAATTGTTGATGATTTTCAATGTTGAGGTTGTTGTTGAAGTTTTTGGTGTTTTTCATTGTTGAGGACTCTATTGAATTTGTTGGTGTTTTTCAATGTTGAGGTTGTTGATGAATTTTTAGGTGTTTTTCTTTGTTGAAGTTTTTGTTGAATTTGTTGGTTTTTTTCATTGTTGAGGTTGTTGTTGAATTTGTTGGTGATTTTCAATTTTGAGGTTGTGGTTGAATTTGTTGGTCTTTTTCCATGTTGAGGTTTTTGAATTTGTTGGTTTTATTTCAAAGTTGAGGTTGTTGTTGAATTTGTTGGGGATTTTCAGCGTTGAGTTTGTTGTTGAATTTTTTGGTGTTTTTCATTGTTGAGGTTGTTGCTGAAATTGTTGGAGTTTTCAATGTTGAGGTTGTTGTTGAATTTTTTGGTGTTTTTCAATGTTGAGTTTGTTGTTGAATTTGTTGGTGTTTTTCAATTTGAGGTTGTTGAATTTGTTGGTATTTTTAAAAGTTGACGTTGTTGTTGAATTTTTTGGTGTTTTTAATTGTTGAGGTTTTTGTTGAATTTGTTGGTGTTTTTGAATGTTGAGGCTGTTGATGAATTTTTTGATGTTTTTCATTGTTGAGGTTTTTGTTGAATTTGTTGGTGATTTTCAATGTTGAGGTTGTTGTTGAATTTTTTGGTGTTTTTGATTGTTGAGGTTTCTGTTGAATGTGTTGGTGTTTTTGAATGTTGAGGTTGTTGTTGAATTGTTTGGTGTTTTTCATTGTTGTGGTTGTTGTTGTTGAATTTTTGATGTTTTTAATTGTTGAGGTTGTTGTTAAATTTGTTGGTGATTTTCAATATTGAGGTTGTTGTTGAACTTGTTGGTGTTATCAATTTTTATTTTGTTGAACCTTTTTGTATTTTTTAAAGTTGAGGATGTGGTTGAATTTGTCGTTGTTTTTCAATGTTGAGGTTGGTTAATTTGTTCGTCTTTTTCAAAGCTGAGGTTGTTGTTGAATTTGTTGGTGTATTTGAATGTTGAGGTTGTTAAATCTGTTCGTGTTTTTCAAATTGAGATTGTTGTTGAATTTTTTGGTGTTTTTCATTGTTGAGGTTTTTGATGAATTTGCTGGAGTTTGTCCTTGTTGAGGGTGTTGTTGAATTTGTTGGTGATTTTCATTGTTGAGGTTTCTGTTGAATGTGTTGGTGTTTTTGAATGTTGAGGTTGTTGATGAATATTTTGGTGTATTTCATTGTTGAGGTTTTTGTTGAATTTGTTAGTGTTTTTCATTGTTGAGGTTGTTGTTGAATTTGTTGGTGTTTTTCCATGTTGAGGTTGTTGAATTTGATGCTGTTTTTCAAAGCTGAGTTTGTTGTTGAATTTGTTGGTGTATTTGAATGTTGAGGTTGTTAAATCTGTTGGTGTTTTTCAAATTGAGGTTGTTGTTGAATTTTTTGGTGATTTTCAATGTTGAGTTTGTTGTTGAATTTGTTGGTGTTTTTCATTGTTGAGGTTTTTGATGAATTTGTTGGAGTTTGTCCTTGTTGAGGATGTTGTTGAATTTGTTGGTGATTTTCATTGTTGAGGTTTCTGTTGAATTTGATGGTATTTTTGAATGTTGAGGTTGTTGATGAATATTTTGGTGTATTTCATTGTTGAGGTTTTTGTTGAATTTGTTAGTGTTTTTCATTGTTGAGGTTGTTGTTGAATTTGTTGGTGATTTTCAATGTTGAAGTTGTGGTTGAATTTGTTGGTGTTTTTCCATGTTGAGGTTGTTGAATTTGTTGCTGTTTTTCAAAGCTGAGTTTGTTGTTGAATTTGTTGGTGTATTTGAATGTTGAGGTTGTTAAATCTGTTGGTGTTTTTCAAATTGAGGTTGTTGTTGAATTTTTTGGTGTTTTTCATTGTTGAGGTTTTTGTTGAATTTGTTGGTGTTTTTCATTGTTGAGGTTGTTGTTGAATTTGTTGGTGATTTTCAATATTGATGTTGTTGTTGAATTTGTTGGTGTTATTCCATGATGTGGTTTTTGAATTTGTTGGTGTTTTTCAAAGTTGAGGTTGCTGGTGAATTTTTTGGTGATTTCCAATATTGAGGTTGTTGTTGAATTTATTGGTGTATTCAATGTTTTTTTTGAATCTTTTTGTATTTTTCAAAATTGAGGTTGCAGTTGAATTTGTTGCTGTTTCTCAATGTTGAGGTTGTTGAATTTTTTGGTGTAATTCAAAGTTGAGGTTGTTGATGAATGTTTTGATGTTTTTCATTGTTGAGGTTTTTGTAGAATTTTTTGGTGTTTTTGAATGTTGAGGTTGTTGATGAATTTTTTTGTGTTTTTCATTGTTGAGGTTTTTGTTGAATTTGTTGGTGATTTTCAATGTTGCAGTTGTTGTTGAATGTTTTGGTGTTTTTCATTGTTGAGGTTTCTGTTGAATTTGTTGGTGTTTTTGAATGTTGAGGTTGCTGATGTAATTTTTTGGTGTTTATCATTGTTGAGGTGTTTGTTGAATTTGTTGGTGTTTTTCATTGTCGACGTTGTTGTTGAATTTGTTGGTGATTTTCAATGTTAAGGTTGTTGTTGAATTTGCTGGTCTTTTTCCATGTTGAGGTTTTTGAAATTGTTGGTGTTTTTCAAAGTTGAGGTTGTTGTTGAATTTGTTGGTGATTTTCAATGTTGAGTTTGTTGTTGAATTTCTTGGTGTTTTTCATTGTTGATGTTGTTGTTGAAATTGTTGCAGTTTTTCAAAGTTGACGTTGTTGTTGAATTTTTTGGTGTTTTTAATTGTTGAGGTTTTTGTTGAATTTGATGGTGTTTTTGAATGTTGAGGTTGTTGATGAATTTTTAGGTGTTTTTCATTGTTGAGGTTTTTGTTGAATTTGTTGGTGTTTTTCATTGTTGAGGTTGTTGTTGAATTTGTTGGTGATTTTCAATTTTGAGGTTGTGGTTGAATTTGTTGGTCTTTTTCCATGTTGAGGTTTTTGAATTTGTTGGTGTTTTTCATTGTTGAGGTTTTTGTTGAATTTGTTGGTGATTTTCAATGTTGAGGTTGTTGCTGAATGTTTTGGTGTTTTTCATTGTTGAGGATTCTGTTGAATTTGTTGGTGTTTTTGAATGTTGAGGTTGTTGATGAATTTTTAGTTGTTTTTCATTGTTGAGGTTTTTGTTGAATTATTGATGTTTTTCATTGTTGAGGTTGTTGTTAAATTTGTTGGTGATTTTCAATATTGAGGTTGTTGTTGAATTTGTTGGTGTTATCAATTTTTATTTTGTTGAAATTTTTTGTATTTTTAAAAGTTGAGTTTTTTGTTGAATTTGTTAGTGTTTTTCAATGTTGAGGTTGTTGATGAATTTTTAGGTGTTTTTCTTTGTTGAAGTTTTTGTTGAATTTGTTGGTTTTTTTCATTGTTGAGGTTGTTGTTGAATTTGTTGGTGATTTTCAATTTTGAGGTTGTGGTTGAATTTGTTGGTCTTTTTCCATGTTGAGGTTTTTGAATTTGTTGGTTTTATTTCAAAGTTGAGGTTGTTGTTGAATTTGTTGGGGATTTTCAGCGTTGAGCTTGTTGTTGAATTTTTTGGTGTTTTTCATTGTTGAGGTTGTTGCTGAAATTGTTGGAGTTTTCAATGTTGAGGTTGTTGTTGAATTTTTTGGTGTTTTTCAATGTTGAGTTTGTTGTTGAATTTGTTGGTGTTTTTCAATTTGAGGTTGTTGAATTTGTTGGTATTTTTAAAAGTTGACGTTGTTGTTGAATTTTTTGGTGTTTTTAATTGTTGAGGTTTTTGTTGAATTTGTTGGTGTTTTTGAATGTTGAGGCTGTTGATGAATTTTTTGATGTTTTTCATTGTTGAGGTTTTTGTTGAATTTGTTGGTGATTTTCAATGTTGAGGTTGTTGTTGAATTTTTTGGTGTTTTTGATTGTTGAGGTTTCTGTTGAATGTGTTGGTGTTTTTGAATGTTGAGGTTGTTGTTGAATTGTTTGGTGTTTTTCATTGTTGTGGTTGTTGTTGTTGAATTTTTGATGTTTTTAATTGTTGAGGTTGTTGTTAAATTTGTTGGTGATTTTCAATATTGAGGTTGTTGTTGAAATTGTTGGTGTTATCAATTTTTATTTTGTTGAACCTATTTTAAAGTTGAGGATGTTGTTGAATTTGTCGTTGTTTTTCAATGTTGAGGTTGGTTAATTTGTTCGTCTTTTTCAAAGCTGAGGTTGTTGTTGAATTTGTTGGTGTATTTGAATGTTGAGGTTGTTAAATCTGTTCGTGTTTTTCAAATTGAGATTGTTGTTGAATTTTTTGGTGTTTTTCAGTGTTGAGGTTTTTGATGAATTTGCTGGAGTTTGTCCTTGTTGAGGGTGTTGTTGAATTTGTTGGTGATTTTCATTGTTGAGGTTTCTGTTGAATTTGATGGTATTTTTGAATGTTGAGCTTGTTGATGAATATTTTGGTGTATTTCATTGTTGAGGTTTTTGTTGAATTTGTTAGTGTTTTTCATTGTTGAGGTTGTTGTTGAATTTGTTGGTGATTTTCAATGTTGAGGATGTGGTTGAATTTGTTGGTGTTTTTCCATGTTGAGGTTGTTGAATTTGATGCTGTTTTTCAAAGCTGAGTTTGTTGTTGAATTTGTTGGTGTATTTGAATGTTGAGGTTGTTAAATCTGTTGGTGTTTTTCAAATTGAGGTTGTTGTTGAATTTTTTGGTGATTTTCAATGTTGAGTTTGTTGTTGAATTTGTTGGTGTTTTTCATTGTTGAGGTTTTTGATGAATTTGTTGGAGTTTGTCCTTGTTGAGGATGTTGTTGAATTTGTTGGTGATTTTCATTGTTGAGGTTTCTGTTGAATTTGATGGTATTTTTGAATGTTGAGGTTGTTGATGAATATTTTGGTGTATTTCATTGTTGAGGTTTTTGTTGAATTTGTTAGTGTTTTTCATTGTTGAGGTTGTTGTTGAATTTGTTGGTGTTTTTCCATGTTGAGGTTGTTGAATTTGTTGCTGTTTTTCAAAGCTGAGTTTGTTGTTGAATTTGTTGGTGTATTTGAATGTTGAGGTTGTTAAATCTGGTGGTGTTTTTCAAATTGAGGTTGTTGTTGAATTTTTTGGTGTTTTTCATTGTTGAGGTTTTTGTTGAATTTGTTGGTGTTTTTCATTGTTGAGGTTGTTGTTGAATTTGTTGGTGATTTTCAATATTGATGTTGTTGTTGAATTTGTTGGTGTTATTCCATGATGAGGTTTTTGAATGTTTTGGTGTTTTTCAAAGTTGAGGTTGCTGGTGAATTTTTTGGTGATTTCCAATATTGAGGTTGTTGTTGAATTTATTGGTGTATTCAATGTTTTTTTTTGAATCTTTTTGTATTTTTCAAAATTGAGGTTGCAGTTGAATTTGTTGCTGTTTCTCAATGTTGAGGTTGTTGAATTTTTTGGTGTAATTCAAAGTTGAGGTTGTTGATGAATGTTTTGATGTTTTTCATTGTTGAGGTTTTTGTAGAATTTTTTTGGTGTTTTTGAATGTTGAGGTTGTTGATGAATTTTTTTGTGTTTTTCATTGTTGAGGTTTTTGTTGAATTTGTTGGTGATTTTCAATGTTGCAGTTGTTGTTGAATGTTTTGGTGTTTTTCATTGTTGAGGATTCTGTTGAATTTGTTGGTGTTTTAAAATGTTGAGGTTGTTGATGAATTTTTAGGTGTTTTTCATTGTTGAGGTTTTTGTTGAATTTGTTGGTGTTTTTCATTGTTGAGGTTGTTGTTGAATTTGTTGGTGATTTTCAATTTTGAGGTTGTGGTTGAATTTGTTGGTCTTTTTCCATGTTGAGGTTTTTGAATTTGTTGGTGTTTTTCATTGTTGAGGTTTTTGTTGAATTTGTTGGTGATTTTCAATGTTGAGGTTGTTGCTGAATGTTTTGGTGTTTTTCATTGTTGAGGATTCTGTTGAATTTGTTGGTGTTTTTGAATGTTGAGGTTGTTGATGAATTTTTAGCTGTTTTTCATTGTTGAGGTTTTTGTTGAATTATTGATGTTTTTCATTGTTGAGGTTGTTGTTAAATTTGTTGGTGATTTTCAATGTTGAGTTTGTTGTTGAATTTCTTGGTGTTTTTCATTGTTGATGTTGTTGTTGAAATTGTTGGATTTTTTCAAAGTTGACGTTGCTGTTGAATTTTTTGGTGTTTTTAATTGTTGAGGTTTTTGTTGAATTTGATGGTGTTTTTGAATGTTGAGGTTGTTGATGAATTTTTTGGTATTTTTCATTGTTGAGGTTGTTGTTGAATTTGTTGGTGTTTTTGAATGTTGAGGTTGTTGAATTTGTTGGTGTTTTTCAAAGTTGACGTTGTTGTTGAATTTTATGGTGTTTTTAATTGTTGATGTTTTTGTTGAATTTGTTGGTGTTTTTGAATGTTGAGGTTGTTGATGAATTTTTCGGTGTTTTTCATTGTTGAGGGTGTTGTTGAATTTGTTGGTGCTTTTGAATGTTGCGGTTGTTGTTGAATTGTTTGCTGTTTTTCATTGCTGTGGTTGTTGTTGTTGAATTTTTTGGTGTTTTTCATTGATGAGGTTTTTGTTGAATTTTTTGCTGTTTTTGAATGTTGAGGTAGTTGATGAATATTTTGGTGTATTTCATTGTTGAGGTTTTTGTTGAATTTGTTGGTGATTTTCAATGTTGAGGTTGTTGTTGAATTTATTGGTGTATTCAAGGTTTTTATTTGAATCTTTTTGTATTTTTCAAAGTTGAGGTTGCAGTTGAATTTGTTGCTGTTTCTCAATGTTGAGGTTGTTGAATTTTTTGTTGTTTTTCAAAGTTGAGGTTGTTGTTGAATTTTTTGGTGTTTTTCATTGTTGACGTTTTTGTTGTATTTTTTGGTGATTTTCAATGTTGAGGTTGTTGAATTTATTGGTGTTTTTCATTGTTGAGGATTTTGTTGAAATTGTTGATGATTTTCAATGTTGAGGTTGTTGTTGAAGTTTTTGGTGTTTTTCATTGTTGAGGACTCTATTGAATTTGTTGGTGTTTTTCAATGTTGAGGTTGTTGATGAATTTTTAGGTGTTTTTCTTTGTTGAAGTTTTTGTTGAATTTGTTGGTTTTTTTCATTGTTGAGGTTGTTGTTGAATTTGTTGGTGATTTTCAATTTTGAGGTTGTGGTTGAATTTGTTGGTCTTTTTCCATGTTGAGGTTTTTGAATTTGTTGGTTTTATTTCAAAGTTGAGGTTGTTGTTGAATTTGTTGGGGATTTTCAGCGTTGAGTTTGTTGTTGAATTTTTTGGTGTTTTTCATTGTTGAGGTTGTTGCTGAAATTGTTGGAGTTTTCAATGTTGGGGTTGTTGTTGAATTTTTTGGTGTTTTTCAATGTTGAGTTTGTTGTTGAATTTGTTGGTGTTTTTCAATTTGAGGTTGTTGAATTTGTTGGTATTTTTAAAAGTTGACGTTGTTGTTGAATTTTTTGGTGTTTTTAATTGTTGAGGTTTTTGTTGAATTTGTTGGTGTTTTTGAATGTTGAGGCTGTTGATGAATTTTTTGATGTTTTTCATTGTTGAGGTTTTTGTTGAATTTGTTGGTGATTTTCAATGTTGAGGTTGTTGTTGAATTTTTTGGTGTTTTTGATTGTTGAGGTTTCTGTTGAATGTGTTGGTGTTTTTGAATGTTGAGGTTGTTGTTGAATTGTTTGGTGTTTTTCATTGTTGTGGTTGTTGTTGTTGAATTTTTGATGTTTTTAATTGTTGAGGTTGTTGTTAAATTTGTTGGTGATTTTCAATATTGAGGTTGTTGTTGAACTTGTTGGTGTTATCAATTTTTATTTTGTTGAACCTTTTTGTATTTTTTAAAGTTGAGGATGTGGTTGAATTTGTCGTTGTTTTTCAATGTTGAGGTTGGTTAATTTGTTCGTCTTTTTCAAAGCTGAGGTTGTTGTTGAATTTGTTGGTGTATTTGAATGTTGAGGTTGTTAAATCTGTTCGTGTTTTTCAAATTGAGATTGTTGTTGAATTTTTTGGTGTTTTTCATTGTTGAGGTTTTTGATGAATTTGCTGGAGTTTGTCCTTGTTGAGGGTGTTGTTGAATTTGTTGGTGATTTTCATTGTTGAGGTTTCTGTTGAATGTGTTGGTGTTTTTGAATGTTGAGGTTGTTGATGAATATTTTGGTGTATTTCATTGTTGAGGTTTTTGTTGAATTTGTTAGTGTTTTTCATTGTTGAGGTTGTTGTTGAATTTGTTGGTGTTTTTCCATGTTGAGGTTGTTGAATTTGATGCTGTTTTTCAAAGCTGAGTTTGTTGTTGAATTTGTTGGTGTATTTGAATGTTGAGGTTGTTAAATCTGTTGGTGTTTTTCAAATTGAGGTTGTTGTTGAATTTTTTGGTGATTTTCAATGTTGAGTTTGTTGTTGAATTTGTTGGTGTTTTTCATTGTTGAGGTTTTTGATGAATTTGTTGGAGTTTGTCCTTGTTGAGGATGTTGTTGAATTTGTTGGTGATTTTCATTGTTGAGGTTTCTGTTGAATTTGATGGTATTTTTGAATGTTGAGGTTGTTGATGAATATTTTGGTGTATTTCATTGTTGAGGTTTTTGTTGAATTTGTTAGTGTTTTTCATTGTTGAGGTTGTTGTTGAATTTGTTGGTGATTTTCAATGTTGAGGTTGTGGTTGAATTTGTTGGTGTTTTTCCATGTTGAGGTTGTTGAATTTGTTGCTGTTTTTCAAAGCTGAGTTTGTTGTTGAATTTGTTGGTGTATTTGAATGTTGAGGTTGTTAAATCTGTTGGTGTTTTTCAAATTGAGGTTGTTGTTGAATTTTTTGGTGTTTTTCATTGTTGAGGTTTTTGTTGAATTTGTTGGTGTTTTTCATTGTTGAGGTTGTTGTTGAATTTGTTGGTGATTTTCAATATTGATGTTGTTGTTGAATTTGTTGGTGTTATTCCATGATGAGGTTTTTGAATTTGTTGGTGTTTTTCAAAGTTGAGGTTGCTGGTGAATTTTTTGGTGATTTTCAATGTTGCAGTTGTTGTTGAATGTTTTGGTGTTTTTCATTGTTGAGGTTTCTGTTGAATTTGTTGGTGTTTTTGAATGTTGAGGTTGCTGATGTAATTTTTTGGTGTTTATCATTGTTGAGGTGTTTGTTGAATTTGTTGGTGTTTTTCATTGTCGACGTTGTTGTTGAATTTGTTGGTGATTTTCAATGTTAAGGTTGTTGTTGAATTTGCTGGTCTTTTTCCATGTTGAGGTTTTTGAAATTGTTGGTGTTTTTCAAAGTTGAGGTTGTTGTTGAATTTGTTGGTGATTTTCAATGTTGAGTTTGTTGTTGAATTTCTTGGTGTTTTTCATTGTTGATGTTGTTGTTGAAATTGTTGCAGTTTTTCAAAGTTGACGTTGTTGTTGAATTTTTTGGTGTTTTTAATTGTTGAGGTTTTTGTTGAATTTGTTGGTGTTTTTGAATGTTGAGGTTGTTGATGAATTTTTAGGTGTTTTTCATTGTTGAGGTTTTTGTTGAATTTGCTGGTGTTTTTCATTGTTGAGGTTGTTGTTGAATTTGTTGGTGATTTTCAATTTTGAGGTTGTGGTTGAATTTGTTGGTCTTTTTCCATGTTGAGGTTTTTGAATTTGTTGGTGTTTTTCATTGTTGAGGTTTTTGTTGAATTTGTTGGTGATTTTTAATGTTGAGGTTGTTGCTGAATGTTTTGGTGTTTTTCATTGTTGAGGATTCTGTTGAATTTGTTGGTGTTTTTGAATGTTGAGGTTGTTGATGAATTTTTAGGTGTTTTTCATTGTTGAGGTTTTTGTTGAATTATTGATGTTTTTCATTGTTGAGGTTGTTGTTAAATTTGTTGGTGATTTTCAATATTGAGGTTGTTGTTGAATTTGTTGGTGTTATCAATTTTTATTTTGTTGAAATTTTTTGTATTTTTAAAAGTTGAGTTTTTTGTTGAATTTGTTAGTGTTTTTCAATGTTGAGGTTGTTGATGAATTTTTAGGTGTTTTTCTTTGTTGAAGTTTTTGTTGAATTTGTTGGTTTTTTTCATTGTTGAGGTTGTTGTTGAATTTGTTGGTGATTTTCAATTTTGAGGTTTTTGAATTTGTTGGTCTTTTTCCATGTTGAGGTTTTTGAATTTGTTGGTTTTATTTCAAAGTTGAGGTTGTTGTTGAATTTGTTGGGGATTTTCAGCGTTGAGTTTGTTGTTGAATTTTTTGGTGTTTTTCATTGTTGAGGTTGTTGCTGAAATTGTTGGAGTTTTCAATGTTGAGGTTGTTGTTGAATTTTTTGGTGTTTTTCAATGTTGAGTTTGTTGTTGAATTTGTTGGTGTTTTTCAATTTGAGGTTGTTGAATTTGTTGGTATTTTTAAAAGTTGACGTTGTTGTTGAATTTTTTGGTGTTTTTAATTGTTGAGGTTTTTGTTGAATTTGTTGGTGTTTTTGAATGTTGAGGCTGTTGATGAATTTTTTGATGTTTTTCATTGTTGAGGTTTTTGTTGAATTTGTTGGTGATTTTCAATGTTGAGGTTGTTGTTGAATTTTTTGGTGTTTTTGATTGTTGAGGTTTCTGTTGAATGTGTTGGTGTTTTTGAATGTTGAGGTTGTTGTTGAATTGTTTGGTGTTTTTCATTGTTGTGGTTGTTGTTGTTGAATTTTTGATGTTTTTAATTGTTGAGGTTGTTGTTAAATTTGTTGGTGATTTTCAATATTGAGGTTGTTGTTGAAATTGTTGGTGTTATCAATTTTTATTTTGTTGAACCTTTTTGTATTTTTTAAAGTTGAGGATGTTGTTGAATTTGTCGTTGTTTTTCAATGTTGAGGTTGGTTAATTTGTTCGTCTTTTTCAAAGCTGAGGTTGTTGTTGAATTTGTTGGTGTATTTGAATGTTGAGGTTGTTAAATCTGTTCGTGTTTTTCAAATTGAGATTGTTGTTGAATTTTTTGGTGTTTTTCAGTGTTGAGGTTTTTGATGAATTTGCTGGAGTTTGTCCTTGTTGAGGGTGTTGTTGAATTTGTTGGTGATTTTCATTGTTGAGGTTTCTGTTGAATTTGATGGTATTTTTGAATGTTGAGCTTGTTGATGAATATTTTGGTGTATTTCATTGTTGAGGTTTTTGTTGAATTTGTTAGTGTTTTTCATTGTTGAGGTTGTTGTTGAATTTGTTGGTGATTTTCAATGTTGAGGTTGTGGTTGAATTTGTTGGTGTTTTTCCATGTTGAGGTTGTTGAATTTGATGCTGTTTTTCAAAGCTGAGTTTGTTGTTGAATTTGTTGGTGTATTTGAATGTTGAGGTTGTTAAATCTGTTGGTGTTTTTCAAATTGAGGTTGTTGTTGAATTTTTTGGTGATTTTCAATGTTGAGTTTGTTGTTGAATTTGTTGGTGTTTTTCATTGTTGAGGTTTTTGATGAATTTGTTGGAGTTTGTCCTTGTTGAGGATGTTGTTGAATTTGTTGGTGATTTTCATTGTTGAGGTTTCTGTTGAATTTGATGGTATTTTTGAATGTTGAGGTTGTTGATGAATATTTTGGTGTATTTCATTGTTGAGGTTTTTGTTGAATTTGTTAGTGTTTTTCATTGTTGAGGTTGTTGTTGAATTTGTTGGTGATTTTCAATGTTGAGGTTGTGGTTGAATTTGTTGGTGTTTTTCCATGTTGAGGTTGTTGAATTTGTTGCTGTTTTTCAAAGCTGAGTTTGTTGTTGAATTTGTTGGTGTATTTGAATGTTGAGGTTGTTAAATCTGTTGGTGTTTTTCAAATTGAGGTTGTTGTTGAATTTTTTGGTGTTTTTCATTGTTGAGGTTTTTGTTGAATTTGTTGGTGTTTTTCATTGTTGAGGTTGTTGTTGAATTTGTTGGTGATTTTCAATATTGATGTTGTTGTTGAATTTGTTGGTGTTATTCCATGATGAGGTTTTTGAATTTGTTGGTGTTTTTCAAAGTTGAGGTTGCTGGTGAATTTTTTGGTGATTTCCAATATTGAGGTTGTTGTTGAATTTATTGGTGTATTCAATGTTTTTTTTTGAATCTTTTTGTATTTTTCAAAATTGAGGTTGCAGTTGAATTTGTTGCTGTTTCTCAATGTTGAGGTTGTTGAATTTTTTGGTGTAATTCAAAGTTGAGGTTGTTGATGAATGTTTTGATGTTTTTCATTGTTGAGGTTTTTGTTGAATTTTTTGGTGTTTTTGAATGTTGAGGTTGTTGATGAATTTTTTTGTGTTTTTCATTGTTGAGGTTTTTGTTGAATTTGTTGGTGTTTTTCATTGTTGAGGTTGTAGTTGAATTTGTTGGTGATTTTCAATTTTGAGGTTGTGGTTGAATTTGTTGGTCTTTTTCCATGTTGAGGTTTTTGAATTTGTTGGTGTTTTTCATTGTTGAGGTTTTTGTTGAATTTGTTGGTGATTTTCAATGTTGAGGTTGTTGCTGAATGTTTTGGTGTTTTTCATTGTTGAGGATTCTGTTGAATTTGTTGGTGTTTTTGAATGTTGAGGTTGTTGATGAATTTTTAGGTGTTTTTCATTGTTGAGGTTTTTGTTGAATTATTGATGTTTTTCATTGTTGAGGTTGTTAAATTTGTTGGTGATTTTCAATATTGAGGTTGTTGTTGAATTTGTTGGTGTTATCAATTTTTATTTTGTTGAAATTTTTTGTATTTTTAAAAGTTGAGTTTTTTGTTGAATTTGTTAGTGTTTTTCAATGTTGAGGTTGTTGATGAATTTTTAGGTGTTTTTCTTTGTTGAAGTTTTTGTTGAATTTGTTGGTTTTTTTCATTGTTGAGGTTGTTGTTGAATTTGTTGGTGATTTTCAATTTTGAGGTTGTGGTTGAATTTGTTGGTCTTTTTCCATGTTGAGGTTTTTGAATTTGTTGGTTTTATTTCAAAGTTGAGGTTGTTGTTGAATTTGTTGGGGATTTTCAGCGTTGAGTTTGTTGTTGAATTTTTTGGTGTTTTTCATTGTTGAGGTTGTTGCTGAAATTGTTGGAGTTTTCAATGTTGAGGTTGTTGTTGAATTTTTTGGTGTTTTTCAATGTTGAGTTTGTTGTTGAATTTGTTGGTGTTTTTCAATTTGAGGTTGTTGAATTTGTTGGTATTTTTAAAAGTTGACGTTGTTGTTGAATTTTTTGGTGTTTTTAATTGTTGAGGTTTTTGTTGAATTTGTTGGTGTTTTTGAATGTTGAGGCTGTTGATGAATTTTTTGATGTTTTTCATTGTTGAGGTTTTTGTTGAATTTGTTGGTGATTTTCAATGTTGAGGTTGTTGTTGAATTTTTTGGTGTTTTTGATTGTTGAGGTTTCTGTTGAATGTGTTGGTGTTTTTGAATGTTGAGGTTGTTGTTGAATTGTTTGGTGTTTTTCATTGTTGTGGTTGTTGTTGTTGAATTTTTGATGTTTTTAATTGTTGAGGTTGTTGTTAAATTTGTTGGTGATTTTCAATATTGAGGTTGTTGTTGAAATTGTTGGTGTTATCAATTTTTATTTTGTTGAACCTTTTTGTATTTTTTAAAGTTGAGGATGTTGTTGAATTTGTCGTTGTTTTTCAATGTTGAGGTTGGTTAATTTGTTCGTCTTTTTCAAAGCTGAGGTTGTTGTTGAATTTGTTGGTGTATTTGAATGTTGAGGTTGTTAAATCTGTTCGTGTTTTTCAAATTGAGATTGTTGTTGAATTTTTTGGTGTTTTTCAGTGTTGAGGTTTTTGATGAATTTGCTGGAGTTTGTCCTTGTTGAGGGTGTTGTTGAATTTGTTGGTGATTTTCATTGTTGAGGTTTCTGTTGAATTTGATGGTATTTTTGAATGTTGAGGTTGTTGATGAATATTTTGGTGTATTTCATTGTTGAGGTTTTTGTTGAATTTGTTAGTGTTTTTCATTGTTGAGGTTGTTGTTGAATTTGTTGGTGATTTTCAATGTTGAGGTTGTGGTTGAATTTGTTGGTGTTTTTCCATGTTGAGGTTGTTGAATTTGATGCTGTTTTTCAAAGCTGAGTTTGTTGTTGAATTTGTTGGTGTATTTGAATGTTGAGGTTGTTAAATCTGTTGGTGTTTTTCAAATTGAGGTTGTTGTTGAATTTTTTGGTGTTTTTCATTGTTGAGGTTTTTGTTGAATTTGTTGGTGTTTTTCATTGTTGAGGTTGTTGTTGAATTTGTTGGTGATTTTCAATATTGATGTTGTTGTTGAATTTGTTGGTGTTATTCCATGATGAGGTTTTTGAATGTGTTGGTGTTTTTCAAAGTTGAGGTTGCTGGTGAATTTTTTGGTGATTTCCAATATTGAGGTTGTTGTTGAATTTATTGGTGTATTCAATGTTTTTTTTTGAATCTTTTTGTATTTTTCAAAATTGAGGTTGCAGTTGAATTTGTTGCTGTTTCTCAATGTTGAGGTTGTTGAATTTTTTGGTGTAATTCAAAGTTGAGGTTGTTGATGAATGTTTTGATGTTTTTCATTGTTGAGGTTTTTGTAGAATTTTTTGGTGTTTTTGAATGTTGAGGTTGTTGATGAATTTTTTTGTGTTTTTCATTGTTGAGGTTTTTGTTGAATTTGTTGGTGATTTTCAATGTTGCAGTTGTTGTTGAATGTTTTGGTGTTTTTCATTGTTGAGGTTTCTGTTGAATTTGTTGGTGTTTTTGAATGTTGAGGTTGTTGATGTAATTTTTTGGTGTTTATCATTGTTGAGGTGTTTGTTGAATTTGTTGGTGTTTTTCATTGTCGACGTTGTTGTTGAATTTGTTGGTGATTTTCAATGTTGAGTTTGTTGTTGAATTTCTTGGTGTTTTTCATTGTTGATGTTGTTGTTGAAATTGTTGGATTTTTTCAAAGTTGACGTTGTTGTTGAATTTTTTGGTGTTTTTAATTGTTGAGGTTTTTGTTGAATTTGATGGTGTTTTTGAATGTTGAGGTTGTTGATGAATTTTTTGGTGTTTTTCATTGTTGAGGTTGTTGTTGAATTTGTTGGTGTTTTTGAATGTTGAGGTTGTTGATGAATTTTTAGGTGGTTTTCATTGTTGAGGTTTTTGTTGAATTTTTTGATGTCTTTCATTGTTGAGGTTGTTGTTGAATTTGTTGTTGTTTTTCAATGTTGAGGTTGTTGAATTTGTTGGTATTTTTCAAAGTTGACGTTGTTGTTGAATTTTATGGTGTTTTTAATTGTTGAAGTTTTTGTTGAATTTGTTGGTGTTTTTGAATGTTGAGGTTGTTGATGAATTTTTCGGTGTTTTTCATTGTTGAGGGTGTTGTTGAATTTGTTGGTGCTTTTGAATGTTGCGGTTGTTGTTGAATTGTTTGGTGCTTTTCATTGTTGTGGTTGTTGTTGTTGAATTTTTTGGTGTTTTTCATTGATGAGGTTTTTGTTGAATTTTTTGGTGTTTTTGAATGTTGAGGTTGTTGATGAATATTTTGGTGTATTTCATTGTTGAGGTTTTTGTTGAATTTGTTGGTGATTTTAAATGTTGAGGTTGTTGTTGAATTTATTGGTGTATTCAATGTTTTTATTTGAATCTTTTTGTATTTTTCAAAGTTGAGGTTGCAGTTGAATTTGTTGATGTTTCTCAATGTTGTGGTTGTTGAATTGTTTGTTGTTTTTCAAAGTTGAGGTTGTTGTTGAATTTTTTGGTGTTTTTCATTGTTGACGTTTTTGTTGTATTTTTTGGTGATTTTCAATGCTGAGGTTGTTGAATTTTTAGGTGTTTTTCATTGTTGAGGATTTTGTTGAAATTGTTGATGATTTTGAATGTTGAGGTTGTTGTTGAAGTTTTTGGTGTTTTTCATTGTTGAGGATTCTGTTGAATTTGTTGGTGTTTTTCAATGTTGAGGTTGTTGATGAATTTTTAGGTGTTTTTCATTGTTGAGGTTTTTGTTGAATTTGTTGGTGTTTTTCATTGTTGAGGTTGTTGTTGAATTTGTTGGTGATTTTCAATTTTGAGGTTGTGGTTGAATTTGTTGGTCCTTTTCCATGTTGAGGTTTTTGAATTTGTTGGTGTTTTTCATTGTTGAGGTTTTTGTTGAATTTGTTGGTGATTTTCAATGTTGAGGTTGTTGCTGAATGTTTTGGTGTTTTTCATTGTTGAGGATTCTGTTGAATTTGTTGGTGTTTTTGAATGTTGAGGTTGTTGATGAATTTTTAGGTGTTTTTCATTGTTGAGGGTGTTGTTGAATTTGTTGGTGCTTTTGAATGTTGCGGTTGTTGTTGAATTGTTTGGTGTTTTTCATTGTTGTGGTTGTTGTTGTTGAATTTTTTGGTGTTTTTCATTGATGAGGTTTTTGTTGAATTTTTTGGTGTTTTTGAATGTTGAGGTTGTTGATGAATATTTTGGTGTATTTCATTGTTGAGGTTTTTGTTGAATTTGTTGGTGTTTTTCATTGTTGAGGTTGTTGTTGAATTTGTTGGTGATTTTCAATATTGATGTTGTTGTTGAATTTGTTGGTGTTTTTCAAAGTTGAGGTTGCTGTTGAATTTTTTGGTGATTTTCAATATTGAGGTTGTTGTTGAATTTATTGGTGTATTCAATGTTTTTTTTTGAATCTTTTTGTATTTTTCAAAATTGAGGTTGCAGTTGAATTTGTTGCTGTTTCTCAATGTTGAGGTTGTTGAATTTTTTGGTGTTATTCAAAGTTGAGGTTGTTGATGAATGTTTTGATGTTTTTCATTGTTCAGGTTTTTGTTGAATTTTTTGGTGTTTTTGCATGTTGAGGTTGTTGATGAATTTTTTTGTGTTTTTCATTGTTGAGGTTTTTGTTGAATTTGTTGGTGATTTTCAATGTTGCAGTTGTTGTTGAATGTTTTGGTGTTTTTCATTGTTGAGGTTTCTGTTGAATTTGTTGGTGTTTTTGAATGTTGAGGTTGTTGATGTAATTTTTTGGTGTTTATCATTGTTGAGGTGTTTGTTGAATTTGTTGGTGTTTTTCATTGTCGACATTGTTGTTGAATTTGTTGGTGATTTTCAATGTTAAGGTTGTGTTTGAATTTGCTGGTCTTTTTCCATGTTGAGGTTTTTGAAATTGTTGGTGTTTTTCAAAGTTGAGGTTGTGGTTGAATTTGTTGATGATTTTCAATGTTGAGTTTGTTGTTGAATTTCTTGGTGTTTTTCATTGTTGATGTTGTTGTTGAAATTGTTGGATTTTTTCAAAGTTGACGTTGTTGTTGAATTTTGTGGTGTTTTTAATTGTTGAGGTTTTTGTTGAATTTGATGGTGTTTTTGAATGTTGAGGTTGTTGATGAATTTTTTGGTGTTTTTCATTGTTGAGGTTGTTGTTGAATTTGTTGGTGTTTTTGAATGTTGAGGTTGTTGATGAATTTTTAGGTGTTTTTCATTGTTGAGGTTTTTGTTGAATTTTTTGATGTCTTTCATTGTTGAGGTTGTTGTTGAATTTGTTGTTGTTTTTCAATGTTGAGGTTGTTGAATTTGTTGGTATTTTTCAAAGTTGACGTTGTTGTTGAATTTTATGGTGTTTTTAATTGTTGATGTTTTTGTTGAATTTGTTGGTGTTTTTGAATGTTGAGGTTGTTGATGAATTTTTCGGTGTTTTTCATTGTTGAGGGTGTTGTAGAATTTGTTGGTGCTTTGGAATGTTGCGGTTGTTGTTGAATTGTTTGGTGTTTTTGAATGTTGAGGTTGTTGATGAATATTTTGGTGTATTTCATTGTTGAGGTTTTTGTTGAATTTGTTGGTGTTTTTCATTGTTGAGGTTGTTGTTGAATTTGTTGGTGATTTTCAATATTGATGTTGTTGTTGAATTTGTTGGTGTTTTTCAAAGTTGAGGTTGCTGTTGAATTTTTTGGTGATTTTCAATATTGAGGTTGTTGTTGAATTTATTGGTGTATTCAATGTTTTTTTTTGAATCTTTTTGTATTTTTCAAAATTGAGGTTGCAGTTGAATTTGTTGCTGTTTCTCAATGTTGAGGTTGTTGAATTTTTTGGTGTTATTCAAAGTTGAGGTTGTTGATGAATGTTTTGATGTTTTTCATTGTTCAGGTTTTTGTTGAATTTTTTGGTGTTTTTGCATGTTGAGGTTGTTGATGAATTTTTTTGTGTTTTTCATTGTTGAGGTTTTTGTTGAATTTGTTGGTGATTTTCAATGTTGCAGTTGTTGTTGAATGTTTTGGTGTTTTTCATTGTTGAGGTTTCTGTTGAATTTGTTGGTGTTTTTGAATGTTGAGGTTGTTGATGTAATTTTTTGGTGTTTATCATTGTTGAGGTGTTTGTTGAATTTGTTGGTGTTTTTCATTGTCGACATTGTTGTTGAATTTGTTGGTGATTTTCAATGTTAAGGTTGTGTTTGAATTTGCTGGTCTTTTTCCATGTTGAGGTTTTTGAAATTGTTGGTGTTTTTCAAAGTTGAGGTTGTGGTTGAATTTGTTGATGATTTTCAATGTTGAGTTTGTTGTTGAATTTCTTGGTGTTTTTCATTGTTGATGTTGTTGTTGAAATTGTTGGATTTTTTCAAAGTTGACCTTGTTGTTGAATTTTGTGGTGTTTTTAATTGTTGAGGTTTTTGTTGAATTTGATGGTGTTTTTGAATGTTGAGGTTGTTGATGAATTTTTTGGTGTTTTTCATTGTTGAGGTTGTTGTTGAATTTGTTGGTGTTTTTGAATGTTGAGGTTGTTGATGAATTTTTAGGTGTTTTTCATTGTTGAGGTTTTTGTTGAATTTTTTGATGTCTTTCATTGTTGAGGTTGTTGTTGAATTTGTTGTTGTTTTTCAATGTTGAGGTTGTTGAATTTGTTGGTATTTTTCAAAGTTGACGTTGTTGTTGAATTTTATGGTGTTTTTAATTGTTGATGTTTTTGTTGAATTTGTTGGTGTTTTTGAATGTTGAGGTTGTTGATGAATTTTTCGGTGTTTTTCATTGTTGAGGGTGTTGTAGAATTTGTTGGTGCTTTGGAATGTTGCGGTTGTTGTTGAATTGTTTGGTGTTTTTCATTGTTGTGGTTGTTGTTGTTGAATTTTTTGGTGTTTTTCATTGATGAGGTTTTTGTTGAATTTTTTGGTGTTTTTGAATGTTGAGGTTGTTGATGAATATTTTGGTGTATTTCATTGTTGAGGTTTTTGTTGAATTTGTTGGTGATTTTCAATGTTGAGGTTGTTGTTGAATTTATTGGTGTATTCAATGTTTTTATTTGAATCTTTTTGTATTTTTCAAAGTTGAGGTTGCAGTTGAATTTGTTGATGTTTCTCAATGTTGTGGTTGTTGAATTGTTTGTTGTTTTTCAAAGTTGAGGTTGTTGTTGAATTTTTTGGTGTTTTTCATTGTTGACGTTTTTGTTGTATTTTTTGGTGATTTTCAATGCTGAGGTTGTTGAATTTTTAGGTGTTTTTCATTGTTGAGGATTTTGTTGAAATTGTTGATGATTTTCAATGTTGAGGTTGTTGTTGAAGTTTTTGGTGTTTTTCATTGTTGAGGATTCTGTTGAATTTGTTGGTGTTTTTCAATGTTGAGGTTGTTGATGAATTTTTAGGTGTTTTTCATTGTTGAGGTTTTTGTTGAATTTGTTGGTGTTTTTCATTGTTGAGGTTGTTGTTGAATTTGTTGGTGATTTTCAATTTTGAGGTTGTGGTTGAATTTGTTGGTCCTTTTCCATGTTGAGGTTTTTGAATTTGTTGGTGTTTTTCATTGTTGAGGTTTTTGTTGAATTTGTTGGTGATTTTCAATGTTGAGGTTGTTGCTGAATGTTTTGGTGTTTTTCATTGTTGAGGATTCTGTTGAATTTGTTGGTGTTTTTGAATGTTGAGGTTGTTGATGAATTTTTAGGTGTTTTTCATTGTTGAGGTTTTTGTTGAATTTGTTGGAGTCTTTCATTGTTGAGGTTGTTGTTAAATTTGTTGTTGTTTTTCAATGTTGAGGTTGCTGAATTTGTTGGTATTTTTCAAAGTTGACGTTGTTGTTGAATTTTATGGTGTTTTTAATTGTTGATGTTTTTGTTGAATTTGTTGGTGCTTTTGAATGCTGAGGTTTTTGATGAATTTTTTGGTGTTTTTCATTGTTGAGGGTGTTGTTGAATTTGTTGGTTTTTTTCATTGTCGACGTTGTTGTTGAATTTGTTGGTGATTTTCAATGTTAAGGTTGTGTTTGAATTTGCTGGTCTTTTTCCATGTTGAGGTTTTTGAAATTGTTGGTGTTTTTCAAAGTTGAGGTTGTTGTTGAATTTGTTGGTGATTTTCAATGTTGAGTTTGTTGTTGAATTTCTTGGTGTTTTTCATTGTTGATGTTGTTGTTGAAATTGTTGGAGTTTTTCAAAGTTGACGTTGTTGTTGAATTTTCTGGTGTTTTTAATTGTTGAGGTTTTTGTTGAATTTGATGGTGTTTTTGAATGTTGAGGTTGTTGATGAATTTTTTGGTGTTTTTCATTGTTGAGGTTGTTGTTGAATATGATGGTGTTTTTGAATGTTGAGGTTGTTGATGAATTTTTAGGTGTTTTTCATTGTTGAGGTTTTTGTTGAATTTTTTGATGTCTTTCATTGTTGAGGTTGTTGTTGAATTTGTTGTTGTTATTCAATGTTGAGGTTGTTGAATTTGTTGGTATTTTTCAAAGTTGACGTTGTTGTTGAATTTTATGGTGCTTTTAATTGTTGATGTTTTTGTTGAATTTGTTGGTGTTTTTGAATGTTGAGGTTGTTGATGAATTTTTCGGTGTTTTTCATTGTTGAGGGTGTTGTTGAATTTGTTGGTGCTTTTGAATGTTGCGGTTGTTGTTGAATTGTTTGGTGTTTTTCATTGTTGTGGTTGTTGTTGTTGAATTTTTTGGTGTTTTTCATTGATGAGGTTTTTGTTGAATTTTTTGGTGTTTTTGAATGTTGAGGTTGTTGATGAATATTTTGGTGTATTTCATTGTTGAGGTTTTTGTTGAATTTTTTGGTGTTTTTCATTGTTGAGGTTGTTGTTGAATTTGTTGGTGATTTTCAATATTGATGTTGTTGTTGAATTTGTTGGTGTTATTCCATGTTGAGGTTTTTGAATTTGTTGGTGTTTTTCAAAGTTGAGGTTGCTGTTGAATTTTTTGGTGATTTTCAATATTGACGTTGTTGTTGAATTTATTGGTGTATTCAATGTTTTTTATTGAATCTTTTTGTATTTTTCAAAATTGAGGTTGCAGTTGAATTTGTTGCTGTTTCTCAATGTTGAGGTTGTTGAATTTTTTGGTGTTATTCAAAGTTGAGGTTGTTGATGAATGTTTTGATGTTTTTCATTGTTGAGGTTTTTGTTGAATTTTTTGGTGTTTTTGAATGTTGAGGTTGTTGATGAATTTTTTTCTGTTTTTCATTGTTGAGGTTTTTGTTGAATTTGTTGGTGATTTTCAATGTTGCAGTTGTTGTTGAATGTTTTGGTGTTTTTAATTGTTGAGGTTTTTGTTGAATTTGATGGTGTTTTTGAATGTTGAGGTTGTTGATGAATATTTTGGTGTATTTCATTGTTGAGGTTTTTGTTGAATTTGTTAGTGTTTTTCATTGTTGAGGCTGTTGTTGAATTTGTTTGTGTTTTTCCATGTTGAGGTTGTTGAATTTGTTGCTGTTTTTCAAAGCTGAGTTTGTTGTTGAATTTGTTGGTGTATTTGAATGTTGAGGTTGTTAAATGTGTTGGTGTTTTTCAAATTGAGGTTGTTGTTGAATTTTTTGGTGATTTTCAATGTTGAGTTTGTTGTTGAATTTGTTGGTGTTTTTCATTGTTGAGGTTTTTGATGAATTTGTTGGAGTTTGTCCTTGTTGAGGATGTTGTTGAATTTGTTGGTGATTTTCATTGTTGAGGTTTCTGTTGAATTTGATGGTATTTTTGAATGTTGAGGTTGTTGATGAATATTTTGGTGTATTTCATTGTTGAGGTTTTTGTTGAATTTGTTAGTGTTTTTCATTGTTGAGGTTGTTGTTGAATTTGTTGGTGATTTTCAATGTTGAGGTTGTGGTTGTATTTGTTGGTGTTTTTCCATGTTGAGGTTGTTGAATTTGTTGCTGTTTTTCAAAGCTGAGTTTGTTGTTGAATTTGTTGGTGTATTTGAATGTTGAGGTTGTTAAATGTGTTGGTGTTTTTCAAATTGAGGTTGTTGTTGAATTTTTTGGTGTTTTTCATTGTTGAGGTTTTTGTTGAATTTGTTGGTGTTTTTCATTGTTGAGGTTGTTGTTGAATTTGTTGGTGATTTTCAATATTGATGTTGTTGTTGAATTTGTTGGTGTTATTCCATGTTGAGGTTTTTGAATTTGTTGGTGTTTTTCAAAGTTGAGGTTGCTGTTGAATTTTTTGGTGATTTTCAATATTGAGGTTGTTGTTGAATTTATTGGTGTTTTTCATTGTTGAGGTTGTTGTTGAATTTGTTGGTGATTTTCAATATTGATGTTGTTGTTGAATTTGTTGGTGTTATTCCATGTTGAGGTTTTTGAATTTGTTGGTGTTTTTCAAAATTGAGGTTGCTGTTGAATTTTTTGGTGATTTTCAATTTTGAGGTTTTTGTTGAACTTGTTGGTGTTATCAATTTTTATTTTGTTGAGCCTTTTTGTATATTTTAAAGTTGAGGATGTTGTTGAATTTGTCGTTGTTTTTCAATGTTTAGGTTGGCTAATTTGTTCGTCTTTTTCAAAGCTGAGGTTGTTGTTGAATTTGTTGGTGCATTTGAATGTTGAGGTTGTTAAATCTGTTCGTGTTTTTCAAATTGAGATTGTTGTTGAATTTTTTGGTGTTTTTCATTGTTGAGGTTTTTGATGAATTTGTTGGAGTTTGTCCTTGTTGAGGATGTTGTTGAATTTGTTGGTGATTTTCATTGTTGAGGTTTCTGTTGAATTTGATGGTATTTTTGAATGTTGAGGTTGTTGATGAATTTTTAGGTGTTTTTCATTGTTGAGGTTTTTGTTGAATTTGTTGGTGTTTTTCATTGTTGAGGTTGTTGTTGAATTTGTTGGTGATTTTCAATGTTGAGGTTGTGGTTGAATTTGTTGGTCCTTTTCCATGTTGAGGTTTTTGAATTGTTTGGTGTTTTTCATTGTTGAGGTTTTTGTTGAATTTGTTGGTGATTTTCAATGTTGAGGTTGTTGCTGAATGTTTTGGTGTTTTTCATTGTTGAGGATTCTGTTGAATTTGTTGGTGTTTTTGAATGTTGAGGTTGTTGATGAATTTTTAGGTGTTTTTCATTGTTGAGGTTTTTGTTGAATTTGTTGGTGTCTTTCATTGTTGATGTTGTTGTTAAATTTGTTGTTGTTTTTCAATGTTGTGGTTGCTGAATTTGTTGGTATTTTTCAAAGTTGACGTTGTTGTTGAATTTTATGGTGTTTTTAATTGTTGATGTTTTTGTTGAATTTGTTGGTGCTTTTGAATGCTGAGGTTTTTGATGAATTTTTTGGTGTTTTTCATTGTTGAGGGTGTTGTTGAATTTGTTGGTTTTTTTCATTGTCGACGTTGTTGTTGAACTTGTTGGTGATTTTCAATGTTAAGGTTGTGTTTGAATTTGCTGGTCTTTTTCCATGTTGAGGTTTTTGAAATTGTTGGTGTTTTTCAAAGTTGAGTTTGTTGTTGAATTTGTTGGTGATTTTCAATGTTGAGTTTGTTGTTGAATTTCTTGGTGTTTTTCATTGTTGGTGTTGTTGTTGAAATTGTTGGAGTTTTTCAAAGTTGACGTTGTTGTTGAATTTTGTGGTGTTTTTAATTGTTGAGGTTTTTGTTGAATTTGATGGTGTTGTTGAATGTTGAGGTTGTTGATGAATTTTTTGGTGTTTTTCATTGTTGAGGTTGTTGTTGAATTTGTTGGTGTTTTTGAATGTTGAAGTTGTTGATGAATTTTTAGGTGTTTTTCATTGTTGAGGTTTTTGTTGAATTTTTTGATGTCTTTCATTGTTGAGGTTGTTGTTGAATTTGTTGTTGTTATTCAATGTTGAGGTTGTTGAATTTGTTGGTATTTTTCAAAGTTGACGTTGTTGTTGAATTTTATGGTGCTTTTAATTGTTGATGTTTTTGTTGAATTTGTTGGTGTTTTTGAATGTTGAGGTTGTTGATGAATTTTTCGGTGTTTTTCATTGTTGAGGGTGTTGTTGAATTTGTTGGTGCTTTTGAATGTTGCGGTTGTTGTTGAATTGTTTTGTGTTTTTCATTGTTGTGGTTGTTGTTGTTGAATTTTTTGGTGTTTTTCATTGATGAGGTTTTTGTTGAATTTTTTGGTGTTTTTGAATGTTGAGGTTGTTGATGAATATTTTGGTGTATTTCATTGTTGAGGTTTTTGTTGAATTTGTTGGTGTTTTTCATTGTTGAGGTTGTTGTTGAATTTGTTGGTGATTTTCAATATTGATGTTGTTGTTGAATTTGTTGGTGTTATTCCATGTTGAGGTTTTTGAATATGTTGGTGTTTTTCAAAGTTGAGGTTGCTGTTGAATTTTTTGGTGATTTTCAATATTGAGGTTGTTGTTGAATTTATTGGTGTATTCAATGTTTTTTTTTGAATCTTTTTGTATTTTTCAAAATTGAGGTTGCAGTTGAATTTGTTGCTGTTTCTCAATGTTGAGGTTGTTGAATTTTTTGGTGTTATTCAAAGTTGAGGTTGTTGATGAATGTTTTGATGTTTTTCATTGTTCAGGTTTTTGTTGAATTTTTTGGTGTTTTTGAATGTTGAGGTTGTTGTTGAATGTTTTGGTGTTTTTCATTGTTGAGGTTTCTGTTGAATTTGTTGGTGTTTTTGAATGTTGAGGTTGTTGATGTAATTTTTTGGTGTTTATCATTGTTGAGGTGTTTGTTGAATTTGTTGGTGTTTTTCATTGTCGACGTTGTTGTTGAATTTGTTGGTGATTTTCAATGTTAAGGTTGTGTTTGAATTTGCTGGTCTTTTTCCATGTTGAGGTTTTTGAAATTGTTGGTGTTTTTCAAAGTTGAGGTTGTGGTTGAATTTGTTGGTGATTTTCAATGTTGAGTTTGTTGTTGAATTTCTTGGTGTTTTTCATTGTTGATGTTGTTGTTGAAATTGTTGGATTTTTTCAAAGTTGACGTTGTTGTTGAATTTTGTGGTGTTTTTAATTGTTGAGGTTTTTGTTGAATATGATGGTGTTATTGAATGTTGAGGTTGTTGATGAATTTTTTGGTGTTTTTCATTGTTGAGGTTTTTGTTGAATTTTTTGATGTCTTTCATTGTTGAGGTTGTTGTTGAATTTGTTGTTGTTATTCAATGTTGAGGTTGTTGTATTTGTTGGTATTTTTCAAAGTTGACGTTGTTGTTGAATTTTATGGTGCTTTTAATTGTTGATGTTTTTGTTGAATTTGTTGGTGTTTTTGAATGTTGAGGTTGTTGATGAATTTTTCGGTGTTTTTCATTGTTGAGGGTGTTGTTGAATTTGTTGGTGCTTTTGAATGTTGCGGTTGTTGTTGAATTGTTTGGTGTTTTTCATTGTTGTGGTTGTTGTTGTTGAATTTTTTGGTGTTTTTCATTGATGAGGTTTTTGTTGAATTTTTTGGTGTTTTTGAATGTTGAGGTTGTTGATGAATATTTTGGTGTATTTCATTGTTGACGTTTTTGTTGAATTTGTTGGTGTTTTTCATTGTTGAGGTTGTTGTTGAATTTGTTGGTAATTTTCAATATTGATGTTGTTGTTGAATTTGTTGGTGTTATTCCATGTTGAGGTTTTTGAATTTGTTGGTGTTTTTCAAAGTTGAGGTTGCTGTTGAATTTTTTGGTGATTTTCAATATTGACGTTGTTGTTGAATTTATTGATGTATTCAATGTTTTTTATTGAATCTTTTTGTATTTTTCAAAATTGAGGTTGCAGTTGAATTTGTTGCTGTTTCTCAATGTTGAGGTTGTTGAATTTTTTGGTGTTATTCAAAGTTGAGGTTGTTGATGAATGTTTTGATGTTTTTCATTGTTCAGGTTTTTGTTGAATTTTTTGGTGTTTTTGAATGTTGAGGTTGTTGATGAATTTTTTTGTGTTTTTCATTGTTGAGGTTTTTGTTGAATTTGTTGGTGATTTTCAATGTTGCAGTTGTTGTTGAATGTTTTGGTGTTTTTAATTGTTGAGGTTTTTGTTGAATTTGATGGTGTTTTTGAATGTTGAGGTTGTTGATGAATATTTTGGTGTATTTCATTGTTGAGGTTTTTGTTGAATTTGTTAGTGTTTTTCATTGTTGAGGCTGTTGTTGAATTTGTTTGTGTTTTTCCATGTTGAGGTTGTTGAATTTGTTGCTGTTTTTCAAAGCTGAGTTTGTTGTTGAATTTGTTGGTGTATTTGAATGTTGAGGTTGTTAAATGTGTTGGTGTTTTTCAAATTGAGGTTGTTGTTGAATTTTTTGGTGATTTTCAATGTTGAGTTTGTTGTTGAATTTGTTGGTGTTTTTCATTGTTGAGGTTTTTGATGAATTTGTTGGAGTTTGTCCTTGTTGAGGATGTTGTTGAATTTGTTGGTGATTTTCATTGTTGAGGTTTCTGTTGAATTTGATGGTATTTTTGAATGTTGAGGTTGTTGATGAATATTTTGGTGTATTTCATTGTTGAGGTTTTTGTTGAATTTGTTAGTGTTTTTCATTGTTGAGGTTGTTGTTGAATTTGTTGGTGATTTTCAATGTTGAGGTTGTGGTTGTATTTGTTGGTGTTTTTCCATGTTGAGGTTGTTGAATTTGTTGCTGTTTTTCAAAGCTGAGTTTGTTGTTGAATTTGTTGGTGTATTTGAATGTTGAGGTTGTTAAATGTGTTGGTGTTTTTCAAATTGAGGTTGTTGTTGAATTTTTTGGTGTTTTTCATTGTTGAGGTTTTTGTTGAATTTGTTGGTGTTTTTCATTGTTGAGGTTGTTGTTGAATTTGTTGGTGATTTTCAATATTGATGTTGTTGTTGAATTTGTTGGTGTTATTCCATGTTGAGGTTTTTGAATTTGTTGGTGTTTTTCAAAGTTGAGGTTGCTGTTGAATTTTTTGGTGATTTTCAATATTGAGGTTGTTGTTGAATTTATTGGTGTTTTTCATTGTTGAGGTTGTTGTTGAATTTGTTGGTGATTTTCAATATTGATGTTGTTGTTGAATTTGTTGGTGTTATTCCATGTTGAGGTTTTTGAATTTGTTGGTGTTTTTCAAAATTGAGGTTGCTGTTGAATTTTTTGGTGATTTTCAATTTTGAGGTTTTTGTTGAACTTGTTGGTGTTATCAATTTTTATTTTGTTGAGCCTTTTTGTATATTTTAAAGTTGAGGATGTTGTTGAATTTGTCGTTGTTTTTCAATGTTAGGGTTGGCTAATTTGTTCGTCTTTTTCAAAGATGAGGTTGTTGTTGAATTTGTTGGTGCATTTGAATGTTGAGGTTGTTAAATCTGTTCGTGTTTTTCAAATTGAGATTGTTGTTGAATTTTTTGGTGTTTTTCATTGTTGAGGATTTTGATGAATTTGTTGGAGTTTGTCCTTGTTGAGGATGTTGTTGAATTTGTTGGTGATTTTAATTGTTGAGGTTTCTGTTGAATTTGATGGTATTTTTGAATGTTGAGGTTGTTGATGAATTTTTAGGTGTTTTTCATTGTTGAGGTTTTTGTTGAATTTGTTGGTGTTTTTCATTGTTGAGGTTGTTGTTGAATTTGTTGGTGATTTTCAATGTTGAGGTTGTGGTTGAATTTGTTGGTCCTTTTCCATGTTGAGGTTTTTGAATTGTTTGGTGTTTTTCATTGTTGAGGTTTTTGTTGAATTTGTTGGTGATTTTCAATGTTGAGGTTGTTGCTGAATGTTTTGGTGTTTTTCATTGTTGAGGATTCTGTTGAATTTGTTGGTGTTTTTGAATGTTGAGGTTGTTGATGAATTTTTAGGTGTTTTTCATTGTTGAGGTTTTTGTTGAATTTGTTGGTGTCTTTCATTGTTGATGTTGTTGTTAAATTTGTTGTTGTTTTTCAATGTTGAGGTTGCTGAATTTGTTGGTATTTTTCAAAGTTGACGTTGTTGTTGAATTTTATGGTGTTTTTAATTGTTGATGTTTTTGTTGAATTTGTTGGTGCTTTTGAATGCTGAGGTTTTTGATGAATTTTTTGGTGTTTTTCATTGTTGAGGGTGTTGTTGAATTTGTTGGTTTTTTTCATTGTCGACGTTGTTGTTGAACTTGTTGGTGATTTTCAATGTTAAGGTTGTGTTTGAATTTGCTGGTCTTTTTCCATGTTGAGGTTTTTGAAATTGTTGGTGTTTTTCAAAGTTGAGGTTGTTGTTGAATTTGTTGGTGATTTTCAATGTTGAGTTTGTTGTTGAATTTCTTGGTGTTTTTCATTGTTGATGTTGTTGTTGAAATTGTTGGAGTTTTTCAAAGTTGACGTTGTTGTTGAATTTTGTGGTGTTTTTAATTGTTGAGGTTTTTGTTGAATTTGATGGTGTTTTTGAATGTTGAGGTTGTTGATGAATTTTTTGGTGTTTTTCATTGTTGAGGTTGTTGTTGAATTTGTTGGTGTTTTTGAATGTTGAAGTTGTTGATGAATTTTTAGGTGTTTTTCATTGTTGAGGTTTTTGTTGAATTTTTTGATGTCTTTCATTGTTGAGGTTGTTGTTGAATTTGTTGTTGTTATTCAATGTTGAGGTTGTTGAATTTGTTGGTATTTTTCAAAGTTGACGTTGTTGTTGAATTTTATGGTGCTTTTAATTGTTGATGTTTTTGTTGAATTTGTTGGTGTTTTTGAATGTTGAGGTTGTTGATGAATTTTTCGGTGTTTTTCATTGTTGAGGGTGTTGTTGAATTTGTTGGTACTTTTGAATGTTGCGGTTGTTGTTGAATTGTTTTGTGTTTTTCATTGTTGTGGTTGTTGTTGTTGAATTTTTTGGTGTTTTTCATTGATGAGGTTTTTGTTGAATTTTTTGGTGTTTTTGAATGTTGAGGTTGTTGATGAATATTTTGGTGTATTTCATTGTTGAGGTTTTTGTTGAATTTGTTGGTGTTTTTCAAAGTTGAGGTTGCTGTTGAATTTTTTGGTGATTTTCAATATTGAGGTTGTTGTTGAATTTATTGGTGTATTCAATGTTTTTTTTTGAATCTTTTTGTATTTTTCAAAATTGAGATTGCAGTTGAATTTGTTGCTGTTTCTCAATGTTGAGGTTGTTGTATTTTTTGGTGTTATTCAAAGTTGAGGTTGTTGATGAATGTTTTGATGTTTTTCATTGTTGAGGTTTTTGTTGAATTTTTTGGTGTTTTTGAATGTTGAGGTTGTTGATGAATTTTTTTGTGTTTTTCATTGTTGAGGTTTTTGTTGAATTTGTTGGTGATTTTCAATGTTGCAGTTGTTGTTGAATGTTTTGGTGTTTTTCATTGTTGAGGTTTCTGTTGAATTTGTTGGTGTTTTTGAATGTTGAGGTTGTTGATGTAATTTTTTGGTGTTTATCATTGTTGAGGTGTTTGTTGAATTTGTTGGTGTTTTTCATTGTCGACGTTGTTGTTGAATTTGTTGGTGATTTTCAATGTTAAGGTTGTGTTTGAATTTGCTTGTCTTTTTCCATGTTGAGGTTTTTGAAATTGTTGGTGTTTTTCAAAGTTGAGGTTGTGGTTGAATTTGTTGGTGATTTTCAATGTTGAGTTTGTTGTTGAATTTCTTGGTGTTTTTCATTGTTGATGTTGTTGTTGAAATTGTTGGATTTTTTCAAAGTTGACGTTGTTGTTGAATTTTGTGGTGTTTTTAATTGTTGAGGTTTTTGTTGAATTTGATGGTGTTTTTGAATGTTGAGGTTGTTGATGAATTTTTTGGTGTTTTTCATTGTTGAGGTTGTTGTTGAATTTGTTGGTGTTTTTGAATGTTGAGGTTGTTGATGAATTTTTAGGTGTTTTTCATTGTTGAGGTTTTTGTTGAATTTTTTGATGTCTTTCATTGTTGAGGTTGTTGTTGAATTTGTTGTTGTTTTTCAATGTTGAGGTTGTTGAATTTGTTGGTATTTTTCAAAGTTGACGTTGTTGTTGAATTTTATGGTGCGTTTAATTGTTGATGTTTTTGTTGAATTTGTTGGTGTTTTTGAATGTTGAGGTTGTTGATGAATTTTTCGGTGTTTTTCATTGTTGAGGGTGTTGTTGAATTTGTTGGTGCTTTTGAATGTTGCGGTTGTTGTTGAATTGTTTGGTGTTTTTCATTGTTGTGGTTGTTGTTGTTGAATTTTTTGGTGTTTTTCATTGATGAGGTTTTTGTTGAATTTTTTGGTGTTTTTGAATGTTGAGGTTGTTGATGAATATTTTGCTGTATTTCATTGTTGAGGTTTTTGTTGAATTTGTTGGTGATTTTCAATGTTGAGGTTGTTGTTGAATTTATTTGTGTATTCAATGTTTTTATTTGAATCTTTTTGTATTTTTCAAAGTTGAGGTTGCAGTTGAATTTGTTGATGTTTCTCAATGTTGTGGTTGTTGAATTGTTTGTTTTTTTTCAAAGTTGAGGTTGTTGTTGAATTTTTTGGTGTTTTTCATTGTTGACGTTTTTGTTGTATTTTTTGGTGATTTTCAATGCTGAGGTTGTTGAATTTTTAGGTGTTTTTCATTGTTGAGGATTTTGTTGAAATTGTTGATGATTTTCAATGTTGAGGTTGTTGTTGAAGTTTTTGGTGTTTTTCATTGTTGAGGATTCTGTTGAATTTGTTGGTGTTTTTCAATGTTGAGGTTGTTGATGAATTTTTAGGTGTTTTTCATTGTTGAGGTTTTTGTTGAATTTGTTGGTGTTTTTCATTGTTGAGGTTGTTGTTGAATTTGTTGGTGATTTTCAATTTTGAGGTTGTGGTTGAATTTGTTGGTCCTTTTCCATGTTGAGGTTTTTGAATTTGTTGGTGTTTTTCATTGTTGAGGTTTTTGTTGAATTTGTTGGTGATTTTCAATGTTGAGGTTGTTGCTGAATGTTTTGGTGTTTTTCATTGTTGAGGATTCTGTTGAATTTGTTGGTGTTTTTGAATGTTGAGGTTGTTGATGAATTTTTAGGTGTTTTTCATTGTTGAGGTTTTTGTTGAATTTGTTGGTGTCTTTCATTGTTGAGGTTGTTGTTAAATTTGTTGTTGTTTTTCAATGTTGAGGTTGCTGAATTTGTTGGTATTTTTCAAAGTTGACGTTGTTGTTGAATTTTTTGGTGTTATTCAAAGTTGAGGTTTCTGTTGAATTTGTTGGTGCTTTTGAATGCTGAGGTTTTTGATGAATTTTTTGGTGTTTTTCATTGTTGAGGGTGTTGTTGAATTTGTTGGTTTTTTTCATTGTCGACGTTGTTGTTGAATTTGTTGGTGATTTTCAATGTTAAGGTTGTGTTTGAATTTGCTGGTCTTTTTCCATGTTGAGGTTTTTGAAATTGTTGGTGTTTTTCAAAGTTGAGGTTGTTGTTGAATTTGTTGGTGATTTTCAATGTTGAGTTTGTTGTTGAATTTCTTGGTGTTTTTCATTGTTGATGTTGTTTTTGAAATTGTTGGAGTTTTTCAAAGTTGACGTTGTTGTTGAATTTTGTGGTGTTTTTAATTGTTGAGGTTTTTGTTGAATTTGATGGTGTTTTTGAATGTTGAGGTTGTTGATGAATTTTTTGGTGTTTTTCATTGTTGAGGTTGTTGTTGAATTTGTTGGTGTTTTTGAATGTTGAGGTTGTTGATGAATTTTTAGGTGTTTTTCATTGTTGAGGTTTTTGTTGAATTTTTTGATGTCTTTCATTGTTGAGGTTGTTGTTGAATTTGTTGTTGTTATTCAATGTTGAGGTTGTTGAATTTGTTGGTATTTTTCAAAGTTGACGTTGTTGTTGAATTTTATGGTGCTTTTAATTGTTGATGTTTTTGTTGAATTTGTTGGTGTTTTTGAATGTTGAGGTTGTTGATGAATTTTTCGGTGTTTTTCATTGTTGAGGGTGTTGTTGAATTTGTTGGTGCTTTTGAATGTTGCGGTTGTTGTTGAATTGTTTGGTGTTTTTCATTGTTGTGGTTGTTGTTGTTGAATTTTTTGGTGTTTTTCATTGATGAGGTTTTTGTTGAATTTTTTGGTGTTTTTGAATGTTGAGGTTGTTGATGAATATTTTGGTGTATTTCATTGTTGAGGTTTTTGTTGAATTTTTTGGTGTTTTTGAATGTTGAGGTTGTTGTTGAATTTATTGGTGTATTCAATGTTTTTATTTGAATCTTTTTGTATTTTTCAAAGTTGAGGTTGCAGTTGAATTTGTTGATGTTTCTCAATGTTGTGGTTGTTGAATTGTTTGTTGTTTTTCAAAGTTGAGGTTGTTGTTGAATTTTTTGGTGTTTTTCATTGTTGACGTTTTTGTTGTATTTTTTGGTGATTTTCAATGTTGAGGTTGTTGAATTTTTAGGTGTTTTTCATTGTTGAGGATTCTGTTGAATTTGTTGGTGTTTTTCAATGTTGAGGTTGTTGATTGAATTTTTAGGTGTTTTTCATTGTTGAGGTTTTTGTTGAATTTGTTGGTGTTTTTCATTGTTGAGGTTGTTGTTGAATTTGTTGGTGATTTTCAATTTTGAGGTTGTGGTTGAATTTGTTGGTCCTTTTCCATGTTGAGGTTTTTGAATTTGTTGGTGTTTTTCATTGTTGAGGTTTTTGTTGAATTTGTTGGTGATTTTCAATGTTGAGGTTGTTGCTGAATGTTTTGGTGTTTTTCATTGTTGAGGATTCTGTTGAATTTGTTGGTGTTTTTGAATGTTGAGGTTGTTGATGAATTTTTAGGTGTTTTTCATTGTTGAAGTTTTTGTTGAATTTGTTGGTGTCTTTCATTGTTGAGGTTGTTGTTAAATTTGTTGTTGTTTTTCAATGTTGAGGTTGCTGAATTTGTTGGTATTTTTCAAAGTTGACGTTGTTGTTGAATTTTATGGTGTTTTTAATTGTTGATGTTTTTGTTGAATTTGTTGGTGCTTTTGAATGCTGAGGTTTTTGATGAATTTTTTGGTGTTTTTCATTGTTGAGGGTGTTGTTGAATTTGTTGGTTTTTTTCATTGTCGACGTTGTTGTTGAATTTGTTGGTGATTTTCAATGTTAAGGTTGTGTTTGAATTTGCTGGTCTTTTTCCATGTTGAGGTTTTTGAAATTGTTGGTGTTTTTCAAAGTTGAGGTTGTTGTTGAATTTGTTGGTTATTTTCAATGTTGAGTTTGTTGTTGAATTTCTTGGTGTTTTTCATTGTTGATGTTGTTGTTGAAATTGTTGGATTTTTTCAAAGTTGACGTTGTTGTTGAATTTTGTGGTGTTTTTAATTGTTGAGGTTTTTGTTGAATTTGATGGTGTTTTTGAATGTTGAGGTTGTTAAATCTGTTCGTGTTTTTCAAATTGAGATTGTTGTTGAATTTGTTGGTGTTTTTCATTGTTGAGGTTTTTGATGAATTTGTTGGAGTTTGTCCTTGTTGAGGATGTTGTTGAATTTGTTGGTGATTTTCATTGTTGAGGTTTCTGTTGAATTTGATGGTATTTTTGAATGTTGAGGTTGTTGATGAATATTTTGGTGTATTTCATTGTTGAGGTTTTTGTTGAATTTGTTAGTGTTTTTCATTGTTGAGGTTGTTGTTGAATTTGTTGGTGTTTTTCCATGTTGAGGTTGTTGAATTTGTTGCTGTTTTTCAAAGCTGAGTTTGTTGTTGAATTTGTTGGTGTATTTGAATGTTGAGGTTGTTAAATGTGTTGGTGTTTTTCAAATTGAGGTTGTTGTTGAATTTTTTGGTGATTTTCAATGTTGAGTTTGTTGTTGAATTTGTTGGTGTTTTTCATTGTTGAGGTTTTTGATGAATTTGTTGGAGTTTGTCCTTGTTGAGGATGTTGTTGAATTTGTTGGTGATTTTCATTGTTGAGGTTTCTGTTGAATTTGATGGTATTTTTGAATGTTGAGGTTGTTGATGAATATTTTGGTGTATTTCATTGTTGAGGTTTTTGTTGAATTTGTTAGTGTTTTTCATTGTTGAGGTTGTTGTTGAATTTGTTGGTGATTTTCAATGTTGAGGTTGTGGTTGTATTTGTTGGTGTTTTTCCATGTTGAGGTTGTTGAATTTGTTGCTGTTTTTCAAAGCTGAGTTTGTTGTTGAATTTGTTGGTGTATTTGAATGTTGAGGTTGTTAAATGTGTTGGTGTTTTTCAAATTGAGGTTGTTGCTGAATTTTTTGGTGTTTTTCATTGTTGAGGTTTTTGTTGAATTTGTTGGTGTTTTTCATTGTTGAAGTTGTTGTTGAATTTGTTGGTGATTTTCAATATTGATGTTGTTGTTGTATTTGTTGGTGTTATTCCATGTTGAGGTTTTTGAATTTGTTGGTGTTTTTCAAAGTTGAGGTTGCTGTTGAATTTTTTGGTGATTTTCAATATTGAGGTTGTTGTTGAATTTATTGGTGTTTTTCATTGTTGAGGTTGTTGTTGAATTTGTTGGTGATTTTCAATATTGATGTTGTTGTTGAATTTGTTGGTGTTATTCCATGTTGAGGTTTTTGAATTTGTTGGTGTTTTTCAAAGTTGAGGTTGCTGTTGAATTTTTTGATGATTTTCAATATTGAGGTTTTTGTTGAACTTGTTGGTGTTATCAATTTTTATTTTGTTGAACCTTTTTGTATTTTTTAAAGTTGAGGATGTTGTTGAATTTGTCGTTGTTTTTCAATGTTTAGGTTGGCTAATTTGTTCGTTTTTTTCAAAGCTGAGGTTGTTGTTGAATTTGTTGGTGCATTTGAATGTTGAGGTTGTTAAATCTGTTCGTGTTTTTCAAATTGAGATTGTTGTTGAATTTTTTGGTGTTTTTCATTGTTGAGGTTTTTGATGAATTTGTTGGAGTTTGTCCTTGTTGAGGATGTTGTTGAATTTGTTGATGATTTTCATTGTTGAGGTTTCTGTTGAATTTGATGGTATTTTTGAATGTTGAGGTTGTTGATGAATTTTTAGGTGTTTTTCATTGTTGAGGTTTTTGTTGAATTTGTTGGTGTTTTTCATTGTTGAGGTTGTTGTTGAATTTGTTGGTGATTTTCAATGTTGAGGTTGTGGTTGAATTTGTTGGTCCTTTTCCATGTTGAGGTTTATGACTTTGCTGGTGTTTTTCATTGTTGAGGTTTTTGTTGAATTTGTTGGTGATTTTCAATGTTGAGGTTGTTGCTGAATGTTTTGGTGTTTTTCATTGTTGAGGATTCTGTTGAATTTGTTGGTGTTTTTGAATGTTGAGGTTGTTGATGAATTTTTAGGTGTTTTTCATTGTTGAGGTTTTTGTTGAATTTGTTGGTGTCTTTCATTGTTGATGTTATTGTTAAATTTGTTGTTGTTTTTCAATGTTGAGGTTGCTGAATTTGTTGGTATTTTTCAAAGTTGACGTTGTTGTTGAATTTTATGGTGTTTTTAATTGTTGATGTTTTTGTTGAATTTGTTGGTGCTTTTGAATGCTGAGGTTTTTGATGAATTTTTTGGTGTTTTTCATTGTTGAGGGTGTTGTTGAATTTGTTGGTTTTTTTCATTGTCGACGTTGTTGTTGAATTTGTTGGTGATTTTCAATGTTGAGTTTGTTGTTGAATTTCTTGGTGTTTTTCATTGTTGATGTTGTTGTTGAAATTGTTGGAGTTTTTCAAAGTTGACGTTGTTGTTGAATTTTGTGGTGTTTTTAATTGTTGAGGTTTTTGTTGAATTTGATGGTGTTTTTGAATGTTGAGGTTGTTGATGAATTTTTTGGTGTTTTTCATTGTTGAGGTTGTTGTTGAATTTGTTGGTGTTTTTGAATGTTGAGGTTGTTGATGAATTTTTAGGTGTTTTTCATTGTTGAGGTTTTTGTTGAATTTTTTGATGTCTTTCATTGTTGAGGTTGTTGTTGAATTTGTTGTTGTTTTTCAATGTTGAGGTTGTTGAATTTGTTGGTATTTTTCAAAGTTGACGTTGTTGTTGAATTTTATATTGCGTTTAATTGTTGATGTTTTTGTTGAATTTGTTGGTGTTTTTGAATGTTGAGGTTGTTGATGAATTTTTCGGTGTTTTTCATTGTTGAGGGTGTTGTAGAATTTGTTGGTGCTTTTGAATGTTGCGGTTGTTGTTGAATTGTTTGGTGTTTTTCATTGTTGTGGTTGTTGTTGTTGAATTTTTTGGTGTTTTTCATTGATGAGGTTTTTGTTGAATTTTTTGGTGTTTTTGAATGTTGAGGTTGTTGATGAATATTTTGGTGTATTTCATTGTTGAGGTTTTTGTTGAATTTGTTGGTGATTTTCAATGTTGAGGTTGTTGTTGAATTTATTGGTGTATTCAATGTTTTTATTTGAATCTTTTTGTATTTTTCAAAGTTGAGGTTGCAGTTGAATTTGTTGATGTTTCTCAATGTTGTGGTTGTTGAATTGTTTGTTGTTTTTCAAAGTTGAGGTTGTTGTTGAATTTTTTGGTGTTTTTCATTGTTGACGTTTTTGTTGTATTTTTTGGTGATTTTCAATGTTGAGGTTGTTGAATTTTAGGTGTTTTTCATTGTTGAGGATTTTGTTGAAATTGTTGATGATTTTCAATGTTGAGGTTGTTGTTGAAGTTTTTGGTGTTTTTCATTGTTGAGGATTCTGTTGAATTTGTTGGTGTTTTTCAATGTTGAGGTTGTTGATGAATTTTTAGGTGTTTTTCATTGTTGAGGTTTTTGTTGAATTTGTTGGTGTTTTTCATTGTTGAGGTTGTTGTTGAATTTGTTGGTGATTTTCAATTTTGAGGTTGTGGTTGAATTTGTTGGTCCTTTTCCATGTTGAGGTTTTTGAATTTGTTGGTGTTTTTCATTGTTGAGGTTTTTGTTGAATTTGTTGGTGATTTTCAATGTTGAGGTTGTTGCTGAATGTTTTGGTGTTTTTCATTGTTGAGGATTCTGTTGAATTTGTTGGTGTTTTTGAATGTTGAGGTTGTTGATGAATTTTTAGGTGTTTTTCATTGTTGAGGTTTTTGTTGAATTTGTTGGTGTCTTTCATTGTTGAGGTTGTTGTTAAATTTGTTGCTGTTTTTCAATGTTGAGGTTGCTGAATTTGTTGGTATTTTTCAGAGTTGACGTTGTTGTTGAATTTTATGGTGTTTTTAATTGTTGATGTTTTTGTTGAATTTGTTGGTGCTTTTGAATGCTGAGGTTTTTGATGAATTTTTTGGTGTTTTTCATTGTTGAGGGTGTTGTTGAATTTGTTGGTTTTTTTCATTGTCGACGTTGTTGTTGAATTTGTTGGTGATTTTCAATGTTAAGGTTGTGTTTGAATTTGCTGGTCTTTTTCCATGTTGAGGTTTTTGAAATTGTTGGTGTTTTTCAAAGTTGAGGTTGTTGTTGAATTTGTTGGTGATTTTCAATGTTGAGTTTGTTGTTGAATTTCTTGGTGTTTTTCATTGTTGATGTTGTTGTTGAAATTGTTGGATTTTTTCAAAGTTGACGTTGTTGTTGAATTTTGTGGTGTTTTTAATTGTTGAGGTTTTTGTTGTATTTGATGGTGTTTTTGAATGTTGAGGTTGTTGATGAATTTTTTTGTGTTTTTCATTGTTGAGGTTGCTGTTGAATTTGTTGGTGTTTTTGAATGTTGAGGTTGTTGTTGAATTTGTTGGTGTTATCAATTTTTATTTTGTTGAAATTTTTTGTATTTTTTAAAGTTGAGTTTGTTGTTGAATTTGTTAGTGTTTTTCAATGTTGAGGTTGTTGAATTTGTTGGTGTTTTTCAAAGCAGATTTTGTTGTTGAATTTGTTGGTGTATTTGAATGTTGTGGTTGTTAAATCTGTTGGTGTTTTTCAAATTGAGGTTGTTGTTGAATTTTTTGGTGTTTTTCCTTGTTGAGGTTTTTGTTGAATTTGCTGGTGTTTTTCATTGTTGATTTTGTTGTTGCATTTGTTGGTGATTTTCAATATTGAGGTGGTTGTTGAATTTATTGGTGTATTCAATGTTTTTTTTTTAATCTTTTTGTATTTTTCAAAGTAGAGGTTGCAGTTGAATTTGTTGCTGTTTCTCAATGTTGAGGTTGTTGAATTTTTTGGTGTTTTTCAAAGTTGAGGTTGTTGTTGAATTTTTTTATGTTTTTCATTTCTGAGGTTGTTGGCGATTTTCAGTGTTGAGGTTGTCGAATTTATTGGTGTTATCAATGGTTTTTTTTGATCTTTTTTGTATTTTTCAAAGTTGAGGTTGCAGTTGAATTTGTTGGTGTTTTTCAATGTTGAGGTTGTTGAAGTTGTTGGTGTTTTTCAAAGTTGAGATTGTTGATGGAATTTTTTGCTGTTTTTCATTGTTGAGGTTTCTGTTGAATTTGTTGGTGTTTTTTAATGTTGAGCGTGTTGATGAAATTTTTTGGTGTTTTTCATTGTTGAGGTTTTTGTTGAATTTGTTGGTGATTTTCAATGTTGCGGTTGTTGTAGAATTTTTTGGTGTTTTTCATTGTTGAGGTTTCTGTTGAATTAGTTGGTGTTTTTGAATGTTGAGGTTGTTGATGAAATTTTTTGGTGTTTTTTATTGTTGAGGTTTTTGTTGAATTTGTTGGTGTTTTTCATTGTCGAGGTTGTTGTTGAATTTGTTGGTGATTTTCAATGTTGCGGTTGTTGTTGAATTTTTTGGTGTTTTTCATTGTTGAGGTTTCTGTTGAATTTGTTGGTGTTTTTGAATGTTGAGGTTGTTGATGAAATTTTTTGGTGTTTTTTATTGTTGAGGTTTTTGTTGAATTTTTTGGTGTTTTTCATTGTCGAGGATGTTGTTGAATTTGTTGGTGTTTTTCATTGTCGAGGTTGTGGTTGAATTTGTTGGTGATTTTCAATGTTGAGTTCGTTGTTGAATTTCTTGGTGTTTTTCATTGTTGTGGTTGTTGTTAAATTTGTTGGTGATTTTCAATATTGAGGTTTTTGTTGAACTTGTTGGTGTTATCAATTTTTATTTTGTTGAACCTTTTTGTATTTTTTAAAGTTGAGGATGTTGTTGAATTTGTCGTTGTTTTTCAATGTTTAGGTTGGTTAATTTGTTCGTCTTTTTCAAAGCTGAGGTTGTTGTTGAATTTGTTGGTGCATTTGAATGTTGAGGTTGTTAAATCTGTTCGTGTTTTTCAAATTGAGATTCTTGTTGAATTTTTTGGTGTTTTTCATTGTTGAGGTTTTTGATGAATTTGTTGGAGTTTGTCCTTGTTGAGGATGTTGTTGAATTTGTTGGTGATTTTCATTGTTGAGGTTTCTGTTGAATTTGATGGTATTTTTGAATGTTGAGGTTGTTGATGAATATTTTGGTGTATTTCATTGTTGAGGTTTTTGTTGAATTTGTTAGTGTTTTTCATTGTTGAGGTTGTTGTTGAATTTGTTGGTTATTTTCAATGTTGAGGTTGTGGTTGAATTTGTTGGTGTTTTTCCATGTTGAGGTTTTTGAATTTGTTGATGTTTTTCAAAGTTGAGGTTGTTGTTGAATTTGTTGGTGATTTTCAATGTTGAGTTTGTTGTTGAATTTGTTGCTGTTTCTCAAGGTTGAGGTTGTTGAATTTTTTGGTGTTATTCAAAGTTGAGGTTGTTGATGAATTTTTTGATGTTTTTCATTGTTGAGGTTTTTGTTGAATTTGTTGGTGATTTTCAATGTTGAGGTTGTTGTTGAATTGTTTGGTGTTTTTCATTGTTGTGGTTGTTGTTGAATTTTTGATGTTTTTCATTGTTGATGTTGTTGTTAAATTTGTTGGTGATTTTCAATATTGAGGTTGTTGTTGAACTTGTTGGTGTTATCAATTTTTATTTTGTTGAACCTTTTTGTATTTTTTAAAGTTGAGGTTGTTCTTGAATTTGTCGTTGTTTTTCAATGTTGATGTTGGTGAATTTGTTGGTCTTTTTTAAAGCTGAGTTTCTTGTTGAATTTGTTGGTGTATTTGAATGTTGAGGTTGTTAAATCTGTTCGTGTTTTTCAAATTGAGGTTGTTGTTGAATTTTTTGGTGCTTTGCCTTGTTTAGATTTTTGTTGAATTTGTTGGTGTTTTTCCTTGTTGAGGATGATGTTGAATTTGTTCGTGATTTTCAATGTTGAGGTTGTAGTTGAATTTGTTGGTGTTTTTCAAAGTTGAGGTTGTTGTTGAATTTGTTGGTGATTTTCAATGTTGTGTTTGTTGCTGAATTTGTTGCTGTTTCTCAATGTTGAGGTTGTTGAATTTTTTGGTGTTTTTCAAAGTTGAGGCATTTGATGAATTTTTTGATGTTTTCCATTGTTGAGGTTTTCGTTGAAATTTTTTGGTGTTTTTGAATGTTGAGGTTGTTGATGAATTTTTCGGTGTTTTTCATTGTTGAGGGTGTTGTTGAATTTGTTGGTGCTTTTGAATGTTGCGGTTGTTGTTGAATTGTTTGGTGTTTTTCATTGTTGTGGTTGTTGTTGTTGAATTTTTTGGTGCTTTTCATTGATGAGGTTTTTGTTGAATTTTTTGGTGTTTTTGAATGTTGAGGTTGTTGATGAATATTTTGGTGTATTTCATTGTTGAGGTTTTTGTTGAATTTGTTGGTGATTTTCAATGTTGAGGTTGTTGTTGAATTTATTGGTGTATTCAATGTTGAGGTTGTTGAATTTGCTGGTATTTTTCAAAGTTGACGTTGTTGTTGAATTTTATGGTGCGTTTAATTGTTGATGTTTTTGTTGAATTTGTTGGTGTTTTTGAATGTTGAGGTTGTTGATGAATTTTTCGGTGTTTTTCATTGTTGAGGGTGTTGTAGAATTTGTTGGTGCTTTTGAATGTTGCGGTTGTTGTTGAATTGTTTGGTGTTTTTCATTGTTGTGGTTGTTGTTGTTGAATTTTTTGATGTTTTTCATTGATGAGGTTTTTGTTGAATTTTTTGGTGTTTTTGAATGTTGAGGTTGTTGATGAATATTTTGCTGTATTTCATTGTTGAGGTTTTTGTTGAATTTGTTGGTGATTTTCAATGTTGAGGTTGTTGTTGAATTTATTGGTGTATTCAATGTTTTTATTTGAATCTTTTTGTATTTTTCAAAGTTGAGGTTGCAGTTGAATTTGTTGATGTTTCTCAATGTTGTGGTTGTTGAATTGTTTGTTGTTTTTCAAAGTTGAGGTTGTTGTTGAATTTTTTGGTGTTTTTCATTGTTGACGTTTTTGTTGTATTTTATGGTGATTTTCAATGTTGAGCTTGTTGAAATTGTTGATGATTTTCAATGTTGAGGTTGTTGTTGAAGTGTTTGGTGTTTATCATTGTTGAGGATTCTGTTGAAGTTTTTGGTGTTTTTCATTGTTGAGGATTCTGTTGAATTTGTTGGTGTTTTTCAATGTTGAGGTTGTTGATGAATTTTTAGGTGTTTTTCATTGTTGAGGTTTTTGTTGAATTTGTTGGTGTTTTTCATTGTTGAGGTTGTTGTTGAATTTGTTGGTGATTTTCAATTTTGAGGTTGTGGTTGAATTTGTTGGTCCTTTTCCATGTTGAGGTTTTTGAATTTGTTGGTGTATTTCATTGTTGAAGTTTTTGTTGAATTTGTTGGTGATTTTCAATGTTGAGGTTGTTGCTGAATGTTTTGGTGTTTTTCATTGTTGAGGATTGTGTTGAATTTGTTGGTGTCTTTCATTGTTGACGTTGTTGTTAAATTTGTTGTTGTTTTTCAATGTTGAGGTTGCTGAATTTGTTGGTATTTTTCAAAGTTGACGTTGTTGTTGAATTTTATGGTGTTTTTAATTGTTGATGTTTTTGTTGAATTTGTTGGTGCTTTTGAATGCTGAGGTTGTTGATGAATTTTTTTCGTGTTTTTCATTGTTGAGGGTGTTGTTGAATTTGTTGGTGTTTTTGAATGTTGCGGTTGTTGTTGAATTGTTTGGTGTTTTTCATTGTTTTGGTTGTTGTTGTTGAATTATTGATGTTTTTCATTGTTGAGGTTGTTGTTAAATTTGTTGGTGATTTTCAATATTGAGGTTGTTGTTGAATTTGTTGGTGTTATCAATTTTTATTTTGTTGAAAGTTTTTGTATTTTTAAAAGTTGAGTTTGTTGTTGAATTTGTTAGTGTTTTTCAAAGTTGAGGTTGTTGTATTTGTTGGTGTTTTTCAAAGCAGATTTTGTTGTTGAATGTGTTGGTGTATTTGAATGTTGTGGTTGTTAAATCTGTTGGTGTTTTTCAAATTGAGGTTGTTGTTGAATTTTTTGGTGTTTTTCCTGGTTGAGGTTTTTGTTGAATTTGCTGGTGTTTTTCATTGTTGATTTTGTTGTTGCATTTGTTGGTGATTTTCAATATTGAGGTGGTTGTTGAATTTATTGGTGTATTCAATGTTTTTTTTTTAATCTTTTTGTATTGTTCAAAGTAGAGGTTGCAGTTGAATTTGTTGCTGTTTCTCAATGTTCAGGTTGTTGAATTTTTTGGTGTTTTTCAAAGTTGAGGTTGTTGTTGAATTTTTTTATGTTTTTCATTTCTGAGGTTGTTGGCGATTTTCAGTGTTGAGGTTGTCGAATTTATTGGTGTTATCAATGGTTTTTTTTGATCTTTTTTGTATTTTTCAAAGTTGAGGTTGCAGTTGAATTTGTTGGTGTTTTTCAATGTTGCGGTTGTTGTAGAATTTTTTGGTGTTTTTCATTGTTGAGGTTTTTGTCGAATTTGTTGGTTATTTTCAATGTTGCGGTTGTTGTAGAATTTTTTGGTGTTTTTCATTGTTGAGGTTTCTGTTGAATTTGTTGGTGTTTTTGAATGTTGAGGTTGTTGATGAAATTTTTTGGTGTTTTTTATTGTTGAGGTTTTTGTTGAATTTGTTGGTGTTTTTCATTGTCGAGGTTGTTGTTGAATTTGTTGGTGATTTTCAATGTTGCGGTTGTTGTTGAATTTTTTGGTGTTTTTCATTGTTGAGGTTTCTGTTGAATTTGTTGGTGTTTTTGAATGTTGAGGTTGTTGATGAAATTTTTTGGTGTTTTTTATTGTTGAGGTTTTTGTTGAATTTGTTGGTGTTTTTCATTGTCGAGGTTGTTGTTGAATTTGTTGGTGTTTTTCATTGTCGAGGTTGTTGTTGAATTTGTTGGTGATTTTCAATGTTGAGTTTGTTGTTGAATTTCTTGGTGTTTTTCATTGTTGTGGTTGTTGTTAAATTTGTTGATGATTTTCAATATTGAGGTTTTTGTTGAACTTGTTGGTGTTATCAATTTTTATTTTGTTGAACCTTTTTGTATTTTTTAAAGTTGAGGATGTTGTTGAATTTGTCGTTGTTTTTCAATGTTGAGGTTGGTTAATTTGTTCGTCTTTTTCAAAGCTGAGGTTGTTGTTGAATTTGTTGGTGCATTTGAATGTTGAGGTTGTTAAATCTGTTCGTGTTTTTCAAATTGAGATTCTTGTTGAATTTTTTGGTGTTTTTCATTGTTGAGGTTTTTGATGAATTTGTTGGAGTTTGTCCTTGTTGTGGATGTTGTTGAATTTGTTGGTGATTTTCATTGTTGAGGTTTCTGTTGAATTTGATGGTATTTTTGAATGTTGAGGTTGTTGATGAATATTTTGGTGTATTTCATTGTTGAGGTTTTTGTTGAATTTGTTAGTGTTTTTCATTGTTGAGGTTGTTGTTGAATTTGTTGGTTATTTTCAATGTTGAGGTTGTGGTTGAATTTGTTGGTGTTTTTCCATGTTGAGGTTTTTGAATTTGTTGATGTTTTTCAAAGTTGAGGTTGTTGTTGAATTTGTTGGTGATTTTCAATGTTGAGTTTGTTGTTGAATTTGTTGCTGTTTCTCAAGGTTGAGGTTGTTGAATTTTTTGGTGTTATTCAAAGTTGAGGTTGTTGATGAATTTTTTGATGTTTTTCATTGTTGAGGTTTTTGTTGAATTTGTTGGTGATTTTCAATGTTGAGGTTGTTGTTGAATTGTTTGGTGTTTTTCATTGTTGTGGTTGTTGTTGAATTTTTGATGTTTTTCATTGTTGATGTTGTTGTTAAATTTGTTGGTGATTTTCAATATTGAGGTTGTTGTTGAACTTGTTGGTGTTATCAATTTTTATTTTGTTGAACCTTTTTGTATTTTTTAAAGTTGAGGTTGTTCTTGAATTTGTCGTTGTTTTTCAATGTTGATGTTGGTGAATTTGTTGGTCTTTTTTAAAGCTGAGTTTCTTGTTGAATTTGTTGGTGTATTTGAATGTTGAGGTTGTTAAATCTGTTCGTGTTTTTCAAATTGAGGTTGTTGTTGAATTTTTTGGTGCTTTGCCTTGTTTAGATTTTTGTTGAATTTGTTGGTGTTTTTCCTTGTTGAGGATGATGTTGAATTTGTTCGTGATTTTCAATGTTGAGGTTGTAGTTGAATTTGTTGGTGTTTTTCAAAGTTGAGGTTGTTGTTGAATTTGTTGGTGATTTTCAATGTTGTGTTTGTTGCTGAATTTGTTGCTGTTTCTCAATGTTGAGGTTGTTGAATTTTTTGGTGTTTTTCAAAGTTGAGGCATTTGATGAATTTTTTGATGTTTTCCATTGTTGAGGTTTTCGTTGAAATTTTTTGGTGTTTTTGAATGTTGAGGTTGTTGATGAATTTTTCGGTGTTTTTCATTGTTGAGGGTGTTGTTGAATTTGTTGGTGCTTTTGAATGTTGCGGTTGTTGTTGAATTGTTTGGTGTTTTTCATTGTTGTGGTTGTTGTTGTTGAATTTTTTGGTGCTTTTCATTGATGAGGTTTTTGTTGAATTTTTTGGTGTTTTTGAATGTTGAGGTTGTTGATGAATATTTTGGTGTATTTCATTGTTGAGGTTTTTGTTGAATTTGTTGGTGATTTTCAATGTTGAGGTTGTTGTTGAATTTATTGGTGTATTCAATGTTGAGGTTGTTGAATTTGCTGGTATTTTTCAAAGTTGACGTTGTTGTTGAATTTTATGGTGCGTTTAATTGTTGATGTTTTTGTTGAATTTGTTGGTGTTTTTGAATGTTGAGGTTGTTGATGAATTTTTCGGTGTTTTTCATTGTTGAGGGTGTTGTAGAATTTGTTGGTGCTTTTGAATGTTGCGGTTGTTGTTGAATTGTTTGGTGTTTTTCATTGTTGTGGTTGTTGTTGTTGAATTTTTTGGTGCTTTTCATTGATGAGGTTTTTGTTGAATTTTTTGGTGTTTTTGAATGTTGAGGTTGTTGATGAATATTTTGCTGTATTTCATTGTTGAGGTTTTTGTTGAATTTGTTGGTGATTTTCAATGTTGAGGTTGTTGTTGAATTTATTGGTGTATTCAATGTTTTTATTTGAATCTTTTTGTATTTTTCAAAGTTGAGGTTGCAGTTGAATTTGTTGATGTTTCTCAATGTTGTGGTTGTTGAATTGTTTGTTGTTTTTCAAAGTTGAGGTTGTTGTTGAATTTTTTGGTGTTTTTCATTGTTGACGTTTTTGTTGTATTTTATGGTGATTTTCAATGTTGAGCTTGTTGAAATTGTTGATGATTTTCAATGTTGAGGTTGTTGTTGAAGTTTTTGGTGTTTATCATTGTTGAGGATTCTGTTGAAGTTTTTGGTGTTTTTCATTGTTGAGGATTCTGTTGAATTTGTTGGTGTTTTTCAATGTTGAGGTTGTTGATGAATTTTTAGGTGTTTTTCATTGTTGAGGTTTTTGTTGAATTTGTTGGTGTTTTTCATTGTTGAGGTTGTTGTTGAATTTTTGATGTTTTTCATTGTTGATGTTGTTGTTAAATTTGTTGGTGATTTTCAATATTGAGGTTGTTGTTGAACTTGTTGGTGTTATCAATTTTTATTTTGTTGAACCTTTTTGTATTTTTTAAAGTTGAGGTTGTTCTTGAATTTGTCGTTGTTTTTCAATGTTGATGTTGGTGAATTTGTTGGTCTTTTTTAAAGCTGAGTTTGTTGTTGAATTTGTTGGTGTATTTGAATGTTGAGGTTGTTAAATCTGTTCGTGTTTTTCAAATTGAGGTTGTTGTTGAATTTTTTGGTGCTTTGCCTTGTTTAGATTTTTGTTGAATTTGTTGGTGTTTTTCCTTGTTGAGGATGATGTTGAATTTGTTCTTGATTTTCAATGTTGAGGTTGTAGTTGAATTTGTTGGTGTTTTTCAAAGTTGAGGTTGTTGTTGAATTTGTTGGTGATTTTCAATGTTGTGTTTGTTGCTGAATTTGTTGCTGTTTCTCAATGTTGAGGTTGTTGAATTTTTTGGTGTTTTTCAAAGTTGAGGCATTTGATGAATTTTTTGATGTTTTCCATTGTTGAGGTTTTCGTTGAAATTTTTTGGTGTTTTTGAATGTTGAGGTTGTTGATGAATTTTTCGGTGTTTTTCATTGTTGAGGGTGTTGTTGAATTTGTTGGTGCTTTTGAATGTTGCGGTTGTTGTTGAATTGTTTGGTGTTTTTCATTGTTGTGGTTGTTGTTGTTGAATTTTTTGGTGCTTTTCATTGATGAGGTTTTTGTTGAATTGTTTGGTGTTTTTGAATGTTGAGGTTGTTGATGAATATTTTGGTGTATTTCATTGTTGAGGTTTTTGTTGAATTTGTTGGTGATTTTCAATGTTGAGGTTGTTGTTGAATTTATTGGTGTATTCAATGTTTTTATTTGAATCTTTTTGTATTTTTCAAAGTTGAGGTTGCAGTTGAATTTGTTGCTGTTTCTCAATGTTGAGGTTGTTGAATTGTTTGTTGTTTTTCAAAGTTGAGGTTATTGTTGAATTTTTTGGTGTTTTTCAATGTTGAGGATTTTGTTGAAATTGTTGATGATTTTCAATGTTGAGGTTGTTGTTGAAGTTTTTGGTGTTTTTCATTGTTGAGGATTCTGTTGAATTTTTTGGTGTTTTTCATTGACGAGGTTTTTGTTGAATTTTTTGGTGTTTTTCATTGTTGAGGTTTTTGTTGAATTTGTTGGTGTTTTTCATTGTTGAGGTTGTTGTTGAATTTGTTGGTGATTTTCAATTTTGAGGTAGTGGTTGAATTTGTTGGTCCTTTTCCATGTTGAGGTTTTTGAATTTGTTGGTGTTTTTCATTGTTGAGGTTTTTGTTGAATTTGTTGGTGATTTTCAATGTTGAGGTTGTTGCTGAATGTTTTGGTGTTTTTCATTGTTGAGGATTCTGTTGAATTTGTTGGTGTCTTTCATTGTTGAGGTTGTTGTTAAATTTGTTGTTGTTTTTCAATGTTGAGGTTGCTGAATTTGTTGGTATTTTTCAAAGTTGACGTTGTTGTTGAATTTTATGGTGTTTTTAATTGTTGATGTTTTTGTTGAATTTGTTGGTGCCTTTAAATGCTGAGGTTGTTGATGAATTTTTTGGTGTTTTTCATTGTTGAGGGTGTTGTTGAATTTGTTGCTGTTTTTGAATGTTGCGGTTGTTGTTGAATTGTTTGGTGTTTTTCATTGTTGTGTTTGTTGTTGTTGAATTATTGATGTTTTTCATTGTTGAGGTTGTTGTTAAATTTGTTGGTGATTTTCAATATTGAAGTTGTTGTTGAATTTGTTGGTGTTATCAATTTTTATTTTGTTGAAATTTTTTGCATTTTTAAAAGATGAGGTTGTTGTTGAATTTGTTGGTGTATTTGAACGTAGAGGTTGTTAAATCTGTTGGTGTTTTTCAAAATGAGGTTGTTGTTGAATTTTTTGGTGTTTTTCATTGTTGAGGTTTTTGTTGAATTTGTTGGTGTTTTTCATTGTTGAGGTTGCTTTTGAATTTGTTGGTGATTTTCAATATTGAGGTTGTAGTTGAATTTGTTGGTGTTTTTCTGTGTTGAGGTTTTTGAATTTGTTGATGTTTTTCAAAGTTGAGGTTGTTGTTGAAATTGTTGGAGTTTTTCATTGTTGAGGTTGTTGTTGAATTTTTTGGTGATTTTCAATGTTGAGTTTGTTGTTGAATTTGTTGGTGTTTTTCAATGTTGAGGCTGTTGATGAATTTTTTGATGTTTTTCATTGTTGAGGTTTTTGTTGAATTTTTTGGTGTTTTTGAAGGTTGAGGTTGTTGATCAATTTTTTGGTGTTTTTCATTGTTGAGGTTTTTGTTGAATTTGTTGGTGATTTTCAATGTTGAGGTTGTTGTTGAATTTTTTGGTGTTTTTGATTGTTGAGGTTTCTGTTGAATGTGTTGGTGTTTTTGAATGTTGAGGTTGTTGTTGAATTGTTTGGTGTTTTTCATTGTTGTGGTTGTTGTTGAATTTTTGATGTTTTTAATTGTTGAGGTTGATGTTAAATTTGTTGGTGATTTTGAATATTGAGGTTTTTGTTGAACTTGTTGGTGTTATCAATTTTTATTTTGTTGAACCTTTTTGTATTTTTTAAAGTTGAGGATGTTGTTGAATTTGTCGTTGTTTTTCAATGTTTAGGTTGGTTAATTTGTTCGTCTTTTTCAAAGCTGAGGTTGTTGTTGAATTTGTTGGTGCATTTGAATGTTGAGGTTGTTAAATCTGTTCGTGTTTTTCAAATTGAGATTCTTGTTGAATTTTTTGGTGTTTTTCATTGTTGAGGTTTTTGATGAATTTGTTGGAGTTTGTCCTTGTTGAGGATGTTGTTGAATTTGTTGGTGATTTTCATTGTTGATGTTTCTGTTGAATTTGATGGTATTTTTGAATGTTGAGGTTGTTGATGAATATTTTGGTGTATTTCATTGTTGAGGTTTTTGTTGAATTTGTTGGTGTTTTTCATTGTTGAGGTTGTTGTTGAATTTGTTGGTGATTTTCAATGTTGAGGTTGTGGTTGAATTTGTTGGTGTTATTCCATGTTGAGGTTTTTGAATTTGTTGATGTTTTTCAAAGTTGAGGTTGTTGTTGAATTTGTTGGTGATTTTCAATGCTGAGTTTGTTGTTGAATTTGTTGCTGTTTCTCAAGGTTGAGGTTGTTGAATTTTTTGGTGTTATTCAAAGTTGAGGTTGTTGATGAATTTTTTGATGTTTTTCATTGTTGAGGTTTTTGTTGAATTTTTTGGTGTTTTTGAATGTTGAGGTTGTTGATGAAATTTTTTGGTGTTTATCATTGTTGAGGTGTTTGTTGAATTTATTGATGTTTTTCGTTGTCGAGGTTGTTGTTGAATTTGTTGGTGATTTTCAATGTTAAGGTTGTGGTTGAATTTGTTGGTCTTTTTCCATGTTGAGGTTTTTGAAATTGTTGGTGTTTTTCAAAGTTGAGGTTGTTGTTGAATTTGTTGGTGATTTTCAATGTTGAGTTTGTTATTGAATTTCTTGGTGTTTTTCATTGTTGATGTTGTTGTTGAAATTGTTGGATTTTTTCAAAGTTGACGTTGTTGTTGAATTTTGTGGTGTTTTTAATTGTTGAGGTTTTTGTTGAATTTGATGGTGTTTTTGAATGTTGAGGTTGTTGATGAATTTTTTGGTGTTTTTCATTGTTGAGGTTGTTGTTGAATTTGTTCGTGTTTTTGAATGTTGAGGTTGTTGAATTTGTTGGTATTTTTCAAAGTTGACGTTGTTGTTGAATTTTATGGTGTTTTTAATTGTTGATGTTGTTCCTGAAATTGTTGGTGTTTTCAATGTTGAGGTTGTTGTTGAATTTTTTGGTGTTTTTCAATGTTGAGTTTGTTGTTGAATTTGTTGGTGTTTTTCAATTTGAGGTTGTTGAATTTGTTGGTATTTTTAAAAGTTGACGTTGTTGTTGAATTTTTTGTTGTTTTTAATTGTTGAGGTTTTTGTTGAATTTGTTGGTGTTTTTGAATGTTGAGGTTGTTGATGAATTTTTTGATGTTTTTCATTGTTGAGGATTCTGCTGAATTTGTTGGTGTTTTTCAACGTTGAGGTTGTTGATGAATTTTTAGGTGTTTTTCATTGTTGAGGTTGTTGCTGAAATTGTTGGAGTTTACAATGTTGAGGTTGTTGATGAATTTTTTGATGTTTTTCATTGTTGAGGTTTTTGTTGAATTTTTTGGTGTTTTTGAAGGTTGAGGTTGTTGATCAATTTTTTGGTGTTTTTCATTGTTGAGGTTTTTGTTGATTTTGTTGGTGATTTTCAATGTTGAGGTTGTTGTTGAATTTTTTGGTGTTTTTGATTGTTGAGGTTTCTGTTGAATGTGTTGGTGTTTTTGAATGTTGAGGTTGTTGTTGAATTTGTTGGTGATTTTCAATGTTGAGGTTGTTGTTGAATTTTTTGGTGTTTTTGATTGTTGAGGTTTCTGTTGAATGTGTTGGTGTTTTTGAATGTTGAGGTTGTTGTTGAATTGTTTGGTGTTTTTCATTGTTATGGTTGTTGTTGAATTTTTGATGTTTTTAATTGTTGAGGTTGTTGTTAAATTTGTTGGTGATTTTGAATATTGAGGTTTTTGTTGAACTTGTTGGTGTTATCAATTTTTATTTTGTTGAACCTTTTTGTATTTTTTAAAGTTGAGGATGTTGTTGAATTTGTCGTTGTTTTTCAATGTTGAGGTTGGTTAATTTGTTCGTCTTTTTCAAAGCTGAGGTTGTTGTTGAATTTGTTGGTGCATTTGAATGTTGAGGTTGTTAAATCTGTTCGTGTTTTTCAAATTGAGATTCTTGTTGAATTTTTTGGTGTTTTTCATTGTTGAGGTTTTTGATGAATTTGTTGGAGTTTGTCCTTGTTGAGGATGTTGTTGAATTTGTTGGTGATTTTCATTGTTGATGTTTCTGTTGAATTTGATGGTATTTTTGAATGTTGAGGTTGTTGATGAATATTTTGGTGTATTTCATTGTTGAGGTTTTTGTTGAATTTGTTGGTGTTTTTCATTGTTGAGGTTGTTGTTGAATTTGTTGGTGATTTTCAATGTTGAGGTTGTGGTTGAATTTGTTGGTGTTATTCCATGTTGAGGTTTTTGAATTTGTTGATGTTTTTCAAAGTTGAGGTTGTTGTTGAATTTGTTGGTGATTTTCAATGCTGAGTTTGTTGTTGAATTTGTTGCTGTTTCTCAAGGTTGAGGTTGTTAAATTTTTTGGTGTTATTCAAAGTTGAGGTTGTTGATGAATTTTTTGATGTTTTTCATTGTTGAGGTTTTTGTTGAATTTTTTGGTGTTTTTGAATGTTGAGGTTGTTGATGAAATTTTTTGGTGTTTATCATTGTTGAGGTGTTTGTTGAATTTATTGATGTTTTTCGTTGTCGAGGTTGTTGTTGAATTTGTTGGTGATTTTCAATGTTAAGGTTGTGGTTGAATTTGTTGGTCTTTTTCCATGTTGAGGTTTTTGAAATTGTTGGTGTTTTTCAAAGTTGAGGTTGTTGTTGAATTTGTTGGTGATTTTCAATGTTGAGTTTGTTATTGAATTTCTTGGTGTTTTTCATTGTTGATGTTGTTGTTGAAATTGTTGGATTTTTTCAAAGTTGACGTTGTTGTTGAATTTTGTGGTGTTTTTAATTGTTGAGGTTTTTGTTGAATTTGATGGTGTTTTTGAATGTTGAGGTTGTTGATGAATTTTTTGGTGTTTTTCATTCTTGAGGTTGTTGTTGAATTTGTTCGTGTTTTTGAATGTTGAGGTTGTTGAATTTGTTGGTATTTTTCAAAGTTGACGTTGTTGTTGAATTTTATGGTGTTTTTAATTGTTGATGTTGTTCCTGAAATTGTTGGTGTTTTCAATGTTGAGGTTGTTGTTGAATTTTTTGGTGTTTTTCAATGTTGAGTTTGTTGTTGAATTTGTTGGTGTTTTTCAATTTGAGGTTGTTGAATTTGTTGGTATTTTTAAAAGTTGACGTTGTTGTTGAATTTTTTGTTGTTTTTAATTGTTGAGGTTTTTGTTGAATTTGTTGGTGTTTTTGAATGTTGAGGTTGTTGATGAATTTTTTGATGTTTTTCATTGTTGAGGATTCTGCTGAATTTGTTGGTGTTTTTCAACGTTGAGGTTGTTGATGAATTTTTAGGTGTTTTTCATTGTTGAGGTTGTTGCTGAAATTGTTGGAGTTTACAATGTTGAGGTTGTTGTTGAATTTTTTGGTGTTTTTCAATGTTGAGTTTGTTGTTGAATTTGTTGGTGTTTTTCAATTTGAGGTTGTTGAATTTGTTGGTATTTTTAAAAGTTGACGTTGTTGTTGAATTTTTTGGTGTTTTTAATTGTTGAGGTTTTTGTTGAATTTGTTGGTGTTTTTGAATGTTGAGGTTGTTGATGAATTTTTTGGTGTTTTTTATTGTTGAGGATTCTGTTGAATTTGTTGGTGTTTTTCAATGTTGAGGTTGTTGATGAATTTTTAGGTGTTTTTCATTGTTGAGGTTTTTGTTGAATTTGTTGGTTTTTTTCATTGTTGAGGTTGTTGTTGAATTTGTTGGTGATTTTCAATTTTGAGGTTGTGGTTGAATTTGTTGGTCTTTTTCCATGTTGAGGTTTTTGAATTTGTTGGTTTTTTTTCAAAGTTGAGGTTGTTGTTGAATTTGTTGGGGATTTTCAGTGTTGAGTTTGTTGTTGAATTTTTTGGTGTTTTTCATTGTTGAGGTTTTTGCTGAAATTGTTGGAGTTTTCAATGTTGAGGTTGTTGTTGAATTTTTTGGTGTTTTTCAATGTTGAGTTTGTTGTTGAATTTGTTGTTGTTTTTCAATTTGAGGTTGTTGAATTTGTTGGTATTTTTAAAAGTTGACGTTGTTGTTGAATATTTTGGTGTTTTTAATTGTTGAGGTTTTTGTTGAATTTGTTGGTGATTTTGAATGTTGAGGTTGTTGATGAAATTTTTGGTGTTTTTCATTGTTGAGTTTGTTGTTTAATTTGTTGGTGTTTTTGAATGTTGAGCTTGTTGTTGAATTGTTTGGTGTTTTTCATTGTTGTGGTTGTTGTTGAATTTTTGACGTTTTACATTGTTGATGTTGTTGTTAAATTCGTTGGTGATTTTCAATATTGAGGTTGTTGTTGAATTTGTTGGTGTTATCAATTTTTATTTTGTTGAACCTTTTTGTATTTTTAAAAGTTGAGGTTGTTGTTGAATTTGTTGGTGTTTTTCAATGTTGAGGTTGTTGAATTTGTTGGTGTTTTTCAAAGCTGAGTTTGTTGATGAATTTGTTGGTGTATTTGAATGTTCTGGTTATTAAAGCTGTTGGTGTTTTTCAAATTGAGGTTATTTTTGAATTTTTTGGTGCTTTTCCTTGTTGAGGTTTTTGTTGAATTTGTTGGTGTTTTTCATTGTTGAGGTTGTTGTTGAATTTGTTGGTGATTTTCAATATTGAGGTTGCAGTTGAATTTGTTGTCGTTTCTCCATATTGAGGTTTTTGAATTTGTTGGTGTTTTTCAAAGTTGAGGTTGTTGTTGAATTTTTTGGTGATTTTCAATGTTGAGGTTGTTGAAGTTGTTGGTGTTTTTCAAAGTTGAGGTTGTTGCTGAATTTTTTGCTGTTTTTCATTGTTGAGGTTTTTGTTGAATTTTTTGTTGTTTTTGAATGTTGAGGTTGTTGATGAATTTTTTGGTGTGATTCATTGTTGAGGTTTTTGTTGAATTTGTTTGTGATTTTCAATGTTGAGGTTGTTGTTGAATTTATTGGTGTCTTCAATGTTTTTATTTGAATCTTTCTGTATTTTTCAATGTTGAGGTTGCAGTTGAATTTGTTGCTCTAACTCAATGTTGAGGTTGTTGAATTTTTTGGTGTTATTCAAAGATGAGGTTGTTGTTGAATTTTTTGATGTTTTTCATTGCTGAGGTTGTTGTTGAATTTGTTGGTGATTTTCAACGTTGAGGTTGTTGAATTTATTGGTGTTATCTCTGTTTTATTTTGATCTTTCTTGTATTTATCAAAATTGAGGTTTCTGTTGAATTTGTTGGTGTTTTTCAATGTTGAGGTTGTCGAAGTTTTTGGTGTTTTTCAAAGTTGAGGTTGTTGTTGAACTTTTTGGTGTTTTTCATTGTTGAGGTTTTTGTTGAATTTTTTGTTGTTTTTGAATGTTGAGGTTGTAGATGAATTTTTTGGTGTTTTTCATTGTTGAGGTTTTTGTTGAACTTGTTGGTGATTTTCAATGTTGAGGTTGTTTTTGAGTTTTTTGGTATTTCTCATTGCTGTGGTTTCTGTTGAATTTGTTGGTGTTTTTGAATGTTGAGTTTGTTGATGAATTTGTTGGTGATTTTCAATATTGAGGTTATGGTTGAATTTGTTGGTGATTTTCAATATTGAGGTTATGGTTGAATTTGTTGGTATTTTTCCATGTTGAGGTTTTTGAATTTGTTGGTATTTTTCAAAGTTGAGTTTGTTGTTGAATTTGTTGGTGTTTTTCAAAGTTGAGGTTGTTGTTGAATTTGTTGGTGATTTTCAACGCTGTGTTTGTTGTTGAATTTGTTGCTGTTTCTCAATGTTGAGGTTGTTGTTGAATTTGTTGGGGATTTTCAGTGTTGAGTTTGTTGTTGAATTTTTTGGTGTTTTTCATTGTTGAGGTTGTTGCTGAAATTGTTGGATTTTCAATGTTGAGGTTGTTGTTGAATTTTTTGGTGTTTTTCAATGTTGAGTTTGTTGTTGAATTTGTTGGTGTTTTTCAATTTGAGGTTGTTGAATTTGTTGGTATTTTTAAAAGTTGACGTTGTTGTTGAATTTTTTGGTGTTTTTAATTGTTGAGGTTTTTGTTGAATTTGTTGGTGTTTTTGAATGTTGAGGTTGTTGATGAATTTCTTGGTGTTTTTCATTGTTGAGTTTGTTGTTTAATTTGTTGGTGTTTTTGAATGTTGAGCTTGTTGTTGAATTGTTTGGTGTTTTTCATTGTTGTGGTTGTTGTTGAATTTTTGACGTTTTACATTGTTGAGGTTGTTGTTAAATTCGTTGGTGATTTTCAATATTGAGGTTGTTGTTGAATTTGTTGGTGTTATCAATTTTTATTTTGTTGAACCTTTTTGTATTTTTTAAAGTTGAGGTTGTTGTTGAATTTGTTGGTGTTTTTCAATGTTGAGGTTGTTGAATTTGTTGGTGTTTTTCAAAGCTGAGTTTGTTGTTGAATTTGTTGGTGTATTTGAATGTTGTGGTTGTTAAAGCTGTTGGTGTTTTTCAAATTGAGGTTATTGTTGAATTTTTTGGTGCTTTTCCTTGTTGAGGTTTTTGTTGAATTTGTTGGTGTTTTTCATTGTTGAGGTTGTTGTTGAATTTGTTGGTGATTTTCAATGTTGTGTTTGTTGCTGAATTTGTTGCTGTTTCTCAATGTTGAGGTTGTTGAATTTTTTGGTGTTTTTCAAAGTTGAGGCAGTTGATGAACTTTTTGATGTTTTCCATTGTTGATGTTTTCGTTGAAATTTTTTGGTGTTTTTGAATGTTGAGGTTGTTGATGAATTTTTTGGTGTTTTTCATTGTTGAGGTTTTTGTTGAATTTGTTGTTTATTTTCAATGTTGAGGTTGTTGTTGAATTTTTTGGTGTTTTTGATTGTTGAGGTTTCTGTCGAATTTGTTGCTGTTTTTGGATGCTGAAGTTGTTGATGAAATTTTTTGCTGTTTTTCATTGTTGAGGTTTTTGTTGAATTTGTTGGTGTTTTTCCATGTTGAGGTTTTTGAATTTGTTGGTGTTTTTCAAAGTTTAGGTTGTTGTTGAATTTGTTGGTGATTTTCAATGTTGAAGTTGTTGTTGAATTTTTTGGTGATTTTCCATGTTGAGTTTGTTGTTGATTTTGTTGGTGTTTTTCAATGTTGAGGATGTTGAATTTGTTTGTATTTTTCAAAGTTGACGTTGTTGTTGAATTTTTTGATGTTTTTCATTGTTGAGGTTTTTGTTGAATTTGTTGGTGTTTTTGAATGTTGAGGTTGTTGATGAATTTTTTGGTGTTTTTCATTGTTGAGGTTGTTGTTGAATTTGTTGGTGTTTTTGAATGTTGAGGTTGATGTTGAATTGTTTGGTGTTTTTCATTGTTGTGGTTGTTGTTGTTGAATTTTTGATGTTTTTCATTGTTGAGGTTGTTGTTAAATTTGTTGGTGATTTTCAATATTGATGTTGTTGTTGAATTTGTTGGTGTTATCAATTTTTATTTTGCTGAACCTTTTTGAATTTTTAAAAGTTGAGGTTGTTGTTGAATTTGTTGGTGTATTTGAATATTGAGGTTGTTAAATCTGTTGGTCTTTTTCAAATTGAGGCTGTTGTTGAATTTTTTGGTGTTTTTCATTGTTGAGGTTTTTGTTGAATTTGTTGGTGTTTTTCATTGTTGAGGTTGCTATTGAATTTGTTGGTGATTTTCAATATTGAGGTTGTAGTTGAATTTGTTGCTGTTTTTCCATGTTGAGGTTTTTGAATTTGTTGGTGTTTTTCAAAGTTGAGGTTGTTGTTGAATTTTTTGGTGATTTTCCATGTTGAGTTTGTTGTTGATTTTGTTGGTGTTTTTCAATGTTGAGGATGTTGAATTTGTTGGTATTTTTCAAAGTTGACGTTGTTGTTGAATTTTTTGATGTTTTTCATTGTTGAGGTTTTTGTTGAATTTGTTGGTGTTTTTGAATGTTGAGGTTGTTGATGAATTTTTTGGTGTTTTTCATTGTTGAGGTTGTTGTTGAATTTGTTGGTGTTTTTGAATGTTGAGGTTGATGTTGAATTGTTTGGTGTTTTTCATTGTTGTGGTTGTTGTTGAATTTTTGATGTTTTTCATTGTTGAGGTTGTTGTTAAATTTGTTGGTGATTTTCAATATTGATGTTGTTGTTGAATTTGTTGGTGTTATCAATTTTTATTTTGCTGAACCTTTTTGCATTTTTAAAAGTTGAGGTTGTTGTTGAATTTGTTGGTGTATTTGAATATTGAGGTTGTTAAATCTGTTGGTCTTTTTCAAATTGAGGCTGTTGTTGAATTTTTTGGTGTTTTTCATTGTTGAGGTTTTTGTTGAATTTGTTGGTGTTTTTCATTGTTGAGGTTGCTGTTGAATTTGTTGGTGATTTTCAATATTGAGGTTGTAGTTGAATTTGTTGCTGTTTTTCCATGTTGAGGTTTTTGAATTTGTTGGTGTTTTTCAAAGTTGAGGTTGTTGTTGAATTTTTTGGTGATTTTCAATAGACAGGTTGTTGTTGAATTTATAGGTGTATGCAATGTTTTTATATGAATCTTCTTGTATTTTTCAAAATTGAGGTTACAGTTGAATTTGTTGTTGTTTCTCAATGTTGAGGTTGTTGAATTTTTTGGTGTTTTTCAAAGATGAGGTTGTTGTTTAATTTTTTGGTGATTTTCATTGTTGAGGTTTTTGTTGAATTTTTTGGTGTTTTTGAATTTTGAGGTTGTTGATGAATTTTTTGGTGTTTTTCATTGTTGAGGTTTTTGTTGAATTTGTTGGTGATTTTCAATGTTGAGGTTGTTGTTGACTTTACTGATGCATTCAATGCTTTTATTTGAATCTTTTTGTATTTTTCAAAGTTGAGGTTGCAGTTGAATTTGTTGCTGTTTCTCAATGTTGAGGTTGTTGAATTTTTCGGTGTTTTTCAAAATTTAGTTTGTTGTTGAATTTGTTGGTTTTTTTCATTGTTGATGTTTTTGTTGAATTTTTTGGTGATTTTCAATGTTGTGGTTGTTGAATTTATTGGTGTTTTTCATTGTTGAGGTTTTTGTTGAATTTTTTGGTGATTTTCATTGTTGAGGTTGTTGTTGAATTTTTTGGTGACTTTCATTGTTGAGGATTCTGTTGAATTTGTTGATGTTTTTGAATGTTGAGGTTGTTGATGAATTTTTAGGTGTTTTTCATTGTTGAGGCTTTTGTTGAATTTGTTGGTGTCTTTCATTGTTGAGGTTGTTGTTGAATTTGTTGGTGTTTTTCCATGTTGAGGTTTTTGAATTTGTTGGTGTTTCTCAAAGTTGAGGTTGTTGTTGAATTTGTTGGTGATTTTCAATGTTGAGTTTGTTGATGAATTTTTTGCTGTTTCTCATTGTTGAGGTTGTTGTTGAAATTGCTGGAGTTTTTAAATGTTGAGGTTGTTGTTGAATTTTTTGGTGATTTCCAATGTTGAGTTTGTTGTTGAATTTGTTGGTTTTTTTAATTGTTGGGTTTTTTGTTGAATTTGTTTGTGTTTTTGAATGTTGAGGTTGTTGATGAATTTTTTTGGTTTTTTTCATTGTTGAAGTTGTTGTTGAATTTGTTGCTGTTTTTGAATGTTGAGGTTGTTGTTGATTTGTTTGGAGTTTTTCATTGTTGTGGTTGTTGTTGTTGAATTTTTGACGTTTTTCATTGTTGAGGTTGTTGTTAAATTAGTTGGTGATTTTAAATATTGAGGTTGTTGTTGAATTTGTTGGTGTTATCAATTTTCATTTTGTTGAACCTTTTGCATTCTTTAAAGTTGAGGTTGTTGTTGAATTTTTGATGTTTTTCAATGTTGAGGTTGTTGAATTTGTTGGTGTTTTTCAAAGCCTAGTTTGTTGTTGAATTTGTTGGTGTATTTGAATGTTGAGGTTGTTAAATCTGTTGGTGTTTTTCAAATTGAGGTTGTTGTTGAATTTTTTGGTGATTTTGATTGTTGAGGTTTTTGTTGAATTTGTTGGTATTTTTCATTGTTGAGGTTGTTGTTGAATTTGTTGGTGATTTACAATATTGAGGTTGTAGTTGAATTTGTTGGTGTTTTTCCATGTTGAGGGTTTTGAATTTGTTGGTGTTTTTCAAATTTGAGGTTGTTGATGAATTTTTTGGTGATTTTCCATATTGAGGTTGCTGTTGAATTTATTGGTGTATTCAATGTTTTTTTTGAATCTTTTTGTATTTTTCAAAGTTGAGGTTGCAGTTGAATTTGTTGCTGTTTCTCAATGTTGAGATTGTTGAATTTTATGGTGTTTTTCTAAGTGGAGGTTGTTGTTAAATTTTTTGATGTTTTTCATTGCTGAGGTTGTTGTTGAATTAGTTGGTGATTTTCAATGTTGAGGTTGTTGAATTTATTGGTGTTATCAATGGATTTTTAAAATCTTTTTTGTATTTCTCAAAGTTGAGTTTGCTGTTTAGTTTGTTGCTGTTTCTCAATTTTGAGGTTGTTGAATTTTTTGATGTTTTTCATTGCTGAGGTTGTTGTTGGTGTTTTGGAATGTTGAGGTTGTTGTTGAATTTGTTGGTGTTTTGAATATTGAGAATGTTGTTGAATTATTTGGTGTGTTTCATTGTTGAGGTTGTTGTTGAATTTATTGGTGATTTTCAATATTAAGGATCTTGTTGAATTTATTCGTGTTATCAATGATTTTTCTGAACTTTTTTGTAATTTTCAAAGTTGAGGTTGCAGTTGAATTTGTTGGTGTTCTTCAAAGTTGAGGTTGTTGTTGAATTTTTTGGTGTTTTTGAATGTTGAGGTTGTTGATGAATTTTTGGTGTTTTTCATTGTTCAGGTTTTTGTTGAAATTGTTGGTCCTTTTCATTATTGAGGTTGTTGTTGAATATGTTGGTGATTTTCAATATTGAGGTTTTTGATGAATTTATTGGTGTATTCAATGTTTTTTTTTGGAATCTTATTGTATTTTTCAAAGTTGAGATTGCAGTTGAATTTGTTCGTGTTTCTGAATGTTGAGGTTGTTGAATTTATTTGTGTTTTTCAAAGTTGAGATTGTTGTTGAATTTTTTGGTGTTTTCATTGTTGAGTTTTTTGTTGAATTTGTTGTTGTTTTTGAATGTTGAGGTTATTGTTGAATTTACTGATGTTTTTCATTATTGAGGTTGTTGTTGAATTTGTTGGAGTTTTTCAATGTTGAGGTTATTGTTGAATCTTTTGGTATTTTTCATTGATGAGATCGTTGTTGTTGAATTTATTCATGTTTTTCATTGCTGAGGTTGTTGATGAATTTTTTGGTGTTTTTCATTGTTGAGGTCATTGTTGTTGAATTGTTTGCTGTTTTTCATTTCTGAGGTTGTTGTTGAATTTGTTGGTGTTTTTGAATGTTCAGGTTGTTGTTGAATTTTTTGGTGTTTTTCATTGTTGAGGTTGTTGGTGAATTTGTTGGTATTTTCGAATGTTGATGTTGTTGTTGAATTTGTTGGTGTTTTGAATATTGAGATTGTTGTTGAATTATTTAATGTGTTTCATTGTTGAGGTTGTTGTTGTTGAATTTTTTGATGTTTTTCATTGTTGAGGTTGTTGTTGAATTTATTGGTGATTTTCAATATTAAGGATCTTGTTGAATTTATTGGTGTTATCAACGAATTTTCTTGAACTTTTTTGTATTTTTCAAAGTTGAGGTTGCAGTTGAATTTGTTGGTGTTTTTCAAAGTTCAGGTTGTTGTTGAATTTTTTGATGTTTTTCAATGATGAGGTTTTTTTTGAATTTGTTGGTGTTTTTGAATGTTGAGGTTGTTGTTGAATTTATTGGTGTTTTTCAATGTTGAGGTTGTTGAATTTGTTGGTGTTTTTCAAAGTTGTGATTGTTGTGGAATTTTTTGGTGTTTTCATTGTTGAGGTTTTTGTTGAATTTGTTGGTGTTTTGGAATGTTGAGGTTGTTGTTTTTTTTTATGTTTTGCAATGTTGAGATTTTTGTTGAATTTGATGGTTATTTTCAATTTTGAGTTTGTTGTTGAATTTGTTGGTGTTTATCATTGTTGCGGTACTTGTTCAATTTGTTGGTGTTTTTCATTGTTGAGGTTGTTGTTGAATTGTTTTTTTTTTCATTGCTGAGGTTGATGTTGAATTTGTTGGTGATTTTCAATGTTGAGATTGTTGAATTTATTGGTGTTATCAATGGATTTTTAAAATCTTTTTTGTATTTTTCAAAGTTGAGGTTGCAGTTGAATTTGTTGGTGTTTTTCAATGTTGAGGTTGTTGAATTTGTTGGTGCTTTCCAAAGTTGAGGTTGTTGTTGAATTTCTTGGTGTTTTTCATTGTTGAGGTTTTTGTTGAATTATTTGGTGTTTTTGAATGTTGAGGTTGTTGTTGAATTTGTTGGTGTTTTTCAATGTTGAGGTTGTTGAATTTGTTGGTGTTTTTAAAGTTGACGTTCTTGTTGAATATTTTGGTGTTTTTAATTTTTGAGGTTGTTGTTGAAATTGTTGGTGTATTTGAATGTTGAGGTTGTTGATGAATTTTTTGGTGTTTTTCATTGTTGTGGTTGTTGTTGAATTTGTTGTTGTTTTTGAATGTTGAGGTCGGTGTTGAATTGCTTGGTGTTTTTCATTGTTGAGGTTGTTGTTGTTGAATTTTTTGATGTTTTTCATTGCTGAGGTTGTTGTTAAATTTGTTGGTGATTTTCAAAGCTGAGGCTGTTGTTGAATTTGTTGGTGTATTTGAATGTTGAGGTTGTTAAATCTAATGGCGTTTTTCAAAATTGAGGTTGTTGTTGAATTTTTTGGTGCTTTTCATTGTTGACGTTTTTGTTGAATATGTTGGTGTTTTTCATTGTTGAGGTTGTTGGTGAATTTGTTGGTGATTTTCAATATTGAGGTTGTAGTTGAATTTGTTGGTGTTTTTCATTGTTGCGGTCGTTGTTGTTGAATTGTTTGCTGTTTTTCATTGCTGAGGTTGTTGTTGAATTTGTTGATGTTTTTGAATGTTGAGGTTGTTATTGAATTTTTTGTTGTTTTTCATTGTTGCGGTTGTTGTTGAATTTGTTGGTATTTTCGAATGTTGAGGTTGTTGTTGAATTTGTTGGTGTTTTAAATATGAGATTGTTGTTGAATTATTTGGTGTTTTTCATTGTTGAGTTTGTTGTTGTTGAATTTTTTGATGATTTTCATTGTTGTGGTTGTTGTTGAATTTATTGGTGACTTTCATAATTAAGGATGTTGTTGAATTTATGGATGTTAACAATGATTTTTCTTGAACTTTTTTGTGTTTTTCAATGTTGTGGTTGCAGTTGAATTTGTTGGTATTTTTCAAAGTTGAGTTTGTTGTTGAATTTTTTGATGTTTTTCAATGTTGAGGTTTTTGTTGAATTTGTTGGTGTTTTTGAATGTTGAGGTTGTTGTTGAATTTGTTGGTGTTTTTCAATGTTGAGGTTGTTGTTGGACTTTTTGGTGTTTTTCATTGTTGAGGTTTTTGTTGAATTTGTTGGTGTTTTTGATTGTTGAGGTTGTTGATGAATATTTTGGCGTTTTTCATTAATGTGGTTTTTGTTCAATTTGTTGGTGTTTTTCATTGTTGAGGATGCTGTTGAATTTATTGGTGTTTTTCAATGTTGAGATTGTTGGATTTGTTATTGTTTATAAAGTTGACGTTGTTGTTGAATTTTTTGGTGTTTTTAATTGTTGAGGTTTTTGTTGAATTTGTTGGTGTTTTTGAATGTTGAGGTTGGTGTTGAATTGTTTGGTGTTTTTCATTGTTGACGTTGTTGTTGTTGAATTTTTTGATGTTTTTCATTGTTGAGGTTGTTGTTAAATTTGTTGGTGATTTTCAATATTGAGGTTGTTGTTGAATTTGTTGATGTTTTTCCATGTTGAGGTTTTTGAATTTGTTTATGCTCTCAAAGTTGAGGTTGTTGTTGAATATTTTGGTGTTTTTCAATGTTAAGGATCTTGTTGAATTTATTGGTGCTACCGATGATATTTCTTGAACTTTTTTGTATTTTTCAAAGTTGAAGTTGTTGTTGAACTTTTTGGTGTTTTTCAGTGTTGAGGTTTATGTTGAATTTGTTGGTGTTTTGAATGATGATGTTGTGGTTGAATTTGTTGGTGTTTTTCAATGTTAAGGAAGTTGTTGAATTTTTTGGTGTTTTTCATTGTTGAGGTTTTGGTTGAATTTGTTGGCGTTTTTGAATGTTGAGGTTGTTGATGAATTTTTTGGTGTTTTTCATTGTTGAGGTTTTTGTTGAATCTTTTGGCGTTTTTCAAAGTTGACGTTGTTGTTGAATTTTTTGGTGTTTTTCATTGTTGAGTTTTTTGTTGAATTTGTTGGTGTTTTTGAATGTTGAGGTTGTTGATGAATTTTTTGATGTTTTTCATTGTTGAGGTTGTTGTTGAATTTGTTGTTGATTTTCAATGTTGAGTTTGTTGTTGAATTTTTTGGTGTTTTTCATTGTTGAGATCGGTGTTGTTGAATTGTTTGCTGTTTTTCATTGTTGAGGTTGTTGATGAATTTGCGGGTGATTTTCAATATTGAGGTTGTTGTTGAATGTATTGGTGTTATCAATGTTTTTTTTTAAACTTTTTTGTATTTTTCAAAGTTGAGTTTGCATTTTAATTTGTTGGTGTTTTTCAATGTTGATGTTGTTGAATTTGTTGGTGTTTTTCAAAGTTGTGATTGTTGTTGAATTTTTTGGTGTTTTCATTATTGAGGTTTTTGTTGAATTTTTTGGTGTTTTCATTATTGAGGTTGTTGTTGAATTTTTTCGTGCTTTTCATTGTTGATGTTGCTGTTGAATTTGTTGGAGTTTTTCAATGTTGAGGTTGTTGTTGAATTTGTTGGTGTTTTTCAATGTTGAGGTTGTTGAATTTGTTGGTGTTTTTAAAGTTGATGTTGTTGTTTAATTTTTTGGTGTTTTTAATTGTTGAGGTTTTTGTTGAATTTGTTGGTGTTTTTGAATGTTGAGGTCGTTTTTGAATTTGTTTGTGATTTTCAATCTTGAGGTTGCAATGAATTTGTTGGTGTTTTTCCATGTTGAGGTTTTTGAATTTTTTGGTGTTTTTCATTGTTGAGGTTGTTGTTGTTGAATTTTTTAATGTTTTTCATTGTTGAAGTAGTTGTTGAATTTATTGGTGATTTTAAATATTGAGGTTCTTGTTGAATTTATTGGTGTATTCAATGTTTTTTTTGATCTTTTTTGTATTTTTCAAAGTTGAGGTTGCAGTTGAATTTGTTGGTGTTTTTCAATGTTGAGGTTGTCGAAGTTGTAGGTATTTTTCAAAGTTGAGGTTGTTGTTCAATTTTTTAGTGTTTTTCATTGTTGAGGTTTTTTTTGAATTTTTTGGTGTTTTTGAATGTTGAGCTTGTTCATGAATTTTTTGGTGCTATTCATTGTTGAGGTTTTTGTTGAATTTGTTGGTGATTTTCAATGTTGAGGGTGTTTTTGAATTTTTTGGTGTTTCTCTTGTTGTGGTTTCTGTTGCATCTGATGGTGTTTTTGAATGTTGAGGTTGTTGAAGAATTTTTTGGTGTTTTTCATTGTTGAGGTTGTTGTTGAATTTGTTGGTGTTTTTCCATGTTAAGTTTTTTGAATTTTTTGGTGATTTTCAATGTTGAGTTTGTTGTTGAATTTGTTGGTGTTTTTCAAAGTTGAGGTTGTTGTTGAATTTGTTGGGGATTTTCAGTGTTGAGTTTGTTGTTGAATTTTTTGGTGTTTTTCATTGTTGAGGTTGTTGCTAAAATTGCTGGAGTTTTCATTGTTGAGGTTGTTGTTGAATTTTTTCGTGCTTTTCATTGTTGATGTTGCTGTTGAATTTGTTGGAGTTTTTCAATGTTGAGGTTGTTGTTGAATTTGTTGGTGTTTTTCAATGTTGAGGTTGTTGAATTTGTTGGTGTTTTTAAAGTTGATGTTGTTGTTGAATTTTTTGGTGTTTTTAATTGTTGAGGTTTTTGTTGAATTTGTTGGTGTTTTTGAATGTTGAGGTCGTTTTTGAATTTGTTTGTGATTTTCAATCTTGAGGTTGCAATGAATTTGTTGGTGTTTTTCCATGTTGAGGTTTTTGAATTTTTTGGTGTTTTTCATTGTTGAGGTTGTTGTTGTTGAATTTTTTAATGTTTTTCATTGTTGAAGTAGTTGTTGAATTTATTGGTGATTTTAAATATTGAGGTTCTTGTTGAATTTATTGGTGTATTCAATGTTTTTTTTGATCTTTTTTCAAAGTTGAGGTTGCAGTTGAATTTATTGGTGTTTTTCAATGTTGAGGTTGTCGAAGTTGTAGGTACTTTTCAAAGTTGAGGTTGTTGTTCAATTTTTTAGTGTTTTTCATTGTTGAGGTTTTTTTTTGAATTTTTTGGTGTTTTGTTGAATTTTCTGTTGATTTTCAATGTTGAGTTTGTTGTTGAATTTGTTGGTGTATTTGAATGTTGATGTTGTTAAATCTGTTGGTGTTTTTCAAATTGAGGTTGTTGTTGAATTTTTTGGTGTTTTTCGTTGTTGAGGTTTTTGTTGAATTTGTTGGTGTTTTTCCTTGTTGAGGTTGTTGTTGAATTTGTTGGTGATTTTCAATGTTGAGGTTGTAGTTGAATTTGTTGGTGTTTTTCCATGTTGAGGTTTATGAATTTGTTGGTGTTTTTCAAAGTTGAGGTTGTTGTTGAATTTGTTGGTGATTTTCAATGTTGAGTTTGTTGTTGAATTTGTTGCTGTCTGTTTCATTGTTGAGGTTGTTGTTGTTGAATTTTTTGATGTTTTTCATTGTTGAGGTTGTTGGTGAATTTATTGGTGATTTTCAATATTAAGGATCTTGTTGAATTTATTGGTGCTATCAATGATTTTTCTTGAACTTTTTTGTATTTTTCAAAGCTAAGGTTGTTGTTGAATTTGTTGGTGTTTTTGCATGTTGAGGTTTTTGAATTTGTTGCTGTTTTTCAAAGTTGAGGTTTTTGTTGAATTTTTTGGTGTCTTTCATTGTTGAGTTTTTTGTTGAATTTGTTGTTGTTTTTGAATGTTGAGGTTGTTCTTGAATTTTTTGGTGATTTTCAATATTGAGGTTTTTGATGAATTTATTGGTGTATTCAATGTTTTTTTTGAATCTTATTGTATTTTTCAAAATTGAGGTTGCAGTTGAATTTGTTGGTGTTTCTCAATGTTGAGCTTGTTGAATTTTTTGGTGTTTTTCAATGTTGAGGTTGTTGTTGAATTTTTTGGTGTCTTTCATTGTTGAGTTTTTTGTTGAATTTGTTGTTGTTTTTGAATGTTGAGGTTGTTGTTGAATTTATTGATGTTTTTCATTGTTGAGATTGTTGTTGAATTTGTTTGTGATTTTCAATGTTGAGTTTGTTGTTGAATTTTTTGGTGTTTTTCATTGTTGAGGTTGTTGTTGAAATTGTTGGAGTCTTTCAATGTTGAGGTTGTTGTTGAATCTTTTGGTATTTTTCATTGCTGAGATCGTTGTTGTTGAATTTATTCCTGTTTTTCATTGCTGTGGTTGTTGATGAATTTTTTTGGTGTTTTTCATTGTTGAGGTCGTTGTTGTTGAATTGTTTGCTGTTTTTCATTGCTGAGGTTGTTGTTGAATTTGTTGGCGTTTTTGAATGTTGAGGTTGTTGTTGAATTTTTCGGTGTTTTTCATTGTTGAGGTTGTTGTTGAATTTGTTGTTATTTTCTAATGTTGATGTTGTTGTTGAACTTGTTGGTGTTTTGAATATTGAGATTGTTGTTGAATTATTTGGTGCTTTTCATTGTTGAGGTTGTTATTGAAGTTAATGGTGATTTTCAATATTAAGGATCTTGTTGAATTTATTGGTGTTATCAATGATTTTTCTTGAACTTTTTTGTATTTTTCAAAGTTGAGGTTGCAGTTGAATTTGTTGGTGTTTTTCAAAGTTGATGTTGTTGTTGAATTTTCTGATGTTTTTCAATGTTGAGGTTTTTGTTGAATTTGTTGGTGATTTTGAATGTTGAGGTTGTTGTTGAATTTGTTGGTATTTTTCAATGTTGAGGTTGTTGTTGAATTTTTTGGTGTTTTTCATTGTTGAGGTTTTTGTTGAATTTGTTGGTCCTTTTCATTCTTGAGGTTGTTGTTGAATTTGTTGGTGATTTTCAATATTGAGGTTGTAATTGAATTTGTTGGTGTTATTCCATGTTGAGGTTTTTGAATTTGTTGGTGTTTTTCAAAGTTGAGGTTCTTCTAGAATATTTGGGTGTTCTTCAATGTTGAGGTTGTTCTGGATTTTTTGGTGATTTTCAATATTGAGGTTTTTGTTGAATTTATTGGTGCATTCAATGTTTTTTTTTGAATCTTATTGTATTTTTCAGAGTTGAGGTTGCAGTTGAATTTGTTGGTGTTTCTCAATGTTGAGGTTGTTGAATTTTTTGGTGCTTTTCAAAGTTGAGGTTGTTGCTGAATTTATTGGTGTTTTTCATTGTTGAGTTTTTTGCTGAATTTGTTGTTGTTTTTGAATGTTGAGGTTGTTGTTGAATTTATTGATGTTTTTCATTGTTGAGGTTGTTGTTGAATTTGTTGGTGATTTTCAATGTTGAGTTTGTTTTTGAATTTTTTGGTGCTTTTCAAAGTTGTGATTGTTGTGGAATTTTTTGGTGTTTTCATTGTTGAGGTTTTTGTTGAATTTGTTGGTGTTTTGGAATGTTGAGGTTGTTGTTTTTTTTTTGATGTTTTTCAATGTTGAGATTTTTGTTGAATTTGATGGTTATTTTCAATTTTGAGTTTGTTGTTGAATTTTTTGTTGTTTTTCATTGCTGCGGTACTTGTTCAATTTGTTGGTGTTTTTCATTGTTGAGGTTGTTGTTGAATTGTTGTTTTTTTTCATTGCTGAGGTTGATGTTGAATTTGTTGGTGATTTTCAATGTTGAGATTGTTGAATTTATTGGTGTTATCAATGGATTTTTTTAATACTTTTTTGTATTTTTCAAAGTTGAGGTTGCAGTTGTATTTGTTGGTGTTTTTCAATGTTGAGGTTGTTGAATTTGTTGGTGCTTTCCAAAGTTGAGGTTGTTGTTGAATTTCTTGGTGTTTTTCATTGTTGAGGTTTTTGTTGAATTATTTGGTGTTTTTGAATGTTGAGGTTTTTGATGAATTTTTTGGTGTTTTTCATTGATGAGGGTTTTGTTGAATTTGTTGGTGTTTCTGAATGTTGAGGTTGTTGTTGAACTTTTTGGTGCTTTCCATTGATGTGGTTGTTGTTGAATTTGTTGGAGTTTTTCAATGTTGAGGTTGTTGTTGAATTTGTTGGTGTTTTTCAATGTTGAGGTTGTTGAATTTGTTGGTGTTTTTAAAGTTGACGTTGTTGTTGAATATTTTGGTGTTTTTAATTTTTGAGATTGTTGTTGAATTTGTTGGTGTTTTTGAATGTTGAGGTTGTTGATGAATTTTTTGGTGTTTTTCATTGTTGAGGTTGTTGTTGAATTTGTTGTTGTTTTTGAATGTTGAGGTCGGTGTTGAATTGCTTGGTGTTTTTCATTGTTGAGGTTGTTGTTGTTGAATTTTTTGATGTTTTTCATTGCTGAGGTTGTTGTTAAATTTGTTGGTGATTTTCAAAGCTGAGGTTGTTGTTGAATTTGTTGGTGTATTTGAATGTTGAGGTTGTTAAATCTAATGGCGTTTTTCAAAATGGAGGTTGTTATTGAATTTTTTAGTGCTTTTCATTGTTGACGTTTTTGTTGAATATGTTGGTGTTTTTCATTGTTGAGGTTGTTGTTGAATTTGTTGGTGATTTTCAATATTGAGGTTGTAGTTGAATTTGTTGGTGTTTTTCATTGTTGCGGTCGTTGTTGTTGAATTGTTTGCTGTTTTTCATTGCTGAGGTTGTTGTTGAATTTGTTGATGTTTTTGAATGTTGAGGTTGTTGTTGAATTTTTTGTTGTTTTTCATTGTTGCGGTTGTTGTTGAATTTCTTGGTATTTTCGAATGTTGAGGTTGTTGTTGAATTTGTTGGTGTTTTGAATATTGAGATTGTTGTTGAATTATTTGGTGTTTTTCATTGTTGAGTTTGTTGTTGTTGAATTTTTTGATGATTTTCATTGTTGTGGTTGTTGTTGAATTTATTGGTGACTTTCAAAATTAAGGATGTTGTTGAATTTATGGGTGTTAACAATGATATTTCTTGAACTTTTTTGTGTTTTTCAATGTTGTGGTTGCAGTTGAATTTGTTGGTATTGTTCAAAGTTGAGTTTGTTGTTGAATTTTTTGATGTTTTTCAATGTTGAGGTTTTTGTTGAATTTGTTGGTGTTTTTGAATGTTGAGGTTGTTGTTGAATTTGTTGGTGTTTTTCAATGTTGAGGTTGTTGTTGGACTTTTTGGTGTTTTTCATTGTTGAGGTTTTTGTTGAATTTGTTGGTGTTTTTGATTGTTGAGGTTGTTGATGAATATTTTGGCGTTTTTCATTAATGTGGTTTTTGTTCAATTTGTTGGTGTTTTTCATTGTTGAGGTTGTTGTTGAATTTATTGGTGTTTTTCAATGTTGAGATTGTTGAATTTGTTATTGTTTATAAAGTTGACGTTGTTGTTGAATTTTTTGGTGTTTTTAATTGTTGAGGTTTTTGTTGAATTTGTTGGTGTTTTTGAATGTTGAGGTTGGTGTTGAATTGTTTGGTGTTTTTCAATGTTGACGTTGTTGTTGTTGAATTTTTTGATGTTTTTCATTGTTGAGGTTGTTGTTAAATTTGTTGGTGATTTTCAATATTGAGGTTGTTGTTGAATTTGTTGATGTTTTTCCATGTTGAGGTTTTTGAATTTGTTTATGCTCTCAAAGTTGAGGTTGTTGTTGAATATTTTGGTGTTTTTCAATGTTAAGGATCTTGTTGAATTTATTGGTGTTACCGATGATTTTTCTTGAACTTTTTTGTATTTTTCAAAGTTGAGGTATGTTGTTGAACTTTTTGGTGTTTTTCAGTGTTGAGGTTTTTGTTGAATTTGTTGGTGTTTTGAATGTTGATGTTGTGGATGAATTTGTTGGTGTTTTTCAATGTTAAGGCTGTTGTTGAATTTTTTGGTGTTTTTCATTGTTGAGGTTTTGGTTGAATTTGTTGGCGTTTTTGAATGTTGAGGTTGTTGATGAATTTTTTGGTGTTTTTCATTGTTGAGGTTTTTGTTGACTCTTTTGGCGTTTTTCAAAGTTGACGTTGTTGTTGAATTTTTTGGAGTTTTTCATTGTTGAGTTTTTTGTTGAATTTGTTGGTGTTTTTGAATGTTGAGGTTGTTGATGAATTTTTTGATGTTTTTCATTGTTGAGGTTGTTGTTGAATTTGTTGGTGATTTTCAATGTTGAGTTTGTTGTTGAATTTTTTGGTGTTTTTCATTGTTGAGATCGGTGTTGTTGAATTGTTTGCTGTTTTTCATTGTTGAGGTTGTTGATGAATTTGCGGGTGATTTTCAACATTGAGGTTGTTGTTGAATGTATTGGTGTTATCAATGTTTTTTTTTAAACTTTATTGTATTTTTCAAAGTTGAGTTTGCATTTTAATTTGTTGGTGTTTTTCAATGTTGATGTTGCTGAATTTGTTGGTGTTTTTCAAAGTTGTGATTGTTGTTGAATTTTTTGGTGTTTTCATTATTGAGGTTTTTGTTGAATTTTTTGGTGTTTTGGAATGTTGATGTTGTTGAATTTTTTCGTGCTTTTCATTGTTGATGTTGCTGTTGAATTTGTTGGAGTTTTTCAATGTTGAGGTTGTTGAATGTGTTGGTGTTTTTAAAGTTGATGTTGTTGTTTAATTTTTTGGTGTTTTTAATTGTTGAGGTTTTTGTTGAATTTGTTGGTGTTTTTGAATGTTGAGGTCGTTTTTGAATTTGTTTGTGATTTTCAATCTTGAGGTTGGTGTTGGTGTTTTTCCATGTTGAGGTTTTTGAATTTTTTGGTGTTTTTCATTGTTGAGGTTGTTGTTGAATTTTTTGATGTTTTTCATTGTTGAGGTAGTTGTTGAATTTATTGGTGATTTTAAATATTGAGGTTCTTGTTGAATTTATTGGTGTATTCAATGTTTTTTTTGATCTTTTTTGTATTTTTCAAAGTTGAGGTTGCAGTTGAATTTATTGGTGTTTTTCAATGTTGAGGTTGTCGAAGTTGTAGGTATTTTTCAAAGTTGAGGTTGTTGTTCAATTTTTTAGTGTTTTTCATTGTTGAGGTTTTTTTTGAATTTTTTGGTGTTTTTGAATGTTGAGGTTGTTCATGAATTTTTTGGTGCTTTTCATTGTTGAGGTTTTTGTTGAATTTGTTGGTGATTTTCAATGTTGAGGTTGTTTTTGAATTTTTTGGTGTTTCTCATTGTTGTGGTTTCTGTTGAATCTGTTGGTGTTTTTGAATGTTGAGGTTGTTGAAGAATTTTTTGGTGTTTTTCATTGTTGAGGTTCTTGTTGAATTTGTTGGTGTTTTTCATTGTTGAGGTTGTTGTTGAATTTGTTGGTGTTTTTCCATGTTAAGGTTTTTGAATTTGTTGGTGTTTTTCAAAGTTGAGGTTGTTGTTGAATTTGTTGGTGATTTTCAATGTTGAGTTTGTTGTTGAATTTTTTGGTGATTTTCAATGTTGAGTTTGTTGTTGAATTTGTTGGTGTATTTGAATGTTGATGTTGTTAAATCTGTTGGTGTTTTTCAAATTGAGGTTGTTGTTGAATTTTTTGGTGTTTTTCGTTGTTGAGGTTTTTGTTGAATTTGTTGGTGTTTTTCCTTGTTGAGGTTGTTGTTGAATTTGTTGGTGATTTTCAATGTTGAGGTTGTAGTTGAATTTGTTGGTGTTTTTCCATGTTGAGGTTTATGAATTTGTTGGTGTTTTTCAAAGTTGAGGTTGTTGTTGAATTTGTTGGTGATTTTCAATGTTGAGTTTGTTGTTGAATTTGTTGCTGTCTGTTTCATTGTTGAGGTTGTTGTTGTTGAATTTTTTGATGTTTTTCGTTGTTGAGGTTGTTGGTGAATTTATTGGTGAATTTCAATATTAAGGATCTTGTTGAATTTATTGGTGTTATCAATGATTTTTCTTGAACTTTTTTGTATTTTTCAAAGCTAAGGTTGTTGTTGAATTTGTTGGTGTTTTTGCATGTTGAGGTTATTGATGAATTTTTTGGTGTTTTTCATTGTTGAGGTATTTGTTGAATTTGTTGGTCTTTTTCATTCTTGAGGTTGTAGTTGAATTTGTTGGTGTTTTTCCATGTTGAGGTTTTTGAATTTGTTGCTGTTTTTCAAAGTTGAGGTTTTTGTTGAATTTTTTGGTGTCTTTCATTGTTGAGTTTTTTGTTGAATTTGTTGTTGTTTTTGAATGTTGAGGTTGTTCTTGAATTTTTTGGTGATTTTCAATATTGAGGTTTTTGATGAATTTATTGGTGTATTCAATGTTTTTTTTTTGAATCTTATTGTATTTTTCAAAGTTGAGGTTGCAGTTGAATTTGTTGGTGTTTCTCAATGTTGAGGTTGTTGAATTTTTTGGTGTTTTTCAATGTTGAGGTTGTTGTTGAATTTTTTGGTGTCTTTCATTGTTGAGTTTTTTGTTGAATTTGTTGTTGTTTTTGAATGTTGAGGTTGTTGTTGAATTTATTGATGTTTTTCATTGTTGAGATTGTTGTTGAATTTGTTTGTGATTTTCAATGTTGAGTTTGTTGTTGAATTTTTTGGTGTTTTTCATTGTTGAGGTTGTTGTTGAATTTGTTGTTATTTTCTAATGTTGATGTTGTTGTTGAACTTGTTGGTGTTTTGAATATTGAGATTGTTGTTGAATTATTTGGTGCTTTTCATTGTTGAGGTTGTTGTTGAATTTAATGGTGATTTTCAATATTAAGGATCTTGTTGAATTTATTGGTGTTATCAATGATTTTTCTTGAACTTTTTTGTATTTTTCAAAGTTGAGGTTGCAGTTGAATTTGTTGGTGTTTTTCAAAGTTGATGTTGTTGTTGAATTTTCTGATGTTTTTCATTGTTGAGGTTTTTGTTGAATTTGTTGTTCCTTTTCATTCTTGAGGTTGTTGTTGAATTGTTGGTGATTTTCAATATTGAGGTTGTAGTCGAATTTGTTGGTGTTATTCCATGTTGAGGTTTTTGAATTTGTTGGTGTTTTTCAAAGTTGAGGTTCTTCTAGAATATTTGGGTGTTCTTCAATGTTGAGGTTGTTCTGGATTTTTTGGTGATTTTCAACATTGAGGTTTTTGTTGAATTTATTGGTGCATTCAATGTTTTTTTTTGAATCTTATTGTATTTTTCAGAGTTGAGGTTGCAGTTGAATTTGTTGGTGTTTCTCAATGTTGAGGTTGTTGAATTTTTTGGTGCTTTTCAAAGTTGAGGTTGTTGCTGAATTTATTGGTGTTTTTCATTGTTGAGTTTTTTGCTGAATTTGTTGTTGTTTTTGAATGTTGAGGTTGTTGTTGAATTTATTGATGTTTTTCATTGTTGAGGTTGTTGTTGAATTTGTTGGTGATTTTCAATGTTGAGTTTGTTTTTGAATTTTTTGGTGCTTTTCAAAGTTGTGATTGTTGTGGAATTTTTTGGTGTTTTCATTGTTGAGGTTTTTGTTGAATTTGTTGGTGTTTTGGAATGTTGAGGTTGTTGTTTTTTTTGATGTTTTTCAATGTTGAGATTTTTGTTGTATTTGATGGTTATTTTCAATTTTGAGTTTGTTGTTGAATTTTTTGGTGTTTTTCATTGATGCGGTACTTGTTCAATTTGTTGGTGTTTTTCATTGTTGAGGTTGTTGTTGAATTGTTGTTTTTTTTCATTGCTGAGGTTGAAGTTGAATTTGTTGGTGATTTTCAATGTTGAGATTTTTGAATTTATTGGTGTTATCAATGCATTTTTTAAATCTTTTTTGAATTTTTCAAAGTTGAGGTTGCAGTTGAATTTGTTGGTGTTTTTCAATGTTGAGGTTGTTGAATTTGTTGGTGCTTTCCAAAGGTGAGGTTGTTGTTGAATTTTTTGGTGTTTTTCATTGTTGAGGTTTTTGTTGAATTATTTGGTGTTTTTGAATGTTGAGGTTGTTGAAGAATTTTTTGGTGTTTTTCATTGTTGAGGTTCTTGTTGAATTTGTTGGTGTTTTTCATTGTTGAGGTTGTTGTTGAATTTGTTGGTGTTTTTCCATGTTAAGGTTTTTGAATTTGTTGGTGTTTTTCAAAGTTGAGGTTGTTGTTGAATTTGTTGGTGATTTTCAATGTTGGGTTTGTTGTTGAATTTTTTGGTGATTTTCAATGTTGAGTTTGTTGTTGAATTTGTTGGTGTATTTGAATGTTGATGTTGTTAAATCTGTTGGTGTTTTTCAAATTGAGGTTGTTGTTGAATTTTTTGGTGTTTTTCGTTGTTGAGGTTTTTGTTGAATTTGTTGGTGTTTTTCCTTGTTGAGGTTGTTGTTGAATTTGTTGGTGATTTTCAATGTTGAGGTTGTAGTTGAATTTGTTGGTGTTTTTCCATGTTGAGGTTTATGAATTTGTTGGTGTTTTTCAAAGTTGAGGTTGTTGTTGAATTTGTTGGTGATTTTCAATGTTGAGTTTGTTGTTGAATTTGTTGCTGTCTGTTTCATTGTTGAGGTTGTTGTTGTTGAATTTTTTGATGTTTTTCATTGTTGAGGTTGTTGGTGAATTTATTGGTGATTTTCAATATTAAGGATTTTGTTGAATTTATTGGTGCTATCAATGATTTTTCTTGAACTTTTTTGTATTTTTCAAAGCTAAGGTTGTTGTTGAATTTGTTGGTGTTTTTGCATGTTGAGGTTATTGATGAATTTTTTGGTGTTTTTCATTGTTGAGGTATTTGTTGAATTTGTTGGTCTTTTTCATTCTTGAGGTTGTAGTTGAATTTGTTGGTGTTTTTCCATGTTGAGGTTTTTGAATTTGTTGCTGTTTTTCAAAGTTGAGGTTTTTGTTGAATTTTTTGGTGTCTTTCATTGTTGAGTTTTTTGTTGAATTTGTTGTTGTTTTTGAATGTTGAGGTTGTTCTTGAATTTTTTGGTGATTTTCAATATTGAGGTTTTTGATGAATTTATTGGTGTATTCAATGTTTTTTTTTAATCTTATTGTAGTTTTCAAAGTTGAGGTTGCAGTTGAATTTGTTGGTGTTTCTCAATGTTGAGGTTGTTGAATTTTTTGGTATTTTTCAAAGTTGAGGTTGTTGTTGAATTTTTTGGTGTCTTTCATTGTTGAGTTTTTTGTTGAATTTGTTGTTGTTTTTGAATGTTGAGGTTGTTGTTGAATTTATTGATGTTTTTCATTGTTGAGATTGTTGTTGAATTTGTTTGTGATTTTCAATGTTGAGTTTGTTGTTGAATTTTTTGGTGTTTTTCATTGTTGAGGTTGTTGTTGAAATTGTTGTAGTCTTTCAATGTTGAGGTTGTTGTTGAATCTTTTGGTATTTTTCATTGCTGAGATCGTTGTTGTTGAATTTATTCCTGTTTTTCATTGCTGTGGTTGTTGATGAATTTTTTGGTGTTTTTCATTCTTGAGGTCGTTGTTGTTGAATTGTTTGCTGTTTTTCATTGCTGAGGTTGTTGTTGAATTTGTTGGCGTTTTTGAATGTTGAGGTTGTTGTTGAATTTTTCGGTGTTTTTCATTGTTGAGGTTGTTGTTGAATTTGTTGTTATTTTCTAATGTTGATGTTGTTGTTGAACTTGTTGGTGTTTTGAATATTGAGATTGTTGTTGAATTATTTGGTGCTTTTCATTGTTGAGGTTGTTGTTGAATTTAATGGTGATTTTCAATATTAAGGATCTTGTTGAATTTATTGGTGTTATCAATGATTTTTCTTGAACTTTTTTGTATTTTTCAAAGTTGAGGTTGCAGTTGAATTTGTTGGTGTTTTTCAAAGTTGATGTTGTTGTTGAATTTTCTGATGTTTTTCATTGTTGAGGTTTTTGTTGAATTTGTTGTTCCTTTTCATTCTTGAGGTTGTTGTTGAATTTGTTGGCGATTTTCAATATTGAGGTTGTAGTTGAATTTGTTGGTGTTATTCCATGTTGAGGTTTTTGAATTTGTTGGTGTTTTTCAAAGTTGAGGTTCTTCTAGAATATTTGGGTGTTCTTCAATGTTGAGGTTGTTCTGGATTTTTTGGTGATTTTCAATATTGAGGTTTTTGTTGAATTTATTGGTGCATTCAATGTTTTTTTTGAATCTTATTGTATTTTTCAGAGTTGAGGTTGCAGTTGAATTTGTTGGTGTTTCTCAATGTTGAGGTTGTTGAATTTTTTGGTGCTTTTCAAAGTTGAGGTTGTTGCTGAATTTATTGGTGTTTTTCATTGTTGAGTTTTTTGCTGAATTTGTTGTTGTTTTTGAATGTTGAGGTTGTTGTTGAATTTATTGATGTTTTTCATTGTTGAGTTTGTTGTTGAATTTGTTGGTGATTTTCAATGTTGAGTTTGTTTTTGAATTTTTTGGTGCTTTTCAATGTTGTGATTGTTGTGGAATTTTTTGGTGTTTTCATTGTTGAGGTTTTTGTTGAATTTGTTGGTGTTTTGGAATGTTGAGGTTGTTGTTTTTTTTTGATGTTTTTCAATGTTGAGATTTTTGTTGTATTTGATGGTTATTTTCAATTTTGAGTTTGTTGTTGAATTTTTTGGTGTTTTTCATTGTTGCGGTACTTGTTCAATTTGTTGGTGTTTTTCATTGTTGAGGTTGTTGTTGAATTGTTGTTTTTTTTCATTGCTGAGGTTGAAGTTGAATTTGTTGGTGATTTTCAATGTTGAGATTGTTGAATTTATTGGTGTTATCAATGCATTTTTTTTATCTTTTTTGTATTTTTCAAAGTTGAGGCCGCAGTTGAATTTGTTGGTGTTTTTCAATGTTGAGGTTGTTGAATTTGTTGGTGCTTTCCAAAGGTGAGGTTGTTGTTGAATTTTTTGGTGTTTTTCATTGTTGAGGTTTTTGTTGAATTATTTGGTGTTTTTGAATTTGAGGTTGTTGAAGAATTTTTTGGTGTTTTTCATTGTTGAGGTTCTTGTTGAATTTGTTGGTGTTTTTCATTGTTGAGGTTGTTGTTGAATTTGTTGGTGCTTTTCCATGTTAAGGTTTTTGAATTTGTTGGTGTTTTTCAAAGTTGAGGTTGTTGTTGAATTTGTTGGTGATTTTCAATGTTGGGTTTGTTGTTGAATTTTTTGGTGATTTTCAATGTTGAGTTTGTTGTTGAATTTGTTGGTGTATTTGAATGTTGATGTTGTTAAATCTGTTGGTGTTTTTCAAATTGAGGTTGTTGTTGAATTTTTTGGTGTTTTTCGTTGTTGAGGTTTTTGTTGAATTTGTTGGTGTTTTTCCTTGTTGAGGTTGTTGTTGAATTTGTTGCTGATTTTCAATGTTGAGGTTGTAGTTGAATTTGTTGGTGTTTTTCCATGTTGAGGTTTATGAATTTATTGGGGTTTTTCAAAGTTGAGGTTGTTGTTGAATTTGTTGGTGATTTTCAATGTTGAGTTTGTTGTTGAATTTGTTGCTGTCTGTTTCATTGTTGAGGTTGTTGTTGTTGAATTTTTTGATGTTTTTCATTGTTGAGGTTGTTGGTGAATTTATTGGTGATTTTCAATATTAAGGATCTTGTTGAATTTATTGGTGCTATCAATGATTTTTCTTGAACTTTTTTGTATTTTTCAAAGCTAAGGTTGTTGTTGAATTTGTTGGTGTTTTTGCATGTTGAGGTTATTGATGAATTTTTTGGTGTTTTTCATTGTTGAGGTATTTGTTGAATTTGTTGGTCTTTTTCATTCTTGAGGTTGTAGTTGAATTTGTTGGTGTTTTTCCATGTTGAGGTTTTTGAATTTGTTGCTGTTTTTCAAAGTTGAGGTTTTTGTTGAATTTTTTGGTGTCTTTCATTGTTGAGTTTTTTGTTGAATTTGTTGTTGTTTTTGAATGTTGAGGTTGTTCTTGAATTTTTTGGTGATTTTCAATATTGAGGTTTTTGATGAATTTATTGGTGTATTCAATGTTTTTTTTTTGAATCTTATTGTATTTTTCAAAGTTGAGGTTGCAGTTGAATTTGTTGGTGTTTCTCAATGTTGAGTTTGTTGAATTTTTTGGTGTTTTTCAATGTTGAGGTTGTTGTTGAATTTTTTGGTGTCTTTCATTGTTGAGTTTTTTGTTGAATTTGTTGTTGTTTTTGAATGTTGAGGTTGTTGTTGAATTTATTGATGTTTTTCATTGTTGAGATTGTTGTTGAATTTGTTTGTGATTTTCAATGTTGAGTTTGTTGTTGAATTTTTTGGTGTTTTTCATTGTTGAGGTTGTTGTTGAAATTGTTGTAGTCTTTCAATGTTGAGGTTGTTGTTGAATCTTTTGGTATTTTTCATTGCTGAGATCGTTGTTGTTGAATTTATTCCTGTTTTTCATTGCTGTGGTTGTTGATGAATTTTTTGGTGTTTTTCATTCTTGAGGTCGTTGTTGTTGAATTGTTTGCTGTTTTTCATTGCTGAGGTTGTTGTTGAATTTGTTGGCGTTTTTGAATGTTGAGGTTGTTGTTGAATTTTTCGGTGTTTTTCATTGTTGAGGTTGTTGTTGAATTTGTTGTTATTTTCTAATGTTGATGTTGTTGTTGAACTTGTTGGTGTTTTGAATATTGAGATTGTTGTTGAATTATTTGGTGCTTTTCATTGTTGAGGTTGTTGTTGCATTTAATGGTGATTTTCAATATTAAGGATCTTGTTGAATTTATTGGTGTTATCAATGATTTTTCTTGAACTTTTTTGTATTTTTCAAAGTTGAGGTTGCAGTTGAATTTGTTGGTGTTTTTCAAAGTTGATGTTGTTGTTGAATTTTCTGATGTTTTTCATTGTTGAGGTTTTTGTTGAATTTGTTGTTCCTTTTCATTCTTGAGGTTGTTGTTGAATTTGTTGGCGATTTTCAATATTGAGGTTGTAGTTGAATTTGTTGGTGTTATTCCATGTTGAGGTTTTTGAATTTGTTGGTGTTTTTCAAAGTTGAGGTTCTTCTAGAATATTTGGGTGTTCTTCAATGTTGAGGTTGTTCTGGATTTTTTGGTGATTTTCAATATTGAGGTTTTTGTTGAATTTATTGGTGCATTCAATGTTTTTTTTGAATCTTATTGTATTTTTCAGAGTTGAGGTTGCAGTTGAATTTGTTGGTGTTTCTCAATGTTGAGGTTGTTGAATTTTTTGGTGCTTTTCAAAGTTGAGGTTGTTGCTGAATTTATTGGTGTTTTTCATTGTTGAGTTTTTTGCTGAATTTGTTGTTGTTTTTGAATGTTGAGGTTGTTGTTGAATTTATTGATGTTTTTCATTGTTGAGTTTGTTATTGAATTTGTTGGTGATTTTCAATGTTGAGTTTGTTTTTGAATTTTTTGGTGCTTTTCAATGTTGTGATTGTTGTGGAGTTTTTTGGTGTTTTCATTGTTGAGGTTTTTGTTGAATTTGTTGGTGTTTTGGAATGTTGAGGTTGTTGTTTTTTTTTGATGTTTTTCAATGTTGAAATTTTTGTTGTATTTGATGGTTATTTTCAATTTTGAGTTTGTTGTTGAATTTTTTGGTGTTTTTCATTGTTGCGGTACTTGTTCAATTTGTTGGTGTTTTTCATTGTTGAGGTTGTTGTTGAATTGTTGTTTTTTTTCATTGCTGAGGTTGAAGTTGAATTTGTTGGTGATTTTCAATGTTGAGATTGTTGAATTTATTGGTGTTATCAATGCATTTTTTTTATCTTTTTTGTATTTTTCAAAGTTGAGGTCGCAGTTGAATTTGTTGGTGTTTTTCAATGTTGAGGTTGTTGAATTTGTTGGTGCTTTCCAAAGGTGAGGTTGTTGTTGAATTTTTTGGTGTTTTTCATTGTTGAGGTTTTTGTTGAATTATTTGGTGTTTTTGAATGTTAAGGTTGTTGAAGAATTTTTTGGTGTTTTTCATTGTTGAGGTTCTTGTTGAATTTGTTGGTGTTTTTCATTGTTGAGGTTGTTGTTGAATTTGTTGGTGCTTTTCCATGTTAAGGTTTTTGAATTTGTTGGTGTTTTTCAAAGTTGAGGTTGTTGTTGAATTTGTTGGTGATTTTCAATGTTGGGTTTGTTGTTGAATTTTTTGGTGATTTTCAATGTTGAGTTTGTTGTTGAATTTGTTGGTGTATTTGAATGTTGATGTTGTTAAATCTGTTGGTGTTTTTCAAATTGAGGTTGTTGTTGAATTTTTTGGTGTTTTTCGTTGTTGAGGTTTTTGTTGAATTTGTTGGTGTTTTTCCTTGTTGAGGTTGTTGTTGAATTTGTTGGTGATTTTCAATGTTGAGGTTGTAGTTGAATTTGTTGGTGTTTTTCCATGTTGAGGTTTATGAATTTATTGGGTTTTTTCAAAGTTGAGGTTGTTGTTGAATTTGTTGGTGATTTTCAATGTTGAGTTTGTTGTTGAATTTGTTGCTGTCTGTTTCATTGTTGAGGTTGTTGTTGTTGAATTTTTTGATGTTTTTCATTGTTGAGGTTGTTGGTGAATTTATTGGTGATTTTCAATATTAAGGATCTTGTTGAATTTATTGGTGCTATCAATGATTTTTCTTGAACTTTTTTGTATTTTTCAAAGCTAAGGTTGTTGTTGAATTTGTTGGTGTTTTTGCATGTTGAGGTTATTGATGAATTTTTTGGTGTTTTTCATTGTTGAGGTATTTGTTGAATTTGTTGGTCTTTTTCATTCTTGAGGTTGTAGTTGAATTTGTTGGTGTTTTTCCATGTTGAGGTTTTTGAATTTGTTGCTGTTTTTCAAAGTTGAGGTTTTTGTTGAATTTTTTGGTGTCTTTCATTGTTGAGTTTTTTGTTGAATTTGTTGTTGTTTTTGAATGTTGAGGTTGTTCTTGAATTTTTTGGTGATTTTCAATATTGAGGTTTTTGATGAATTTATTGGTGTATTCAATGTTTTTTTTTTGAATCTTATTGTATTTTTCAAAGTTGAGGTTGCAGTTGAATTTGTTGGTGTTTCTCAATGTTGAGGTTGTTGAATTTTTTGGTGTTTTTCAATGTTGAGGTTGTTGTTGAATTTATTGGTGTTTTTGAATGTTGAGGTTGTTGTTGAATTTATTGATGTTTTTCATTGTTGAGATTGTTGTTGAATTTGTTTGTGATTTTCAATGTTGAGTTTGTTGTTGAATTTTTTGGTGTTTTTCATTGTTGAGGTTGTTGTTGAAATTGTTGTAGTCTTTCAATGTTGAGGTTGTTGTTGAGTCTTTTGGTATTTTTCATTGCTGAGATCGTTGTTGTTGAATTTATTCCTGTTTTTCATTGCTGTGGTTGTTGATGAATTTTTTGGTGTTTTTCATTCTTGAGGTCGTTGTTGTTGAATTGTTTGCTGTTTTTCATTGCTGAGGTTGTTGTTGAATTTGTTGGCGTTTTTGAATGTTGAGGTTGTTGTTGAATTTTTCGGTGTTTTTCATTGTTGAGGTTGTTGTTGAATTTGTTGTTATTTTCTAATGTTGATGTTGTTGTTGAACTTGTTGGTGTTTTGAATATTGAGATTGTTGTTGAATTATTTGGTGCTTTTCATTGTTGAGGTTGTTGTTGCATTTAATGGTGATTTTCAATATTAAGGATCTTGTTGAATTTATTGGTGTTATCAATGATTTTTCTTGAACTTTTTTGTATTTTTCAAAGTTGAGGTTGCAGTTGAATTTGTTGGTGTTTTTCAAAGTTGATGTTGTTGTTGAATTTTCTGATGTTTTTCAATGTTGAGGTTTTTGTTGAATTTGTTGGTGATTTTGAATGTTGAGGTTGTTGTTGAATTTGTTGGTATTTGTCAATGATGAGGTTGTTGTTGAATTTTTTGGTGTTTTTCATTGTTGAGGTTTTTGTTGAATTTGTTGGTCCTTTTCATTCTTGAGGTTGTTGTTGAATTTGTTGGTGATTTTCAATGTTGAGGTTGTTTTTGAATTTTTTGGTGTTTCTCATTGTTGTGGTTTCTGTTGAATCTGTTGGTGTTTTTGAATGTTGAGGTTGTTGAAGAATTTTTTGGTGTTTTTCATTGTTGAGGTTCTTGTTGAATTTGTTGGTGTTTTTCCACGTTAAGGTTTTTGAATTTGTTGGTGTTTTTCAAAGTTGAGGTTGTTGTTGAATTTGTTGGTGATTTTCAATGTTGAGTTTGTTGTTGAATTTTTTGGTGATTTTCAATGTTGAGTTTGTTGTTAAGTTTGTTGGTGTATTTGAATGTTGATGTTGTTAAATCTGTTGGTGTTTTTCAAATTGAGGTTGTTGTTGAATTTTTTGGTGTTTTTCGTTGTTGAGGTTTTTGTTGAATTTGTTGGTGTTTTTCCTTGTTGAGGTTGTTGTTGAATTTGTTGGTGATTTTCAATGTTGAGGTTGTAGTTGAATTTGTTGGTGTTTTTCCATGTTGAGGTTTATGAATTTGTTGGTGTTTTTCCATGTTGAGGTTTATGAATTTGTTGGTGTTTTTCAAAGTTGAGGTTGTTGTTGAATTTGTTGGTGATTTTCAATGTTGAGTTTGTTGTTGAATTTGTTGCTGTCTGTTTCATTGTTGAGGTTGTTGTTGTTGAATTTTTTGATGTTTTTCGTTGTTGAGGTTGTTGGTGAATTTATTGGTGAATTTCAATATTAAGGATCTTGTTGAATTTATTGGTGTTATCAATGATTTTTCTTGAACTTTTTTGTATTTTTCAAAGCTAAGGTTGTTGTTGAATTTGTTGGTGTTTTTGCATGTTGAGGTTATTGATGAATTTTTTGGTGTTTTTCATTGTTGAGGTATTTGTTGAATTTGTTGGTCTTTTTCATTCTTGAGGTTGTAGTTGAATTTGTTGGTGTTTTTCCATGTTGAGGTTTTTGAATTTGTTGCTGTTTTTCAAAGTTGAGGTTTTTGTTGAATTTTTTGGTGTCTTTCATTTTTGAGTTTTGTGTTGAATTTGTTGTTGTTTTTGAATGTTGAGGTTGTTCTTGAATTTTTTGGTGATTTTCAATATTGAGGTTTTTGATGAATTTATTGGTGTATTCAATGTTTTTTTTTGAATCTTATTGTATTTTTCAAAGTTGAAGTTGCAGTTGAATTTGTTGGTGTTTCTCAATGTTGAGATTGTTGAATTTTTTGGTGTTTTTCAATGTTGAGGTTGTTGTTGAATTTTTTGGTGTCTTTCATTGTTGAGTTTTTTGTTGAATTTGTTGTTGCTTTTGAATGTTGAGGTTGTTGTTGAATTTATTGATGTTTTTCATTGTTGAGATTGTTGTTGAATTTATTTGTGATTTTCAATGTTGAGTTTGTTGTTGAATTTTTTGGTGTTTTTCATTGTTGAGGTTGTTGTTGAAATTGTTGTAGTCTTTCAATGTTGAGGTTGTTGTTGAATCTTTTGGTATTTTTCATTGCTGAGATCGTTGTTGTTGAATTGTTTGCTGTTTTTCATTGCTGAGGTTGTTGATGAATTTTTTTGGTGTTTTTCATTGTTGAGGTCGTTGTTGTTGAATTGTTTGCTGTTTTTCATTGCTGAGGTTGTTGTTGAATTTGTTGGCGTTTTTGAATGTTGAGGTTGTTGTTGAATTTTTCGGTGTTTTTCATTGTTGAGGTTGTTGTTGAATTTGTTGTTATTTTCTAATGTTGATGTTGTTGTTGAACTTGTTGGTGTTTTGATTATTGAGATTGTTGTTGAATTATTTGGTGCTTTTCATTGTTGAGGTTGTTGTTGAATTTAATGGTGATTTTCAATATTAAGGATCTTGTTGAATTTATTGGTGTTTTGAATGATTTTTCTTGAACTTTTTTGTATTTTTCAAAGTTGAGGTTGCAGTTGAATTTGTTGGTGTTTTTCAAAGTTGATGTTGTTGTTGAATTTTCTGATGTTTTTCAATGTTGAGGTTTTTGTTGAATTTGTTGGTGAGTTTGAATGTTGAGGTTGTTGTTGAATTTGTTGGTATTTTTCAATGTTGAGGTTGTTGTTGAATTTTTTGGTGTTTTTCATTGTTGAGGTTTTTGTTGACTTTGTTGTTGTTTTTGAATGTTGAGGTTGTTGTTGAATTTATTGATGTTTTTCATTGTTGAGTTTGTTATTGAATTTGTTGGTGATTTTCAATGTTGAGTTTGTTTTTGAATTTTTTGGTGCTTTTCAATGTTGTGATTGTTGTGGAGTTTTTTGGTGTTTTCATTGTTGAGGTTTTTGTTGAATTTGTTGGTGTTTTGGAATGTTGAGGTTGTTGTTTTTTTTTGATGTTTTTCAATGTTGAAATTTTTGTTGTATTTGATGGTTATTTTCAATTTTGAGTTTGTTGTTGAATTTTTTGGTGTTTTTCATTGTTGCGGTACTTGTTCAATTTGTTGGTGTTTTTCATTGTTGAGGTTGTTGTTGAATTGTTGTTTTTTTTCATTGCTGAGGTTGAAGTTGAATTTGTTGGTGATTTTCAATGTTGAGATTGTTGAATTTATTGGTGTTATCAATGCATTTTTTTTATCTTTTTTGTATTTTTCAAAGTTGAGGTCGCAGTTGAATTTGTTGGTGTTTTTCAATGTTGAGGTTGTTGAATTTGTTGGTGCTTTCCAAAGGTGAGGTTGTTGTTGAATTTTTTGGTGTTTTTCATTGTTGAGGTTTTTGTTGAATTATTTGGTGTTTTTGAATGTTAAGGTTGTTGAAGAATTTTTTGGTGTTTTTCATTGTTGAGGTTCTTGTTGAATTTGTTGGTGTTTTTCATTGTTGAGGTTGTTGTTGAATTTGTTGGTGCTTTTCCATGTTAAGGTTTTTGAATTTGTTGGTGTTTTTCAAAGTTGAGGTTGTTGTTGAATTTGTTGGTGATTTTCAATGTTGGGTTTGTTGTTGAATTTTTTGGTGATTTTCAATGTTGAGTTTGTTGTTGAATTTGTTGGTGTATTTGAATGTTGATGTTGTTAAATCTGTTGGTGTTTTTCAAATTGAGGTTGTTGTTGAATTTTTTGGTGTTTTTCGTTGTTGAGGTTTTTGTTGAATTTGTTGGTGTTTTTCCTTGTTGAGGTTGTTGTTGAATTTGTTGGTGATTTTCAATGTTGAGGTTGTAGTTGAATTTGTTGGTGTTTTTCCATGTTGAGGTTTATGAATTTATTGGGTTTTTTCAAAGTTGAGGTTGTTGTTGAATTTGTTGGTGATTTTCAATGTTGAGTTTGTTGTTGAATTTGTTGCTGTCTGTTTCATTGTTGAGGTTGTTGTTGTTGAATTTTTTGATGTTTTTCATTGTTGAGGTTGTTGGTGAATTTATTGGTGATTTTCAATATTAAGGATCTTGTTGAATTTATTGGTGCTATCAATGATTTTTCTTGAACTTTTTTGTATTTTTCAAAGCTAAGGTTGTTGTTGAATTTGTTGGTGTTTTTGCATGTTGAGGTTATTGATGAATTTTTTGGTGTTTTTCATTGTTGAGGTATTTGTTGAATTTGTTGGTCTTTTTCATTCTTGAGGTTGTAGTTGAATTTGTTGGTGTTTTTCCATGTTGAGGTTTTTGAATTTGTTGCTGTTTTTCAAAGTTGAGGTTTTTGTTGAATTTTTTGGTGTCTTTCATTGTTGAGTTTTTTGTTGAATTTGTTGTTGTTTTTGAATGTTGAGGTTGTTCTTGAATTTTTTGGTGATTTTCAATATTGAGGTTTTTGATGAATTTATTGGTGTATTCAATGTTTTTTTTTTGAATCTTATTGTATTTTTCAAAGTTGAGGTTGCAGTTGAATTTGTTGGTGTTTCTCAATGTTGAGGTTGTTGAATTTTTTGGTGTTTTTCAATGTTGAGGTTGTTGTTGAATTTATTGGTGTTTTTGAATGTTGAGGTTGTTGTTGAATTTATTGATGTTTTTCATTGTTGAGATTGTTGTTGAATTTGTTTGTGATTTTCAATGTTGAGTTTGTTGTTGAATTTTTTGGTGTTTTTCATTGTTGAGGTTGTTGTTGAAATTGTTGTAGTCTTTCAATGTTGAGGTTGTTGTTGAGTCTTTTGGTATTTTTCATTGCTGAGATCGTTGTTGTTGAATTTATTCCTGTTTTTCATTGCTGTGGTTGTTGATGAATTTTTTGGTGTTTTTCATTCTTGAGGTCGTTGTTGTTGAATTGTTTGCTGTTTTTCATTGCTGAGGTTGTTGTTGAATTTGTTGGCGTTTTTGAATGTTGAGGTTGTTGTTGAATTTTTCGGTGTTTTTCATTGTTGAGGTTGTTGTTGAATTTGTTGTTATTTTCTAATGTTGATGTTGTTGTTGAACTTGTTGGTGTTTTGAATATTGAGATTGTTGTTGAATTATTTGGTGCTTTTCATTGTTGAGGTTGTTGTTGCATTTAATGGTGATTTTCAATATTAAGGATCTTGTTGAATTTATTGGTGTTATCAATGATTTTTCTTGAACTTTTTTGTATTTTTCAAAGTTGAGGTTGCAGTTGAATTTGTTGGTGTTTTTCAAAGTTGATGTTGTTGTTGAATTTTCTGATGTTTTTCAATGTTGAGGTTTTTGTTGAATTTGTTGGTGATTTTGAATGTTGAGGTTGTTGTTGAATTTGTTGGTATTTGTCAATGATGAGGTTGTTGTTGAATTTTTTGGTGTTTTTCATTGTTGAGGTTTTTGTTGAATTTGTTGGTCCTTTTCATTCTTGAGGTTGTTGTTGAATTTGTTGGTGATTTTCAATGTTGAGGTTGTTTTTGAATTTTTTGGTGTTTCTCATTGTTGTGGTTTCTGTTGAATCTGTTGGTGTTTTTGAATGTTGAGGTTGTTGAAGAATTTTTTGGTGTTTTTCATTGTTGAGGTTCTTGTTGAATTTGTTGGTGTTTTTCCACGTTAAGGTTTTTGAATTTGTTGGTGTTTTTCAAAGTTGAGGTTGTTGTTGAATTTGTTGGTGATTTTCAATGTTGAGTTTGTTGTTGAATTTTTTGGTGATTTTCAATGTTGAGTTTGTTGTTAAGTTTGTTGGTGTATTTGAATGTTGATGTTGTTAAATCTGTTGGTGTTTTTCAAATTGAGGTTGTTGTTGAATTTTTTGGTGTTTTTCGTTGTTGAGGTTTTTGTTGAATTTGTTGGTGTTTTTCCTTGTTGAGGTTGTTGTTGAATTTGTTGGTGATTTTCAATGTTGAGGTTGTAGTTGAATTTGTTGGTGTTTTTCCATGTTGAGGTTTATGAATTTGTTGGTGTTTTTCCATGTTGAGGTTTATGAATTTGTTGGTGTTTTTCAAAGTTGAGGTTGTTGTTGAATTTGTTGGTGATTTTCAATGTTGAGTTTGTTGTTGAATTTGTTGCTGTCTGTTTCATTGTTGAGGTTGTTGTTGTTGAATTTTTTGATGTTTTTCGTTGTTGAGGTTGTTGGTGAATTTATTGGTGAATTTCAATATTAAGGATCTTGTTGAATTTATTGGTGTTATCAATGATTTTTCTTGAACTTTTTTGTATTTTTCAAAGCTAAGGTTGTTGTTGAATTTGTTGGTGTTTTTGCATGTTGAGGTTATTGATGAATTTTTTGGTGTTTTTCATTGTTGAGGTATTTGTTGAATTTGTTGGTCTTTTTCATTCTTGAGGTTGTAGTTGAATTTGTTGGTGTTTTTCCATGTTGAGGTTTTTGAATTTGTTGCTGTTTTTCAAAGTTGAGGTTTTTGTTGAATTTTTTGGTGTCTTTCATTTTTGAGTTTTGTGTTGAATTTGTTGTTGTTTTTGAATGTTGAGGTTGTTCTTGAATTTTTTGGTGATTTTCAATATTGAGGTTTTTGATGAATTTATTGGTGTATTCAATGTTTTTTTTTGAATCTTATTGTATTTTTCAAAGTTGAAGTTGCAGTTGAATTTGTTGGTGTTTCTCAATGTTGAGATTGTTGAATTTTTTGGTGTTTTTCAATGTTGAGGTTGTTGTTGAATTTTTTGGTGTCTTTCATTGTTGAGTTTTTTGTTGAATTTGTTGTTGCTTTTGAATGTTGAGGTTGTTGTTGAATTTATTGATGTTTTTCATTGTTGAGATTGTTGTTGAATTTATTTGTGATTTTCAATGTTGAGTTTGTTGTTGAATTTTTTGGTGTTTTTCATTGTTGAGGTTGTTGTTGAAATTGTTGTAGTCTTTCAATGTTGAGGTTGTTGTTGAATCTTTTGGTATTTTTCATTGCTGAGATCGTTGTTGTTGAATTGTTTGCTGTTTTTCATTGCTGAGGTTGTTGATGAATTTTTTTGGTGTTTTTCATTGTTGAGGTCGTTGTTGTTGAATTGTTTGCTGTTTTTCATTGCTGAGGTTGTTGTTGAATTTGTTGGCGTTTTTGAATGTTGAGGTTGTTGTTGAATTTTTCGGTGTTTTTCATTGTTGAGGTTGTTGTTGAATTTGTTGTTATTTTCTAATGTTGATGTTGTTGTTGAACTTGTTGGTGTTTTGATTATTGAGATTGTTGTTGAATTATTTGGTGCTTTTCATTGTTGAGGTTGTTGTTGAATTTAATGGTGATTTTCAATATTAAGGATCTTGTTGAATTTATTGGTGTTTTGAATGATTTTTCTTGAACTTTTTTGTATTTTTCAAAGTTGAGGTTGCAGTTGAATTTGTTGGTGTTTTTCAAAGTTGATGTTGTTGTTGAATTTTCTGATGTTTTTCAATGTTGAGGTTTTTGTTGAATTTGTTGGTGAGTTTGAATGTTGAGGTTGTTGTTGAATTTGTTGGTATTTTTCAATGTTGAGGTTGTTGTTGAATTTTTTGGTGTTTTTCATTGTTGAGGTTTTTGTTGACTTTGTTGTTGTTTTTGAATGTTGAGGTTGTTGATGAATTTTTTGGTGTTTTTCATTGTTGAGGTTTTTGTTGAATTTGTTGGTCCTTTTCATTCTTGTGGTTGTTGTTGAATTTGTTGGTGATTTTCAATATTGAGGTTGTAGTTGAATTTGTTGGTGTTATTCCATGTTGAGGTTTTTGAATTTGTTGGTGTTTTTCAAAGTTGAGGTTCTTCTAGAATATTTGGGTGTTCTTCAATGTTGAGGTTGTTCTGGATTTTTTGGTGATTTTCAATATTGAGTTTTTTGTTGAATTTATTGGTGCATTCAATGTTTGTTTTTGAATCTTATTGTATTTTTCAGAGTTGAGGTTGCAGTTGAATTTGTTGGTGTTTCTCAATGTTGAGGTTGTTGAATTTTTTGGTGCTTTTCAAAGTTGAGGTTGTTGCTGAATTTATTGGTGTTTTTCATTGTTGAGTTTTTTGCTGAATTTGTTGTTGTTTTTGAATGTTGAGGTAGTTGTTGAATTTATTGATGTTTTTCATTGATGAGGTTGTTGATGAACTTGTTGGTGATTTCCAATGTTGAGTTTGTTTTTGAATTTTTTGGTGTTTTTCATTGTTGAGGTTGTTGTTGAATTTGTTGATATTTTCGAATGTTGAGATTGTTGTTGAATTTGTTGATATTTTCGAATGTTGATGTTGTTGTTGAATTATTTGGTGCTTTTCATTGTGGAGGTTTCTGTTGTATTTGTTGGTGTTTTTGAATGTTGAGGTTGTTGATGAATTTGTTGGTGTTTTTCAATGTTGTGGTTGTTGTTGAATTTTTTGGCGTTTTTCATTGTTGAGGTTTTAGTTGAATTTGTTGGTGTTTTTGAATGTTGAGGTTGTTGATGAATTTTTTGGTGTTTTTCATTGTTGAGGTTTTTGTTGAATTTGTTGGTATTTTTCAAAGTTGAGGTTCTTGTAGTATATTTGGGTGTTCTTGAATGTTGAGGTTGTTCTTGGATTTTTTGGTGATTTTCAATATTGAGGTTTGTGTAGAATTTATTGGTGCGTTCAATGTTATTTTTTTGAATCTTATTGTATTTTTCAAAGTTGAGGTTGCAGTTGAATTTGTTGGTGTTTCTCAATGTCGAGGTTGTTGAATTTTTTGGTGTTTTTCAAATTTGAGGTTGTTGTTGAATTTTTTGGTGTTTTTCATTGTTGAGGTTGTAGTTGAATTTGTTGGTGTTTTTCCATGTTGAGGTTGTTGTTGAATTTATTGATGTTTTTCATTGTTGAGGTTGTTGTTGAATTTGTTGGTTATTTTTCAATGTTGAGTTTGTTTTTGAATTTGTTGGTGTTTTTCAAAGTTGTGATTGTTTTTGATATTTTTGGTGTTTCCATTTTTGAGGTTTTTGTTGAATTTGTTGGTGTTTTGGAATGTTGAGGTTGTTGTTGAATTTGTTGGTGTTTTGAATATTCAGAAAGTTGTTGAATTATTTGGTGTGTTTCATTGTTGAGGTTGTTGTTGTTGAATTTTTTGATGTTTTTCATTGTTGAGGTTGTTGTTGAATTTATTGGTGATTTTCAATATTAAGGATCTTGTTGAATTTATTGGTGTTATCAATGATTATTCTTGAACTTTTTTGTAATTTTCAAAGTTGAGGTTGCAGTTGAATTTGTTGGTGTTTTTCAAAGTTGAGGTTGTTGTTGAATTTTTTGGTGTTTTTGAATGTTGAGGTTGTTGATGAATTTTTGGTGTTTTTCATTGTTGAGATTTTTGTTGAAATTGTCGGTCCTTTTCATTATTGAGTTTGTTGTTGAATATGTTGGTGATTTTCAATATTGAGGTTTTTGATGAATTTATTGGTGTATTCAATGTTTTTTTTTTGAATCTTATTGTATTTTTCAAAGTTGAGGTTGCAGTTGAATTTGTTGGTGTTTCTCAATGTTGAGGTTGTTCAATTTTTTGGTGTTTTTCAATGTTGAGGTTGTTGTTGAATTTTTTGGTGTCTTTCATTGTTGAGTTTTTTGTTGAATTTGTTGTTGTTTTTGAATGTTGAGGTTGTTGTTGAATTTATTGATGTTTTTCATTGTTGAGATTGTTGTTGAATTTGTTTGTTATTTTCAATGTTGAGTTTTTTGTTGAATTTTTTGGTGTTTTTCATTGTTGAGGTTGTTGTTGAAATTGTTGGAGTCTTTCAATGTTGAGGTTGTTGTTTAATGTTTTGGTATTTTTCATTGCTGAGATCGTTGTTGTTGAATTGTTTGCTGTTTTTCATTGCTGAGGTTGTTGATGAATTTTTTGGTGTTTTTCATTGTTGAGGTCGTTGTTGTTGAATTGTTTGCTGTTTTTCATTGCTGAGGTTGTTGTTGAATTTGTTGGCGTTTTTGAATGTTGAGGTTGTTGTTGAATTTTTCGGTGTTTTTCATTGTTGAGGTTGTTGTTGAATTTGTTGTTATTTTCTAATGTTGATGTTGTTGTTGAACTTGTTGGTGTTTTGATTATTGAGATTGTTGTTGAATTATTTGGTGCTTTTCATTGTTGAGGTTGTTGTTGAATTTAATGGTGATTTTCAATATTAAGGATCTTGTTGAATTTATTGGTGTTATCAATGATTTTTCTTGAACTTTTTTGTATTTTTCAAAGTTGAGGTTGCAGTTGAATTTGTTGGTGTTTTTCAAAGTTGATGTTGTTGTTGAATTTTCTGATGTTTTTCATTGTTGAGGTTTTTGTTGAATTTGTTGTTCCTTTTCATTCTTGAGGTTGTTGTTGAATTTGTTGGCGATTTTCAATATTGAGGTTGTAGTTGAATTTGTTGGTGTTATTCCATGTTGAGGTTTTTGAATTTGTTGGTGTTTTTCAAAGTTGAGGTTCTTCTAGAATATTTGGGTGTTCTTCAATGTTGAGGTTGTTCTGGATTTTTTGGTGATTTTCAATATTGAGGTTTTTGTTGAATTTATTGGTGCATTCAATGTTTTTTTTTGAATCTTATTGTATTTTTCAGAGTTGAGGTTGCAGTTGAATTTGTTGGTGTTTCTCAATGTTGAGGTTTTTGAATTTTTTGGTGCTTTTCAAAGTTGAGGTTGTTGCTGAATTTATTGGTGTTTTTCATTGTTGAGTTTTTTGCTGAATTTGTTGTTGTTTTTGAATGTTGAGGTAGTTGTTGAATTTATTGATGTTTTTCATTGTTGAGGTTGTTGTTGAATTTGTTGGTGATTTTCAATGTTGAGTTTGTTTTTGAATTTTTTGGTGCTTTTCAAAGTTGTGATTGTTGTGAATTTTTTGGTGTTTTCATTGTTGAGGTTTTTGTTGAATTTGTTGGTGTTTTGGAATGTTGAGGTTGTTGTTTTTTTTGAAGTTTTTCAATGTTGAGATTTTTGTTGTATTTGATGGTTATTTTCAATTTTGAGTTTGTTGTTGAATTTTTTGGTGTTTTTCATTGTTGCGGTACTTGTTCAATGTGTTGGTGTTTTTCATTGTTGAGGTTGTTGTTGAATTGTTGTTTTTTTTCATTGCTGAGGTTGAAGTTGAATTTGTTGGTGATTTTCAATGTTGAGATTGTTGAATTTTTTGGTGTTATCAATGCATTTTTTTTATCTTTATTGTATTTTTCAAAGTTGAGGTTGCAGTTGAATTTGTTGGTGTTTTTCAATGTTGAGGTTGTTGAATTTGTTGGTGCTTTCCAAAGGTGAGGTTGTTGTTGAATTTTTTGGTGTTTTTCATTGTTGTGGTTTTTGTTGAATTATTTGGTGTTTTTGAATGTTGAGGTTGTTGATGAATTTTTTGGTGTTTTTCATTGATGAGGGTTTTGTTGAATTTGTTGGTGTGTCTGAATGTTGGGGTTGTTGATGAACTTTTTGGTGCTTTCCATTGATGTGGTTGTTGTTGAATTTGTTGGAGTTTTTCAATGTTGAGGTTGTTGTTGAATTTGTTGGTGTTTTTCAATGTTGAGGTCGGTGTTGAATTGCTTGGTGTTTTTCATTGTTGTGGTTGTTGTTGTTGAATTTTTTGATGTTTTTCATTGCTGAGGTTGTTGTTAAATTTGTTAGTGATTTTCAAAGCTGAGGTTGTTGTTGAATTTGTTGGTGTATTTGCATGTTGAGGTTGTTAAATCTAATGGCGTTTTTCAAAATTGAGGTTGTTGTTGAATTTTTTAGTGCTTCTCATTGTTGACGTTTTTGTTGAATATGTTGGTGTTTTTCATTGTTGAGGTTGTTGTTGAATTTGTTGGTGATTTTCAATATTGAGGTTGTAGTTGAATTTGTTGGTGTTTATCATTGTTGCGGTCGTTGTTGTTGAATTGTTTGCTGTTTTTCATTGCTGAGGTTGTTGTTGAATTTGTTGATGTTTTTGAATGTTGAGGTTGTTGTTGAATTTTTTGTTGTTTTTCATTGTTGCGGTTGTTGTTGAATTTCTTGGTATTTTCGAATGTTGAGGTTGTTGTTGAATTTGTTGGTGTTTTGAATATTGAGATTGTTGTTGAATTATTTGGTGTTTTTCATTGTTGAGTTTGTTGTTGTTGAATTTTTTGATGATTTTCATTGTTGTGGTTGTTGTTGAATTTATTGGTGACTTTCAAAATTAAGGATGTTGTTGAATTTATGGGTGTTAACAATGATTTTTCTTGAACTTTTTTGTGTTTTTCAATGTTGTGGTTGCAGTTGAATTTGTTGGTATTGTTCAAAGTTGAGTTTGTTGTTGAATTTTTTGATGTCTTTCAATGTTGAGGTTTTTGTTGAATTTGTTGGTGTTTTTGAATGTTGAGGTTGTTGTTGAATTTGTTGGTGTTTTTCAATGTTGAGGTTGTTGTTGGACTTTTTGGTGTTTTTCATTGTTGAGGTTTTTGTTGAATTTGTTGGTGTTTTTGATTGCTGAGGTTGTTGATGAATATTTTGGCGTTTTTCATTAATGTGGTTTTTGTTCAATTTGTTGGTGTTTTTCATTGTTGAGGTTGTTGTTGAATTTATTGGTGTTTTTCAATGTTGAGATTGTTGAATTTGTTATTGTTTATAAAGTTGACGTTGTTGTTGAATTTTTTGGTGTTTTTAATTGTTGAGGTTTATGTTGAATTTGTTGGTGTTTTTGAATGTTGAGGTTGGTGTTGAATTGTTTGGTGTTTTTCATTGTTGACGTTGTTGTTGTTGAATTTTTTGATGTTTTTCATTGTTGAGGTTGTTGTTAAATTTGTTGGTGATTTTCAATATTGAGGTTGTTGTTGAATTTGTTGATGTTTTTCCATGTTGAGGTTTTTGAATTTGTTTATGCTCTCAAAGTTGAGGTTGTTGTTGAATATTTTGGTGTTTTTCAATGTTAAGGATCTTGTTGAATTTATTGGTGTTACCGATGATTTTTCTTGAACTTTTTTGTATTTTTCAAAGTTGAGGTTGATGTTGAACTTTTTGGTGTTTTTCAGTGTTGAGGTTTTTGTTGAATTTGTTGGTGTTTTGAATGTTGATGTTGTGGTTGAATTTGTTGGTGTTTTTCAATGTTGGGGATGTTGTTGAATTTTTTGGTGTTTTTCATTGTTGAGGTTTTGGTTGAATTTGTTGGCGTTTTTGAATGTTGAGGTTGTTGATGAATTTTTTGGTGTTTTTCATTGTTGAGGTTTTTGTTGAATCTTTTGGTGTTTTTCAAAGTTGACGTTGTTGTTGAATGTTTTGGTGTTTTTCATTGTTGAGTTTTTTGTTGAATTTGTTGTTGTTTTTGAATGTTGAGGTTGTTGATGAATTTTTTGATGTTTTTCATTGTTGAGGTTGTTGTTGAATTTGTTGGTGATTTTCAATGTTGAGTTTGTTGTTGAAATTATGGTGTTTTTCATTGTTGAGATCGGTGTTGTTGAATTGTTTGCTGTTTTTCATTGTTGAGGTTGTTGATGAATTTGCGGGTGATTTTCAATATTGAGGTTGTTGTTGAATGTACTGGTGTTATCAATGTTTTTTTTTAAACTTTATTGTATTTTTCAAAGTTGAGTTTGCATTTTAATTTGTTGGTGTTTTTCAATGTTGATGTTGTTGAATTTGTTGGTGTTTTTCAAAGTTGTGATTGTTGTTGAATTTTTTGGTGTTTTCATTATTGAGGTTTTTGTTGAATTTTTTGGTGTTTTGGAATGTTGATGTTGTTGAATTTTTTTGCGCTTTTCATTGTTGATGTTGCTGTTGAATTTGTTGGAGTTTTTCAATGTTGAGGTTGTTGAATTTGTTGGTGTTTTTAAAGTTGATGTTGTTGTTGAATTTTTTGGTGTTTTTAATTGTTGAGGTTTTTGTTGAATTTGTTGGTGTTTTTGAATGTTGAGGTCGTTTTTGAATTTGTTTGTGATTTTCAATCTTGAGGTTGTAATGAATTTGTTGGTGTTTTTCCATGTTGAGGTTTTTGAATTTTTTGGTGTTTTTCATTGTTGAGGTTGTTGTTGTTGAATTTTTAAATGTTTTTCATTGTTGAGGTAGTTGTTGAATTTATTGGTGATTTTAAATATTGAGGTTCTTGTTGAATTTATTGGTGTATTCAATGTTTTTTTTGATCTTTTTTGTATTTTTCAAAGTTGAGGTTGCAGTTGAATTTATTGGTGTTTTTCAATGTTGAGGTTGTCGAAGTTGTAGGTATTTTTCAAAGTTGAGGTTGTTGTTCAATTTTTTAGTGTTTTTCGTTGTTGAGGTTTTTTTTGAATTTTTTGGTGTTTTTGAATGTTGAGGTTGTTCATGAATTTTTTGGTGCTTTTCATTGTTGAGGTTTTTGTTGAATTTGTTGGTGATTTTCAATGTTGAGGTTGTTTTTGAATTTTTTGGTGTTTCTCATTGTTGTGGTTTCTGTTGAATCTGTTGGTGTTTTTGAATGTTGAGGTTGTTGAAGACTTTTTTGGTGTTTTTCATTGTTGAGGTTCTTGTTGAATTTGTTGGTGTTTTTCATTGTTGAGGTTGTTGTTGAATTTGTTGGTGTTTTTCCATGTTAAGGTTTTTGAATTTGTTGGTGTTTTTCAAAGTTGAGGTTGTTGTTGAATTTGTTGGTGATTTTCAATGTTGGGTTTGTTGTTGAATTTTTTGGTGATTTTCAATGTTGAGTTTGTTGTTGAATTTGTTGGTGTATTTGAATGTTGATGTTGTTAAATCTGTTGGTGTTTTTCAAATTGAGGTTGTTGTTGAATTTTTTGGTGTTTTTCGTTGTTGAGGTTTTTGTTGAATTTGTTGGTGTTTTTCCTTGTTGAGGTTGTTGTTGAATTTGTTGGTGATTTTGATTGCTGAGGTTGTTGATGAATATTTTGGCGTTTTTCATTAATGTGGTTTTTGTTCAATTTTTTGGTGTTTTTCATTGTTGAGGTTGTTGTTGAATTTATTGGTGTTTTTCAATGTTGAGATTGTTGAATTTGTTATTGTTTATAAAGTTGACGTTGTTGTTGAATTTTTTGGTGTTTTTAATTGTTGAGGTTTATGTTGAATTTGTTGGTGTTTTTGAATGTTGAGGTTGGTGTTGAATTGTTTGGTGTTTTTCATTGTTGACGTTGTTGTTGTTGAATTTTTTGATGTTTTTCATTGTTGAGGTTGTTGTTAAATTTGTTGGTGATTTTCAATATTGAGGTTGTTGTTGAATTTGTTGATGTTTTTCCATGTTGAGGTTTTTGAATTTGTTTATGCTCTCAAAGTTGAGGTTGTTGTTGAATATTTTGGTGTTTTTCAATGTTAAGGATCTTGTTGAATTTATTGGTGTTACCGATGATATTTCTTGAACTTTTTTGTATTTTTCAAAGTTGAGGTTGATGTTGAACTTTTTGGTGTTTTTCAGTGTTGAGGTTTTTGTTGAATTTGTTGGTGTTTTGAATGTTGATGTTGTGGTTGAATTTGTTGGTGTTTTTCAATGTTGGGGATGTTGTTGAATTTTTTGGTGTTTTTCATTGTTGAGGTTTTGGTTGAATTTGTTGGCGTTTTTGAATGTTGAGGTTGTTGATGAATTTTTTGGTGTTTTTCATTGTTGAGGTTTTTGTTGAATCTTTTGGTGTTTTTCAAAGTTGACGTTGTTGTTGAATGTTTTGGTGTTTTTCATTGTTGAGTTTTTTGTTGAATTTGTTGTTGTTTTTGAATGTTGAGGTTGTTGATGAATTTTTTGATGTTTTTCATTGTTGAGGTTGTTGTTGAATTTGTTGGTGATTTTCAATGTTGAGTTTGTTGTTGAAATTTTGGTGTTTTTCATTGTTGAGATCGGTGTTGTTGAATTGTTTGCTGTTTTTCATTGTTGAGGTTGTTGATGAATTTGCGGGTGATTTTCAATATTGAGGTTGTTGTTGAATGTACTGGTGTTATCAATGTTTTTTTTTAAACTTTATTGTATTTTTCAAAGTTGAGTTTGCATTTTAATTTGTTGGTGTTTTTCAATGTTGATGTTGTTGAATTTGTTGGTGTTTTTCAAAGTTGTGATTGTTGTTGAATTTTTTGGTGTTTTCATTATTGAGGTTTTTGTTGAATTTTTTGGTGTTTTGGAATGTTGATGTTGTTGAATTTTTTTGCGCTTTTCATTGTTGATGTTGCTGTTGAATTTGTTGGAGTTTTTCAATGTTGAGGTTGTTGAATTTGTTGGTGTTTTTAAAGTTGATGTTGTTGTTGAATTTTTTGGTGTTTTTAATTGTTGAGGTTTTTGTTGAATTTGTTGGTGTTTTTGAATGTTGAGGTCGTTTTTGAATTTGTTTGTGATTTTCAATCTTGAGGTTGTAATGAATTTGTTGGTGTTTTTCCATGTTGAGGTTTTTGAATTTTTTGGTGTTTTTCATTGTTGAGGTTGTTGTTGTTGAATTTTTAAATGTTTTTCATTGTTGAGGTAGTTGTTGAATTTATTGGTGATTTTAAATATTGAGGTTCTTGTTGAATTTATTGGTGTATTCAATGTTTTTTTTGATCTTTTTTGTATTTTTCAAAGTTGAGGTTGCAGTTGAATTTATTGGTGTTTTTCAATGTTGAGGTTGTCGAAGTTGTAGGTATTTTTCAAAGTTGAGGTTGTTGTTCAATTTTTTAGTGTTTTTCGTTGTTGAGGTTTTTTTTGAATTTTTTGGTGTTTTTGAATGTTGAGGTTGTTCATGAATTTTTTGGTGCTTTTCATTGTTGAGGTTTTTGTTGAATTTGTTGGTGATTTTCAATGTTGAGGTTGTTTTTGAATTTTTTGGTGTTTCTCATTGTTGTGGTTTCTGTTGAATCTGTTGGTGTTTTTGAATGTTGAGGTTGTTGAAGACTTTTTTGGTGTTTTTCATTGTTGAGGTTCTTGTTGAATTTGTTGGTGTTTTTCATTGTTGAGGTTGTTGTTGAATTTGTTGGTGTTTTTCCATGTTAAGGTTTTTGAATTTGTTGGTGTTTTTCAAAGTTGAGGTTGTTGTTGAATTTGTTGGTGATTTTCAATGTTGGGTTTGTTGTTGAATTTTTTGGTGATTTTCAATGTTGAGTTTGTTGTTGAATTTGTTGGTGTATTTGAATGTTGATGTTGTTAAATCTGTTGGTGTTTTTCAAATTGAGGTTGTTGTTGAATTTTTTGGTGTTTTTCGTTGTTGAGGTTTTTGTTGAATTTGTTGGTGTTTTTCCTTGTTGAGGTTGTTGTTGAATTTGTTGGTGATTTTCAATGTTGAGGTTGTAGTTGAATTTGTTGGTGTTTTTCCATGTTGAGGTTTATGAATTTGTTGGTGTTTTTCAAAGTTGAGGTTGTTGTTGAATTTGTTGGTGATTTTCAATGTTGAGTTTGTTGTTGAATTTGTTGCTGTCTGTTTCATTGTTGAGGTTGTTGTTGAATTTTTTGATGTTTTTCATTGTTGAGGTTGTTGGTGAATTTATTGGTGATTTTCAATATTAAGGATCTTGTTGAATTTATTGGTGTTATCAATGATTTTTCTTGAACTTTTTTGTATTTTTCAAAGCTAAGGTTGTTGTTGAATTTGTTGGTGTTTTTGCATGTTGAGGTTATTGATGAATTTTTTGGTGTTTTTCATTGTTGAGGTATTTGTTGAATTTGTTGGTCTTTTTCATTCTTGAGGTTGTAGTTGAATTTGTTGGTGTTTTTCCATGTTGAGGTTTTTGAATTTGTAGCTGTTTTTCAAAGTTGAGGTTTTTGTTGAATTTTTTGGTGTCTTTCATTTTTGAGTTTTTTGTTGAATTTGTTATTGTTTTTGAATGTTGAGGTTGTTCTTGAATTTTTTGGTGATTTTCAATATTGAGGCTTTTGATGAATTTATTGGTGTATTCAATGTTTTTTTTTTGAATCTTATTGTATTTTTCAAAGTTGAGGTTGCAGTTGAATTTGTTGGTGTTTCTCAATGTTGAGGTTGTTGAATTTTTTGGTGTTTTTCAATGTTGAGGTTGTTGTTGAATTTTTTGGTGTCTTTCATTGTTGAGTTTTTTGTTGAATTTGTTGTTGTTTTTGAATGTTGAGGTTGTTGTTGAATTTATTGATGTTTTTCATTGTTGAGATTGTTGTTGAATTTGTTTGTGATTTTCAATGTTGAGTTTGTTGTTGAATTTTTTGGTGTTTTTCATTGTTGAGGTTTTTGTTGAATCTTTTGGTATTTTTCATTGCTGAGATCGTTGTTGTTAAATTGTTTGCTGTTTTTCATTGCTGAGGTTGTTGATGAATTTTTTGGTGTTTTTCATTGTTGAGGTCGTTGTTGTTGAATTGTTTGCTGTTTTTCATTGCTGAGGTTGTTGTTGAATTTGTTGGCGTTTTTGAATGTTGAGGTTGTTGTTGAATTTTTCGGTGTTTTTCATTGTTGAGGTTGTTGTTGAATTTGTTGTTATTTTCTAATGTTGATGTTGTTGTTGAACTTGTTGGTGTTTTGATTATTGAGATTGTTGTTGAATTATTTGGTGCTTTTCATTGTTGAGGTTGTTGTTGAATTTAATGGTGATTTTCAATATTAAGGATCTTGTTGAATTTATTGGTGTTATGAATGATTTTTCTTGAACTTTTTTGTATTTTTCAAAGTTGAGGTTGCAGTTGAATTTGTTGGTGTTTTTCAAAGTTGATGTTGTTGTTGAATTTTCTGATGTTTTTCAATGTTGAGGTTTTTGTTGAATTTGTTGGTGATTTTGAATGTTGAGGTTGTTGTTGAATTTGTTGGTATTTTTCAATGTTGAGGTTGTTGTTGAATTTTTTGGTGTTTTTCAAAGTTGAGGTTTTTGTTGACTTTGTTGTTGTTTTTGAATGTTGAGGTTGTTGATGAATTTTTTGGTGTTTTTCATTGTTGAGGTTTTTGTTGAATTTGTTGGTCCTTTTCATTCTTGTGGTTGTTGTTGAATTTGTTGGTGATTTTCAATATTGAGGTTGTAGTTGAATTTGTTGGTGTTATTCCATGTTGAGGTGTTTGAATTTGTTGGTGTTTTTCAAAGTTGAGGTTCTTCTAGAATATTTGGGTGTTCTTCAATGTTGAGGTTGTTCTGGATTTTTTGGTGATTTTCAATATTGAGGTTTTTGTTGAATTTATTGGTGCATTCAATGTTTTTTTTTTGAATCTTATTGTATTTTTCAGAGTTGAGGTTGCAGTTGAATTTGTTGGTCTTTCTCAATGTTGAGGTTGTTGAATTTTTTGGTGCTTTTCAAAGTTGAGGTTGTTGCTGAATTTATTGGTGTTTTTCATTGTTGAGTTTTTTGCTGAATTTGTTGTTGTTTTTGAATGTTGAGGTAGTTGTTGAATTTATTGATGTTTTTCATTGTTGAGGTTGTTGTTGAATTTGTTGGTGATTTCCAATGTTGAGTTTGTTTTTGAATTTTTTGGTGTTTTTCATTGTTGAGGTTGTTGTTGAATTTGTTGATATTTTCGAATGTTGAGGTTGTTGTTGAATTTGTTGATATTTTCGAATGTTGATGTTGTTGTTGAATTATTTGGTGCTTTTCATTGGGGAGGTTTTTGTTGTATTTGTTGGTGTTTTTGAATGTTGAGGTTGTTGATGAATTTGTTGGTGTTTTTCAATGTTGAGGTTGTTGTTGAATTTTTTGGCGTTTTTCATTGTTGAGGTTTTAGTTGAATTTGTTGGTGTTTTTGAATGTTGAGGTTGTTGATGAATTTTTTGGTGTTTTTCATTGTTGAGGTTTTTGTTGAATTTGTTGGTCCTTTTCATTCTAGAGGTTGTTGTTGTATTTGTTGGTGATTTTCAATATTGAGGTTGTAGTTGAATTTGTTGGTGTTTTTCCATGTTGAGGTTTTTGAATTTGTTGGTATTTTTCAAAGTTGAGGTTCTTGTAGTATATTTGGGTGTTCTTGAATGTTGAGGTTGTTCTTGGATTTTTTGGTGATTTTCAATATTGAGGTTTGTGTAGAATTTATTGGTGCGTTCAATGTTATTTTTTTGAATCTTATTGTATTTTTCAAAGTTGAGGTTGCAGTTGAATTTGTTGGTGTTTCTCAATGTCGAGGTTGTTGAATTTTTTGGTGTTTTTCAAATTTGAGGTTGTTGTTGAATTTTTTGGTGTTTTTCATTGTTGAGTTTTTTGTTGAATTTGTTGTTGTTTTTGAATGTTGAGGTTGTTGTTGAATTTATTGATGTTTTTCATTGTTGAGGTTGTTGTTGAATTTGTTGGTTATTTTTCAATGTTGAGTTTGTTTTTGAATTTGTTGGTGTTTTTCAAAGTTGTGATTGTTTTTGATATTTTTGGTGTTTCCATTTTTGAGGTTTTTGTTGAATTTGTTGGTGTTTTGGAATGTTGAGGTTGTTGTTGAATTTGTTGGTGTTTTGAATATTGAGAAAGTTGTTGAATTATTTGGTGTGTTTCATTGTTGAGGTTGTTGTTGTTGAATTTTTTGATGTTTTTCATTGTTGAGGTTGTTGTTGAATTTATTGGTGATTTTCAATATTAAGGATCTTGTTGAATTTATTGGTGTTATCAATGATTATTCTTGAACTTTTTTGTAATTCTCAAAGTTGAGGTTGCAGTTGAATTTGTTGGTGTTTTTCAAAGTTGAGGTTGTTGTTGAATTTTTTGGTGTTTTTGAATGTTGAGGTTGTTGATGAATTTTTGGTGTTTTTCATTGTTGAGGTTTTTGTTGAAATTGTTGGTCCTTTTCATTATTGAGGTTGTTGTTGAATATGTTGGTGATTTTCAATATTGAGGTTTTTGATGAATTTATTGGTGTATTCAATGTTTTTTTTTTGAATCTTATTGTATTTTTCAAAGTTGAGTTTGCAGTTGAATTTGGTCGTGTTTCTGAATGTTGAGGTTGTTGAATTTTTTGGTGTTTTTCAAAGTTGAGGTTGTTGTTGAATTTTTTGGTGTTTTCATTGTTGAGTTTTTTGTTGAATTTGTTGTTGATTTTGAATGTTGAGATTGTTGTTGAATTTATTGATGTTTTTCATTGTTGAGATTGTTGTTGAATTTGTTTGTGATTTTCAATGTTGAGTTTGTTGGTGAATTTTTTGGTGTATTTCATTGTTGAGGTTGTTGTTGAAATTGTTGGAGTCTTTCAATGTTGAGGTTGTTGTTTATTCTTTTGGCATTTTTCATTGCTGAGATCGTTGTTGTTGAAATTATTCCTGTTTTTCATTGCTGAGGTTGTTGATGAATTTTTTGGTGTTTTTCATTGTTGAGGTCGTTGTTGAATTGTTTGCTGTTTTTCATTGTTGAGGTTGTTGTTGAATTTGTTGGTGATTTTCAATGTTGAGTTTGTTTTTGAATTTTTTGGTGTTTTTCATTGTTGTGGCTGTTGTTCAAATTGTTGGAGATTTTCAATGTTGAGGTTGCAGTTGAATTTGTTGGTGTTTTTCAAAGTTGAGGTTGTTGTTGAATTTTTTGGTGTTTTTGAATGTTGAGGTTGTTGATGAGTTTCTGGTGTTTTTCATTGTTGAGGTTTTTGTTGAATTTGTTGGTCTTTTTCATTATTGAGGTTGTTGTTGAATTTGTTGGTGATTTTCAATATTGAGGTTTTTGATGAATTTATTTGTGTATTCAATGTTTTTTTTTGAATCTTATTGTATTTTTCAAAGTTGAGGTTGCAGTTGAATTTGTTCGTGTTTCTGAATGTTGAGGTTGTTGAATTTTTTGGTGTTTTTCAAAGTTGAGGTTGTTGTTGAATTTGTTGGTGTTTTCATTGTTGAGTTTTTTGTTGAATTTGTTGTTGTTTTTGAATGTTGAGGTTGTTGTTGAATTTATTGATGTTTTTCATTGTTGAGGTTGTTGTTGAATTTGTTGGAATTTTTCAATGTTGAGGTTATTGTTGAATCTCTTGGTATTTTTCATTGATGAGATCGTTGTTGTTGAATTTATTCATGTTTTTCATTGCTGAGGTTGTTGATGATTTTTTTTGGTGTTTTTCATTGTTGAGGTCATTGTTGTTGAATTGTTTGCTGTTTTTCATTGCTGAGGTTGTTGTTGAATTTGTTGGTGTTTTTGAATGTTCAGGTTGTTGTTGAATTTTTTGGTGTTTTTCATTGTTGAGGTTGTTGGTGAATTTGTTGGTATTTTCGAATGTTGATGTTGTTGTTGAATTTGTTGGTGTTTTGAATATTGAGATTGTTGTTGAATTATTTGGTATTTTTCATTGTTGAGGTTGTTGTTGTTGAATTTTTTGATGTTTTTCATTGTTGAGGTTGTTGTTGAATTTATTGGTGATTTTCAATATTAAGGATCTTGTTGAATTTATTGGTGTTATCAACGATTTTTCTTGAACTTTTTTGTATTTTTCAAAGTTGAGGTTGCAGTTGAATTTGTTGGTCATTTTCAAAGTTGAGGTTGTTGTTGAATTTTTGGATGTTTTTCAATGTTGAGGTTTTTTTTGAATTTGTTGGTGTTTTTGAATGTTGAGGTTGTTGTTGAATTTATTGGTGTTTTTCAGTGTTGAGGTTGTTGAATTTGTTGGTGTTTTTCAAAGTTGTGATTGTTGAGGAATTTTTTGGTGTTTTCATTGTTGAGGTTTTTGTTGAATTTGTTGGTGTTTTGGAATGTTGAGTTTGTTGGTTTTTTTTTGATCTTTTTCAATGTTGAGATTTTTGTTGAATTTGATGGTTATTTTCAATTTTGAGTTTGTTGTTGAATTTTTTGGTGTTTTTCATTGTTGCGGTACTTGTTCAATTTGTTGGTGTTTTTCATTGTTGAGGTTGTTGTTGAATTGTTGTTTTTTTTCATTGCTGAGGTTGATGTTGAATTTGTTGGTGATTTTCAATGTTGAGATTGTTGAATTTATTGGTGTTATCAATGGATTTTTTAAATCTTTTTTGTATTTTTCAAAGTTGAGGTTGCAGTTGAATTTGTTGCTGTTTTTCAATGTTGAGGTTGTTGAATTTGTTGGTGCTTTCCAAAGTTGAGGTTGTTGTTGAATTTCTTGGTGTTTTTCATTGTTGAGGTTTTTGTTGAATTATTTCGTGTTTTTGAATGTTGAGGTTGTTGGTGAATTTTTTGGTGTTTTTCATTGTTGAGGGTTTTGTTGAATTTGTTGGTGTTTCTGAATGTTGAAGTTGTTGTTGAATTTTTTGGTGCTTTTCATTGTTGTGGTTGTTGTTGAATTTGTTGGAGTTTTTCAATGTTGATGTTGTTGTTGAATTTGTTGGTGTTTTTCAATGTTGAGGTTGTTGAATTTGTTGGTGTTTTTACAGTTGACGTTGTTGTTGAATATTTTGGTGTTTTTAATTTTTGAGGTTGTTGTTGAATTTGTTGGTGTTTTTGAATGTTGAGGTTGTTGTTGAATTTTTTGGTGTTTTTCATTGTTGAGGTTGTTGTTGAATTTGTTGTTGTTTTTGAATGTTGAGGTTGGTGTTGAATTGCTTGGTGTTTTTCATTGTTGAGGTTGTTGTTGTTGAATTTTTTGATGTTTTTCATTGCTGAGGTTGTTGTTAAATTTGTTGGTGATTTTCAAAGCTGAGGTTGTTGTTGAATTTGTTGGTGTATTTGAATGTTGAGGTTGTTAAATCTAATGGCGTTTTTCAAAATGGAGGTTGTTGTTGAATTTTTTGGTGTTTTTCATTGTTGACGTTTTTGTTGAATATGTTGGTGTTTTTCATTGTTGAGGTTGTTGTTGAATTTGTTGGTGATTTTCAATATTGAGGTTGTAGTTGAATTTGTTGGTGTTTTTCTTTGTTGCGGTCATTGTTGTTGAATTGTTTGCTGTTTTTCATTGCTGAGGTTGTTGTTGAATTTGTTGATGTTTTTGAATGTTGAGGTTGTTGTTGAATTTTTTGTTGTTTTTCATTGTTGCGGTTGTTTTTGAATTTGTTGGTATTTTCGAATGTTGAGGTTGTTGTTGAATTTGTTGGTGTTTTGAATATTGAGATTGTTGTTGAATTATTTGGTGTTTTTCATTGTTGAGTTTGTTGTTGTTGAATTTTTTGATGATTTTCATTGTTGTGGTTGTTGTTAAATTTGTTGGTGATTTTCAATATTGAGGTTGTTGTTGAATTTATGGGTGTTAACAATGATTTTTCTTGAACTTTTTTGTATTTTTCAATGTTGTGGTTGCAGTTGAATTTGTTGGTATTTTTCAAAGTTGAGGTTGTTGTTGAATTTTTTGATGTTTTTCAATGTTGAGGTTTTTGTTGAATTTGTTGGTGTTTTTGAATGTTGAGGTTGTTGTTGAATTTGTTGGTGTTTTTCAATGTTGAGGTTGTTGTTGGACTTTTTGGTGTTTTTCATTGTTGAGGTTTTTGTTGAATTTGTTGGTGTTTTTGATTGTTGAGGTTGTTGATGAATATTTTGGCGTTTTTCATTAATGTGGTTTTTGTTCAATTTGTTGGTGTTTTTCATTGTTGAGGTTGTTGTTGAATTTATTGGTGTTTTTCAATGTTGAGATTGTTGAATTTGTTATTGTTTATAAAGTTGAAGTTGTTGTTGAATTGTTTGGTGTTTTTAATTGTTGAGGTTTTTGTTGAATTTGTTGGTGTTTTTGAATGTTGAGGTTGGTGTTGAATTGTTTGGTGTTTTTCATTGTTGACGTTGTTGTTGTTGAATTTTTTGATGTTTTTCATTGTTGAGGTTGTTGTTAAATTTGTTGGTGATTTTCAATATTGAGGTTGTTGTTGAATTTGTTGATGTTTTTCCATGTTGAGGTTTTTGAATTTGTTTATGCTCTCAAAGTTGAGGTTGTTGTTGAATATTTTGGTGTTTTTCAATGTTAAGGATCTTGTTGAATTTATTGGTGTTACCGATGATTTTTCTTGAACTTTTTTGTATTTTTCAAAGTTGAAATTGTTTATTGAACTTTTTGGTGTTTTTCAGTGTTGAGGTTTTTGTTGAATTTGTTGGTGTTTTGAATGTTGATGTTGTGGTTGAATTTGTTGGTGTTTTTCAATGTTGAGGATGTTGTTGAATTTTTTGGTGTTTTTCATTGTTGAGGTTTTGGTTGAATTTGTTGGCGTTTTTGAATGTTGAGGTTGTTGATGAATTTGTTGGTGTTTTTCATTGTTGAGGTTTTTGTTGCATCTTTTGGTGATTTTCAAAGTTGACGTTGTTGTTGAATTTTTTGGTGTTTTTCATTGTTGAGTTTTTTGTTGAATTTGTTGTTGTTTTTGAATGTTGAGGTTGTTGTTGAATTTTTTGGTGTTTTTCATTGTTGAGATCGGTGTTGTTGAATTGTTTGCTGTTTTTTATTTTTGAGGTTGTTGATGAATTTGCGGGTGATTTTCAATATTGAGGTTGTTGTTGAATGTATTGGTGTTATCAATGTTTTTTTTAAAACATTTTTGTATTTTTCAATGTTGAGTTTGCATTTTAATTTGTTGGTGTTTTTCAATGTTGATGTTGTTGAATTTGTTGGTGTTTTTCAAAGTTGTGATTGTTGTTGAATTTTTTGGTGTTTTCATTATTGAGGTTTTTGTTGAATTTTTTGGTGTTTTGGAATGTTGAGGTTGTTGTTGAATTTTTTCGTGCTTTTCATTGTTGATGTTGCTGTTGAATTTGTTGGAGTTTTTCAATGTTGAGGCTGTTGTTGGATTTGTTGGTGTTTTTCAATGTTGAGGTTGTTGAATTTGTTGGTGTTTTTCAAAGTTGAGGTTGTTGTTGAATTTTTTGGTGTTTTTAATTGTTGAGGTTTTTGTTGAATTTGTTGGTGTTTTTCATTTTTGAGGTCGTTGTTGAATTTGTTTGTGATTTTCAATCATGTGGTTGTAATGAATTTGTTGGTGTTTTTCCATGTTGAGGTTTTTGAATTTTTTGCTGTTTTTCATTGTTGAGGTTGTTGTTGTTGAATTTTTTGATGTTTTTCATTGTTGAGGTAGTTGTTGAATTTATTGGTGATTTTAAATATTGAGGTTCTTGTTGAATTTATTGGTGTATTCAATGTATTTTTTGAATCTTTTTGTATTTTTCAAAGTTGAAGTTGCAGTTGAATTTGTTGCTGTTTCTCAAGGTTGAGGTTGTTGAATTTTTTTGTGTTTTTCTAAGTTGCGGTTGTTGTTTAATTTTTTTGGTGTTTTTCATTGTGGAGGTTGTTGTTGAAATTGTTGGAGTTTTTCAACGTTGAGGTTGTTGTTGAATTTTTGGTATTTTTCATTGTTGAGGTCGTTGTTGAATTTCTTGCCGTTTTTCATTGCTGGGGTTGTTGATGAATTTGTTGTTGATTTTCAAGATTGAGGTTGTTGTTCTATTTATTGCTGTTATCAATGTTTTTTTTTAAACTTTTTTGTGTTTTTCAAAGTTGAGTTTGCACTTGAATTTATTGGTATTTTTCAATGTTGAGGCGGTTGAATTTGTTGGTGTTCTTCAAATTTGTGGTTGTTGTGGAATTTTTTGGTGTTTTCATTGTTGTGGTTTTTGCTGAATTTGTTGGTGTTTTGGAATGTTGAGGTTGTTGTTGAATTTTTTGATGTTTTTCATTGTTGAGGTTGTTGCTGAATTTGTTGGTGATTTTCAATGTTGAGTTTGTTGTTGAATGTTTTGGTGTTTTTCATTGTAGAGGTTGTTGCTGAAATTGTTGGAGTTTTTCAATGTTGAGGTTGTTGTTGATTTTTTTGGTATTTTGCATTGTTGTGGTCGTTGTTGTTGAATTTTTTGCTGTTTTTCATTGCTGAGGTTGTTGATGAGTTTTTTGGTATTTTTCATTGTTGAGTTCGTTGTTGTTGAATTGTTTGCTGTGTTTCATTCCTGAGATTTGTTGTTGAATTTGTTGGACTTTTTGAATGTTGAGGTTGTTGTTGAATTTATTGGTTTTTTGCATTGTTTAGGTTGTTGTTGAATTTGTTGGTTTTTTCGAATGTTGAGCTTGTTGTTGAATTTGTTGGTGTTTTGAATGTTGAGATTGTTGTTGAATTATTTGGTGTTTTTCATTGTTGAGGTTGTTGTTGTTGAATTTTTTGATGTTTTTAATTGTTGAGGTTGTTGTTGAATTTTTTGGTGATTTTCAATATTGAGGTTGTTGTTGAAATTATTGGTGTTATCAATGATTTTTTTGAACTTTTTTGTATTTTTCAAAGTTGAGGTTGCAGTTGAATTTGTTGGTGTTTTTCAATGTTGAAGTTGTTGAATTTGTTGGTGTTTTTCAAAGTTGAGGTTGTTGTTGAATTTTTTGGTGTTTTCATTGTTGAGGTTTTTGTTGAATTTGTTGGTGTTTTGGAATGTTGAGGTTGTTGTTGCATTTTTTGATGTTTTTCAATGTTGAGGTTGTTGTTGAATTTTTTGCTGATTTTCAATATTGAGGTTGTTGTTGAATTTACTGGTGTATTCAATGTTTTGTTTTAAATCTTTTAGCATTTTTCAAAGTTGAGGTTGCATTTGAATTTGTTGGTGTTTCTCAATGTTGAGGTTGTTGAATTTTTTGTTGTTTTTCAAAGTTGAGGTTGTTGTTGAATTTTTTAGTGTTTTTCATTGTTTCGTTTTTTGTTGAATTTGTTGTTGTTTTTCAATGTTGAGGTTGTTGTTGAATTTATTGATGTTTTCCATTGTTGAGGTTGTTGTTGAATTTGCTGGTGATTTTCAACGTTGAGTTTGTTGTTGTATTTTTTGGTGTTTTTCGTCGTTGAGGTTGTTGTTGAAATTGTTGGAGTTTTTCAATGTTGAGGTTGTTGTTGAATCTTTTGGTATTTTTCATAGATGAGATCGTTGTTGTTGAATTTATTCCAGTTTTTCATTGCTGAGATTGTTGATGAATTTTTTGGTGTTTTTTATTGTTGAGGTCGTTGTTGTTGAATTGTTTGCTGTTTTTCATTGCTGAAGTTGTTGTTGAATTTGTTGGTATTTTTGAATGTTGAGGTTGTTGTTGAATTTGTTGGTGTTTTTCAATGTTGAGGTTGTTGAATTTGTTGTTGTTTTTCAAAGTTGTGATTGTTGAGCAATTTTCTGGTGTTTTCATTGTTGAGGTTTTTGTTGAATTTGTTGGTGTTTTGGAATGTTGAGTTTGTTGTTTTTTTTTGATCTTTTTCAATGTTGAGATTTTTGTTGAATTTGATGGTTATTTTCAATTTTGAGTTTGTTGTTGAATTTTTTGGTGTTTTTCATTGTTGCGGTACTTGTTCAATTTGTTGGTGTTTTTCATTGTTGAGGTTGTTGTTGAATTGTTGTTTTTTTTCATTGCTGAGGTTGATGTTGAATTTGTTGGTGATTTTCAATGTTGAGATTGTTGAATTTATTGGTTTTATCAATGGATTTTTTTTATCTTTTTTGTATTTTTCAAAGTTGAGGTTGCAGTTGAATTTGTTGCTGTTTTTCAATGTTGAGGTTGTTGAATTTGTTGGTGCTTTCCAAAGTTGAGGTTGTTGTTGAATTTCTTGGTGTTTTTCATTGTTGAGGTTTTTGTTGAATTATTTCGTGTTTTTGAATGTTGAGGTTGTTGGTGAATTTTTTGGTGTTTTTCATTGTTGAGGGTTTTGTTGAATTTGTTGGTGTTTCTGAATGTTGAAGTTGTTGTTGAATTTTTTGGTGCTTTTCATTGTTGTGGTTGTTGTTGAATTTGTTGGAGTTTTTCAATGTTGATGTTGTTGTTGAATTTGTTGGTGTTTTTCAATGTTGAGGTTGTTGAATTTGTTGGTGTTTTTACAGTTGACGTTGTTGTTGAATATTTTGGTGTTTTTAATTTTTGAGGTTGTTGTTGAATTTGTTGGTGTTTTTGAATGTTGAGGTTGTTGTTGAATTTTTTGGTGTTTTTCATTGTTGAGGTTGTTGTTGAATTTGTTGTTGTTTTTGAATGTTGAGGTTGGTGTTGAATTGCTTGGTGTTTTTCATTGTTGAGGTTGTTGTTGTTGAATTTTTTGATGTTTTTCATTGCTGAGGTTGTTGTTAAATTTGTTGGTGATTTTCAAAGCTGAGGTTGTTGTTGAATTTGTTGGTGTATTTGAATGTTGAGGTTGTTAAATCTAATGGCGTTTTTCAAAATGGAGGTTGTTGTTGAATTTTTTGGTGTTTTTCATTGTTGACGTTTTTGTTGAATATGTTGGTGTTTTTCATTGTTGAGGTTGTTGTTGAATTTGTTGGTGATTTTCAATATTGAGGTTGTAGTTGAATTTGTTGGTGTTTTTCTTTGTTGCGGTCATTGTTGTTGAATTGTTTGCTGTTTTTCATTGCTGAGGTTGTTGTTGAATTTGTTGATGTTTTTGAATGTTGAGGTTGTTGTTGAATTTTTTGTTGTTTTTCATTGTTGCGGTTGTTTTTGAATTTGTTGGTATTTTCGAATGTTGAGGTTGTTGTTGAATTTGTTGGTGTTTTGAATATTGAGATTGTTGTTGAATTATTTGGTGTTTTTCATTGTTGAGTTTGTTGTTGTTGAATTTTTTGATGATTTTCATTGTTGTGGTTGTTGTTAAATTTGTTGGTGATTTTCAATATTGAGGTTGTTGTTGAATTTATGGGTGTTAACAATGATTTTTCTTGAACTTTTTTGTATTTTTCAATGTTGTGGTTGCAGTTGAATTTGTTGGTATTTTTCAAAGTTGAGGTTGTTGTTGAATTTTTTGATGTTTTTCAATGTTGAGGTTTTTGTTGAATTTGTTGGTGTTTTTGAATGTTGAGGTTGTTGTTGAATTTGTTGGTGTTTTTCAATGTTGAGGTTGTTGTTGGACTTTTTGGTGTTTTTCATTGTTGAGGTTTTTGTTGAATTTGTTGGTGTTTTTGATTGTTGAGGTTGTTGATGAATATTTTGGCGTTTTTCATTAATGTGGTTTTTGTTCAATTTGTTGGTGTTTTTCATTGTTGAGGTTGTTGTTGAATTTATTGGTGTTTTTCAATGTTGAGATTGTTGAATTTGTTATTGTTTATAAAGTTGAAGTTGTTGTTGAATTGTTTGGTGTTTTTAATTGTTGAGGTTTTTGTTGAATTTGTTGGTGTTTTTGAATGTTGAGGTTGGTGTTGAATTGTTTGGTGTTTTTCATTGTTGACGTTGTTGTTGAATTTTTTGATGTTTTTCATTGTTGAGGTTGTTGTTAAATTTGTTGGTGATTTTCAATATTGAGGTTGTTGTTGAATTTGTTGATGTTTTTCCATGTTGAGGTTTTTGAATTTGTTTATGCTCTCAAAGTTGAGGTTGTTGTTGAATATTTTGGTGTTTTTCAATGTTAAGGATCTTGTTGAATTTATTGGTGTTACCGATGATTTTTCTTGAACTTTTTTGTATTTTTCAAAGTTGAAATTGTTTATTGAACTTTTTGGTGTTTTTCAGTGTTGAGGTTTTTGTTGAATTTGTTGGTGTTTTGAATGTTGATGTTGTGGTTGAATTTGTTGGTGTTTTTCAATGTTGAGGATGTTGTTGAATTTTTTGGTGTTTTTCATTGTTGAGGTTTTGGTTGAATTTGTTGGCGTTTTTGAATGTTGAGGTTGTTGATGAATTTGTTGGTGTTTTTCATTGTTGAGGTTTTTGTTGCATCTTTTGGTGATTTTCAAAGTTGACGTTGTTGTTGAATTTTTTGGTGTTTTTCATTGTTGAGTTTTTTGTTGAATTTGATGGTTATTTTCAATTTTGAGTTTGTTGTTGAATTTTTTGGTGTTTTTCATTGTTGCGGTACTTGTTCAATTTGTTGGTGTTTTTCATTGTTGAGGTTGTTGTTGAATTGTTGTTTTTTTTCATTGCTGAGGTTGATGTTGAATTTGTTGGTGATTTTCAATGTTGAGATTGTTGAATTTATTGGTTTTATCAATGGATTTTTTTTATCTTTTTTGTATTTTTCAAAGTTGAGGTTGCAGTTGAATTTGTTGCTGTTTTTCAATGTTGAGGTTGTTGAATTTGTTGGTGCTTTCCAAAGTTGAGGTTGTTGTTGAATTTCTTGGTGTTTTTCATTGTTGAGGTTTTTGTTGAATTATTTCGTGTTTTTGAATGTTGAGGTTGTTGGTGAATTTTTTGGTGTTTTTCATTGTTGAGGGTTTTGTTGAATTTGTTGGTGTTTCTGAATGTTGAAGTTGTTGTTGAATTTTTTGGTGCTTTTCATTGTTGTGGTTGTTGTTGAATTTGTTGGAGTTTTTCAATGTTGATGTTGTTGTTGAATTTGTTGGTGTTTTTCAATGTTGAGGTTGTTGAATTTGTTGGTGTTTTTACAGTTGACGTTGTTGTTGAATATTTTGGTGTTTTTAATTTTTGAGGTTGTTGTTGAATTTGTTGGTGTTTTTGAATGTTGAGGTTGTTGTTGAATTTTTTGGTGTTTTTCATTGTTGAGGTTGTTGTTGAATTTGTTGTTGTTTTTGAATGTTGAGGTTGGTGTTGAATTGCTTGGTGTTTTTCATTGTTGAGGTTGTTGTTGTTGAATTTTTTGATGTTTTTCATTGCTGAGGTTGTTGTTAAATTTGTTGGTGATTTTCAAAGCTGAGGTTGTTGTTGAATTTGTTGGTGTATTTGAATGTTGAGGTTGTTAAATCTAATGGCGTTTTTCAAAATGGAGGTTGTTGTTGAATTTTTTGGTGTTTTTCATTGTTGACGTTTTTGTTGAATATGTTGGTGTTTTTCATTGTTGAGGTTGTTGTTGAATTTGTTGGTGATTTTCAATATTGAGGTTGTAGTTGAATTTGTTGGTGTTTTTCTTTGTTGCGGTCATTGTTGTTGAATTGTTTGCTGTTTTTCATTGCTGAGGTTGTTGTTGAATTTGTTGATGTTTTTGAATGTTGAGGTTGTTGTTGAATTTTTTGTTGTTTTTCATTGTTGCGGTTGTTTTTGAATTTGTTGGTATTTTCGAATGTTGAGGTTGTTGTTGAATTTGTTGGTGTTTTGAATATTGAGATTGTTGTTGAATTATTTGGTGTTTTTCATTGTTGAGTTTGTTGTTGTTGAATTTTTTGATGATTTTCATTGTTGTGGTTGTTGTTAAATTTGTTGGTGATTTTCAATATTGAGGTTGTTGTTGAATTTATGGGTGTTAACAATGATTTTTCTTGAACTTTTTTGTATTTTTCAATGTTGTGGTTGCAGTTGAATTTGTTGGTATTTTTCAAAGTTGAGGTTGTTGTTGAATTTTTTGATGTTTTTCAATGTTGAGGTTTTTGTTGAATTTGTTGGTGTTTTTGAATGTTGAGGTTGTTGTTGAATTTGTTGGTGTTTTTCAATGTTGAGGTTGTTGTTGGACTTTTTGGTGTTTTTCATTGTTGAGGTTTTTGTTGAATTTGTTGGTGTTTTTGATTGTTGAGGTTGTTGATGAATATTTTGGCGTTTTTCATTAATGTGGTTTTTGTTCAATTTGTTGGTGTTTTTCATTGTTGAGGTTGTTGTTGAATTTATTGGTGTTTTTCAATGTTGAGATTGTTGAATTTGTTATTGTTTATAAAGTTGAAGTTGTTGTTGAATTGTTTGGTGTTTTTAATTGTTGAGGTTTTTGTTGAATTTGTTGGTGTTTTTGAATGTTGAGGTTGGTGTTGAATTGTTTGGTGTTTTTCATTGTTGACGTTGTTGTTGTTGAATTTTTTGATGTTTTTCATTGTTGAGGTTGTTGTTAAATTTGTTGGTGATTTTCAATATTGAGGTTGTTGTTGAATTTGTTGATGTTTTTCCATGTTGAGGTTTTTGAATTTGTTTATGCTCTCAAAGTTGAGGTTGTTGTTGAATATTTTGGTGTTTTTCAATGTTAAGGATCTTGTTGAATTTATTGGTGTTACCGATGATTTTTCTTGAACTTTTTTGTATTTTTCAAAGTTGAAATTGTTTATTGAACTTTTTGGTGTTTTTCAGTGTTGAGGTTTTTGTTGAATTTGTTGGTGTTTTGAATGTTGATGTTGTGGTTGAATTTGTTGGTGTTTTTCAATGTTGAGGATGTTGTTGAATTTTTTGGTGTTTTTCATTGTTGAGGTTTTGGTTGAATTTGTTGGCGTTTTTGAATGTTGAGGTTGTTGATGAATTTGTTGGTGTTTTTCATTGTTGAGGTTTTTGTTGCATCTTTTGGTGATTTTCAAAGTTGACGTTGTTGTTGAATTTTTTGGTGTTTTTCATTGTTGAGTTTTTTGTTGAATTTGTTGTTGTTTTTGAATGTTGAGGTTGTTGTTGAATTTTTTGGTGTTTTTCATTGTTGAGATCGGTGTTGTTGAATTGTTTGCTGTTTTTTATTTTTGAGGTTGTTGATGAATTTGCGGGTGATTTTCAATATTGAGGTTGTTGTTGAATGTATTGGTGTTATCAATGTTTTTTTTAAAACATTTTTGTATTTTTCAATGTTGAGTTTGCATTTTAATTTGTTGGTGTTTTTCAATGTTGATGTTGTTGAATTTGTTGGTGTTTTTCAAAGTTGTGATTGTTGTTGAATTTTTTGGTGTTTTCATTATTGAGGTTTTTGTTGAATTTTTTGGTGTTTTGGAATGTTGAGGTTGTTGTTGAATTTTTTCGTGCTTTTCATTGTTGATGTTGCTGTTGAATTTGTTGGAGTTTTTCAATGTTGAGGCTGTTGTTGGATTTGTTGGTGTTTTTCAATGTTGAGGTTGTTGAATTTGTTGGTGTTTTTCAAAGTTGAGGTTGTTGTTGAATTTTTTGGTGTTTTTAATTGTTGAGGTTTTTGTTGAATTTGTTGGTGTTTTTCATTTTTGAGGTCGTTGTTGAATTTGTTTGTGATTTTCAATCATGTGGTTGTAATGAATTTGTTGGTGTTTTTCCATGTTGAGGTTTTTGAATTTTTTGCTGTTTTTCATTGTTGAGGTTGTTGTTGTTGAATTTTTTGATGTTTTTCATTGTTGAGGTAGTTGTTGAATTTATTGGTGATTTTAAATATTGAGGTTCTTGTTGAATTTATTGGTGTATTCAATGTATTTTTTGAATCTTTTTGTATTTTTCAAAGTTGAAGTTGCAGTTGAATTTGTTGCTGTTTCTCAAGGTTGAGGTTGTTGAATTTTTTTGTGTTTTTCTAAGTTGCGGTTGTTGTTTAATTTTTTTGGTGTTTTTCATTGTGGAGGTTGTTGTTGAAATTGTTGGAGTTTTTCAACGTTGAGGTTGTTGTTGAATTTTTGGTATTTTTCATTGTTGAGGTCGTTGTTGAATTTCTTGCCGTTTTTCATTGCTGGGGTTGTTGATGAATTTGTTGTTGATTTTCAAGATTGAGGTTGTTGTTCTATTTATTGCTGTTATCAATGTTTTTTTTTAAACTTTTTTGTGTTTTTCAAAGTTGAGTTTGCACTTGAATTTATTGGTATTTTTCAATGTTGAGGCGGTTGAATTTGTTGGTGTTCTTCAAATTTGTGGTTGTTGTGGAATTTTTTGGTGTTTTCATTGTTGTGGTTTTTGCTGAATTTGTTGGTGTTTTGGAATGTTGAGGTTGTTGTTGAATTTTTTGATGTTTTTCATTGTTGAGGTTGTTGCTGAATTTGTTGGTGATTTTCAATGTTGAGTTTGTTGTTGAATGTTTTGGTGTTTTTCATTGTAGAGGTTGTTGCTGAAATTGTTGGAGTTTTTCAATGTTGAGGTTGTTGTTGATTTTTTTGGTATTTTGCATTGTTGTGGTCGTTGTTGTTGAATTTTTTGCTGTTTTTCATTGCTGAGGTTGTTGATGAGTTTTTTGGTATTTTTCATTGTTGAGTTCGTTGTTGTTGAATTGTTTGCTGTGTTTCATTCCTGAGATTTGTTGTTGAATTTGTTGGACTTTTTGAATGTTGAGGTTGTTGTTGAATTTATTGGTTTTTTGCATTGTTTAGGTTGTTGTTGAATTTGTTGGTTTTTTCGAATGTTGAGCTTGTTGTTGAATTTGTTGGTGTTTTGAATGTTGAGATTGTTGTTGAATTATTTGGTGTTTTTCATTGTTGAGGTTGTTGTTGTTGAATTTTTTGATGTTTTTAATTGTTGAGGTTGTTGTTGAATTTTTTGGTGATTTTCAATATTGAGGTTGTTGTTGAAATTATTGGTGTTATCAATGATTTTTTTGAACTTTTTTGTATTTTTCAAAGTTGAGGTTGCAGTTGAATTTGTTGGTGTTTTTCAATGTTGAAGTTGTTGAATTTGTTGGTGTTTTTCAAAGTTGAGGTTGTTGTTGAATTTTTTGGTGTTTTCATTGTTGAGGTTTTTGTTGAATTTGTTGGTGTTTTGGAATGTTGAGGTTGTTGTTGCATTTTTTGATGTTTTTCAATGTTGAGGTTGTTGTTGAATTTTTTGCTGATTTTCAATATTGAGGTTGTTGTTGAATTTACTGGTGTATTCAATGTTTTGTTTTAAATCTTTTAGCATTTTTCAAAGTTGAGGTTGCATTTGAATTTGTTGGTGTTTCTCAATGTTGAGGTTGTTGAATTTTTTGTTGTTTTTCAAAGTTGAGGTTGTTGTTGAATTTTTTAGTGTTTTTCATTGTTTCGTTTTTTGTTGAATTTGTTGTTGTTTTTCAATGTTGAGGTTGTTGTTGAATTTATTGATGTTTTCCATTGTTGAGGTTGTTGTTGAATTTGCTGGTGATTTTCAACGTTGAGTTTGTTGTTGTATTTTTTGGTGTTTTTCGTCGTTGAGGTTGTTGTTGAAATTGTTGGAGTTTTTCAATGTTGAGGTTGTTGTTGAATCTTTTGGTATTTTTCATAGATGAGATCGTTGTTGTTGAATTTATTCCAGTTTTTCATTGCTGAGATTGTTGATGAATTTTTTGGTGTTTTTTATTGTTGAGGTCGTTGTTGTTGAATTGTTTGCTGTTTTTCATTGCTGAAGTTGTTGTTGAATTTGTTGGTATTTTTGAATGTTGAGGTTGTTGTTGAATTTGTTGGTGTTTTTCAATGTTGAGGTTGTTGAATTTGTTGTTGTTTTTCAAAGTTGTGATTGTTGAGCAATTTTCTGGTGTTTTCATTGTTGAGGTTTTTGTTGAATTTGTTGGTGTTTTGGAATGTTGAGTTTGTTGTTTTTTTTTGATCTTTTTCAATGTTGAGATTTTTGTTGAATTTGATGGTTATTTTCAATTTTGAGTTTGTTGTTGAATTTTTTGGTGTTTTTCATTGTTGCGGTACTTGTTCAATTTGTTGGTGTTTTTCATTGTTGAGGTTGTTGTTGAATTGTTGTTTTTTTTCATTGCTGAGGTTGATGTTGAATTTGTTGGTGATTTTCAATGTTGAGATTGTTGAATTTATTGGTTTTATCAATGGATTTTTTTTATCTTTTTTGTATTTTTCAAAGTTGAGGTTGCAGTTGAATTTGTTGCTGTTTTTCAATGTTGAGGTTGTTGAATTTGTTGGTGCTTTCCAAAGTTGAGGTTGTTGTTGAATTTCTTGGTGTTTTTCATTGTTGAGGTTTTTGTTGAATTATTTCGTGTTTTTGAATGTTGAGGTTGTTGGTGAATTTTTTGGTGTTTTTCATTGTTGAGGGTTTTGTTGAATTTGTTGGTGTTTCTGAATGTTGAAGTTGTTGTTGAATTTTTTGGTGCTTTTCATTGTTGTGGTTGTTGTTGAATTTGTCGGAGTTTTTCAATGTTGAGGTTGTTGTTGAATTTGTTGGTGTTTTTCAATGTTGAGGTTGTTGAATTTGTTGGTGTTTTTACAGTTGACGTTGTTGTTGAATATTTTGGTGTTTTTAATTTTTGAGGTTGTTGTTGAATTTGTTGGTGTTTTTGAATGTTGAGGTTGTTGTTGAATTTTTTGGTGTTTTTCATTGTTGAGGTTGTTGTTGAATTTGATGTTGTTTTTGAATGTTGAGGTTGGTGTTGAATTGCTTGGTGTTTTTCATTGTTGAGGTTGTTGTTGTTGAATTTTTTGATGTTTTTCATTGCTGAGGTTGTTGTTAAATTTGTTGGTGATTTTCAAAGCTGAGGTTGCTGTTGAATTTGTTGGTGTATTTGAATGTTGAGGTTGTTAAATCTAATGGCGTTTTTCAAAATGGAGGTTGTTGTTGAATTTTTTGGTGTTTTTCATTGTTGACGTTTTTGTTGAATATGTTGGTGTTTTTCATTGTTGAGGTTGTTGTTGAATTTGTTGGTGATTTTCAATATTGAGGTTGTAGTTGAATTTGTTGGTGTTTTTCTTTGTTGCGGTCATTGTTGTTGAATTGTTTGCTGTTTTTCATTGCTGAGGTTGTTGTTGAATTTGTTGATGTTTTTGAATGTTGAGGTTGTTGTTGAATTTTTTGTTGTTTTTCATTGTTGCGGTTGTTTTTGAATTTGTTGGTATTTTCGAATGTTGAGGTTGTTGTTGAATTTGTTGGTGTTTTGAATATTGAGATTGTTGTTGAATTATTTGGTGTTTTTCATTGTTGAGTTTGTTGTTGTTGAATTTTTTGATGATTTTCATTGTTGTGGTTGTTGTTAAATTTGTTGGTGATTTTCAATATTGAGGTTGTTGTTGAATTTATGGGTGTTAACAATGATTTTTCTTGAACTTTTTTGTATTTTTCAATGTTGTGGTTGCAGTTGAATTTGTTGGTATTTTTCAAAGTTGAGGTTGTTGTTGAATTTTTTGATGTTTTTCAATGTTGAGGTTTTTGTTGAATTTGTTGGTGTTTTTGAATGTTGAGGTTGTTGTTGAATTTGTTGGTGTTTTTCAATGTTGAGGTTGTTGTTGGACTTTTTGGTGTTTTTCATTGTTGAGGTTTTTGTTGAATTTGTTGGTGTTTTTGATTGTTGAGGTTGTTGATGAATATTTTGGCGTTTTTCATTAATGTGGTTTTTGTTCAATTTGTTGGTGTTTTTCATTGTTGAGGTTGTTGTTGAATTTATTGGTGTTTTTCAATGTTGAGATTGTTGAATTTGTTATTGTTTATAAAGTTGAAGTTGTTGTTGAATTGTTTGGTGTTTTTAATTGTTGAGGTTTTTGTTGAATTTGTTGGTGTTTTTGAATGTTGAGGTTGGTGTTGAATTGTTTGGTGTTTTTCATTGTTGACGTTGTTGTTGTTGAATTTTTTGATGTTTTTCATTGTTGAGGTTGTTGTTAAATTTGTTGGTGATTTTCAATATTGAGGTTGTTGTTGAATTTGTTGATGTTTTTCCATGTTGAGGTTTTTGAATTTGTTTATGCTCTCAAAGTTGAGGTTGTTGTTGAATATTTTGGTGTTTTTCAATGTTAAGGATCTTGTTGAATTTATTGGTGTTACCGATCATTTTTCTTGAACTTTTTTGTATTTTTCAAAGTTGAAATTGTTTATTGAACTTTTTGGTGTTTTTCAGTGTTGAGGTTTTTGTTGAATTTGTTGGTGTTTTGAATGTTGATGTTGTGGTTGAATTTGTTGGTGTTTTTCAATGTTGAGGATGTTGTTGAATTTTTTGGTGTTTTTCATTGTTGAGGTTTTGGTTGAATTTGTTGGCGTTTTTGAATGTTGAGGTTGTTGATGAATTTGTTGGTGTTTTTCATTGTTGAGGTTTTTGTTGAATCTTTTGGTGATTTTCAAAGTTGACGTTGTTGTTGAATTTTTTGGTGTTTTTCATTGTTGAGTTTTTTGTTGAATTTGTTGTTGTTTTTGAAAGTTGAGGTTGTTGATGAATTTTTTGATGTTTTTCATTGTTGAGGTTGTTGTTGAATTTGTTGGTGATTTTCAATGTTGAGTTTGTTGTTGAATTTTTTGGTGTTTTTCATTGTTGAGATCGGTGTTGTTGAATTGTTTGCTGTTTTTCATTGTTGAGGTTGTTGATGAATTTGCAGGTGATTTTCAATATTGAGGTTGTTGTTGAATGTATTGGTGTTATCAATGTTTTTTTTAAAACATTTTTGTATTTTTCAATGTTGAGTTTGCATTTTAATTTGTTGATGTTTTTCAATGTTGATGTTGTTGAATTTGTTGGTGTTTTTCAAAGTTGTGATTGTTGTTGAATTTTTTGGTGTTTTCATTATTGAGGTTTTTGTTGAATTTTTTGGTGTTTTGGAATGTTGAGGTTGTTGTTGAATTTTTTCGTGCTTTTCATTGTTGATGTTGCTGTTGAATTTGTTGGAGTTTTTCAATGTTGAGGCTGTTGTTGGATTTGTTGGTGTTTTTCAATGTTGAGGTTGTTGAATTTGTTGGTGTTTTTCAAAGTTGAGGTTGTTGTTGAATTTTTTGGTGTTTTTAATTGTTGAGGTTTTTGTTGAATTTGTTGGTGTTTTTCATTGTTGAGGTCGTTGTTGAATTTGTTTGTGATTTTCAATCATGTGGTTGTAATGAATTTGTTGGTGTTTTTCCATGTTGAGGTTTTTGAATTTTTTGCTGTTTTTCATTGTTGAGGTTGTTGTTGTTGAATTTTTTGATGTTTTTCATTGTTGAGGTAGTTGTTGAATTTATTGGTGATTTTAAATATTGAGGTTCTTGTTGAATTTATTGGTGTATTCAATGTTTTTTTTGAATCTTTTTGTATTTTTCAAAGTTGAAGTTGCAGTTGAATTTGTTGCTGTTTCTCAAGGTTGAGGTTGTTGAATTTTTTTGTGTTTTTCTAAGTTGCGGTTGTTGTTAAATTTTGTGGTGTTTTTCATTGTGGAGGTTGTTGTTGAAATTGTTGGAGTTTTTCAACGTTGAGGTTGTTGTTGAATTTTTGGTATTTTTCATTGTTGAGGTTGTTGTTGAATTTCTTGCCGTTTTTCATTGCTGGGGTTGTTGATGAATTTGTTGTTGATTTTCAAGATTGAGGTTGTTGTTCTATTTATTGCTGTTATCAATGTTTTTTTTTAAACTTTTTTGTGTTTTTCAAAGTTGAGTTTGCACTTGAATTTATTGGTATTTTTCAATGTTGAGGCGGTTGAATTTGTTGGTGTTCTTCAAATTTGTGGTTGTTGTGGAATTTTTTGGTGTTTTCATTTTTGTGGTTTTGGCTGAATTTGTTGGTGTTTTGGAATGTTGAGGTTGTTGTTGAATTTTTTGATGTATTTCATTGTTGAGGTTGTTGCTGAATTTGTTGGTGATTTTCAATGTTGAGTTTGTTGTTGAATGTTTTGGAGTTTTTCAATGTTGAGGTTGTTGTTGATTTTTTTGGTATTTTGCATTGTTGTGGTCGTTGTTGTTGAATTTTTTGCTGTTTTTCATTGCTGAGGTTGTTGATGAGTTTTTTGGTATTTTTCATTGTTGAGTTCGTTGTTGTTGAATTGTTTGCTGTGTTTCATTCCTGAGATTTGTTGTTGAATTTGTTGGACTTTTTGAATGTTGAGGTTGTTGTTGAATTTATTGGTTTTTTGCATTGTTTAGGTTGTTGTTGAATTTGTTGGTTTTTTCGAATGTTGAGCTTGTTGTTGAATTATTTGGTGTTTTTCATTGTTGAGGTTGTTGTTGTTGAATTTTTTGATGTTTTTAATTGTTGAGGTTGTTGTTGAATTTTTTGGTGATTTTCAATATTGAGGTTGTTGTTGAAATTATTGGTGTTATCAATGATTTTTTTGAACTTTTTTGTATTTTTCAAAGTTGAGGTTGCAGTTGAATTTGTTGGTGTTTTTCAATGTTGAAGTTGTTGAATTTGTTGGTGTTTTTCAAAGTTGAGGTTGTTGTTGAATTTTTTGGTGTTTTCATTGTTGAGGTTTTTGTTGAATTTGTTGGTGTTTTGGAATGTTGAGGTTGTTGTTGCATTTTTTGATGTTTTTCAATGTTGAGGTTGTTGTTGAATTTTTTGCTGATTTTCAATATTGAGGTTGTTGTTGAATTTACTGGTGTATTCAATGTTTTGTTTTAAATCTTTTAGCATTTTTGAAAGTTGAGGTTGCATTTGAATTTGTTGGTGTTTCTCAATGTTGAGGTTGTTGAATTTTTTGTTGTTTTTCAAAGTTGAGGTTGTTGTTGAATTTTTTAGTGTTTTTCATTGTTTCGTTTTTTGTTGAATTTGTTGTTGTTTTTCAATGTTGAGGTTGTTGTTGAATTTATTGATGTTTTTCATTGTTGAGGTTGTTGTTGAATTTGCTGGTGATTTTCAACGTTGAGTTTGTTGTTGTATTTTTTGGTGTTTTTCGTCGTTGAGGTTGTTGTTGAAATTGTTGGAGTTTTTCAATGTTGAGGTTGTTGTTGAATCTTTTGGTATTTTTCATAGATGAGATCGTTGTTGTTGAATTTATTCCAGTTTTTCATTGCTGAGATTGTTGATGAATTTTTTGGTGTTTTTTATTGTTGAGGTCGTTGTTGTTGAATTGTTTGCTGTTTTTCATTGCTGAAGTTGTTGTTGAATTTGTTGGTATTTTTGAATGTTGAGGTTGTTGTTGAATTTGTTGGTGTTTTTCAATGTTGAGGTTGTTGAATTTGTTGTTGTTTTTCAAAGTTGTGATTGTTGAGCAATTTTCTGGTGTTTTCATTGTTGAGGTTTTTGTTGAATTTGTTGGTGTTTTGGAATGTTGAGTTTGTTGTTTTTTTTTGATCTTTTTCAATGTTGAGATTTGTGTTGAATTTGATGGTTATTTTCAATTTTGAGTTTGTTGTTGAATTTTTTGGTGTTTTTCATTGTTGCGGTACTTGTTCAATTTGATGGTGTTTTTCATTGTTGAGGTTGTTGTTGAATTGTTGTTTTTTTTCATTGCTGAGGTTGATGTTGAATTTGTTGGTGATTTTCAATGTTGAGATTGTTGAATTTATTGGTGTTATCAATGGATTTTTTTTATCTTTTTTGTATTTTTCAAAGTTGAGGTTGCAGTTGAATTTGTTGGTGTTTTTCAATGTTGAGGTTGTTGAATTTGTTGGTGCTTTCCAAAGTTGAGGTTGTTGTTGAATTTCTTGGTGTTTTTCATTGTTGAGGTTTTTGTTGAATTATTTCGTGTTTTTGAATGTTGAGGTTGTTGGTGAATTTTTTGGTGTTTTTCATTGTTGAGGGTTTTGTTGAATTTGTTGGTGTTTCTGAATGTTGAAGTTGTTGTTGAATTTTTTGGTGCTTTTCATTGTTGTGGTTGTTGTTGAATTTGTTGGAGTTTTTCAATGTTGAGGTTGTTGTTGAATTTGTTGGTGTTTTTCAATGTTGAGGTTGTTGAATTTGTTGGTGTTTTTACAGTTGACGTTGTTGTTGAATATTTTGGTGTTTTTAATTTTTGAGGTTGTTGTTGAATTTGTTGGTGTTTTTGAATGTTGAGGTTGTTGTTGAATTTTTTGGTGTTTTTCATTGTTGAGGTTGTTGTTGAATTTGTTGTTGTTTTTGAATGTTGAGGTTGGTGTTGAATTGCTTGGTGTTTTTCATTGTTGAGGTTGTTGTTGTTGAATTTTTTGATGTTTTTCATTGCTGAGGTTGTTGTTAAATTTGTTGGTGATTTTCAAAGCTGAGGTTGCTGTTGAATTTGTTGGTGTATTTGAATGTTGAGGTTGTTAAATCTAATGGCGTTTTTCAAAATGGAGGTTGTTGTTGAATTTTTTGGTGTTTTTCATTGTTGACGTTTTTGTTGAATATGTTGGTGTTTTTCATTGTTGAGGTTGTTGTTGAATTTGTTGGTGATTTTCAATATTGAGGTTGTAGTTGAATTTGTTGGTGTTTTTCTTTGTTGCGGTCATTGTTGTTGAATTGTTTGCTGTTTTTCATTGCTGAGGTTGTTGTTGAATTTGTTGATGTTTTTGAATGTTGAGGTTGTTGTTGAATTTTTGGTTGTTTTTCATTGTTGCGGTTGTTTTTGAATTTGTTGGTATTTTCGAATGTTGAGGTTGTTGTTGAATTTGTTGGTGTTTTGAATATTGAGATTGTTGTTGAATTATTTGGTGTTTTTCATTGTTGAGTTTGTTGTTGTTGAATTTTTTGATGATTTTCATTGTTGTGGTTGTTGTTAAATTTGTTGGTGATTTTCAATATTGAGGTTGTTGTTGAATTTATGGGTGTTAACAATGATTTTTCTTGAACTTTTTTGTATTTTTCAATGTTGTGGTTGCAGTTGAATTTGTTGGTATTTTTCAAAGTTGAGGTTGTTGTTGAATTTTTTGATGTTTTTCAATGTTGAGGTTTTTGTTGAATTTGTTGGTGTTTTTGAATGTTGAGGTTGTTGTTGAATTTGTTGGTGTTTTTCAATGTTGAGGTTGTTGTTGGACTTTTTGGTGTTTTTCATTGTTGAGGTTTTTGTTGAATTTGTTGGTGTTTTTGATTGTTGAGGTTGTTGATGAATATTTTGGCGTTTTTCATTAATGTGGTTTTTGTTCAATTTGTTGGTGTTTTTCATTGTTGAGGTTGTTGTTGAATTTATTGGTGTTTTTCAATGTTGAGATTGTTGAATTTGTTATTGTTTATAAAGTTGAAGTTGTTGTTGAATTGTTTGGTGTTTTTAATTGTTGAGGTTTTTGTTGAATTTGTTGGTGTTTTTGAATGTTGAGGTTGGTGTTGAATTGTTTGGTGTTTTTCATTGTTGACGTTGTTGTTGTTGAATTTTTTGATGTTTTTCATTGCTGAGGTTGTTGTTAAATTTGTTGGTGATTTTCAATATTGAGGTTGTTGTTGAATTTGTTGATGTTTTTCCATGTTGAGGTTTTTGAATTTGTATATGCTCTCAAAGTTGAGGTTGTTGTTGAATATTTTGGTGTTTTTCAATCTTAAGGATCTTGTTGAATTTATTGGTGTTACTGATGATTTTTCTTGAACTTTTTTGTATTTTTCAAAGTTGAGGTTGTTGTTGAACTTTTTGGTGTTTTTCAGTGTTGAGGTTTTTGTTGAATTTGTTGGCGTTTTGAATGTTGATGTTGTGGTTGAATTTGTTGGTGTTTTTCAATGTTGAGGATGTTGCTGAATTTTTTGGTGTTTTTCATTGTTGAGGTTTTGGTTGATTTTGTTGGCGTTTTTGAATGTTGAGGTTGTTGATGAATTTGTTGGTGTTTTTCATTGTTGAGGTTTTTGTTGCATCTTTTGGTGATTTTCAAAGTTGACGTTGTTGTTGAATTTTTTGGTGTTTTGCATTGTTGAGTTTTTTGTTGAATTTGTTGTTGTTTTTGAATGTTGAGGTTGTTGATGAATTTTTTGATGTTTTTCATTGTTGAGGTTGTTGTTGAATTTGTTGGTGATTTTCAATGTTGAGTTTGTTGTTGAATTTTTTGGTGTTTTTCATTGTTGAGATCGGTGTTGTTGAATTGTTTGCTGTTTTTCATTGTTGAGGTTGTTGATGAATTTGCGGGTGATTTTCAATATTGAGGTTGTTGTTGAATGTATTGGTGTTATCAATGTTTTTTTTTAAAATTTTTTGTATTTTTCAATGTTGAGTTTGCATTTTAATTTGTTGGTGTTTTTCAATGTTGATGTTGTTGAATTTGTTGGTGTTTTTCAAAGTTGTGATTGTTGTTGAATTTTTTGGTGTTTTCATTATTGAGGTTTTTGTTGAATTTTTTGGTGTTTTGGAATGTTGAGGTTGTTGTTGAATTTTTTCGTGCTTTTCATTGTTGATGTTGCTGTTGAATTTGTTGGAGTTTTTCAATGTTGAGGCTGTTGTTGGATTTGTTGGTGTTTTTCAATGTTGAGGTTGTTGAATTTGTTGGTGTTTTTCAAAGTTGAGGTTGTTGTTGAATTTTTTGGTCTTTTTAATTGTTGAGGTTTTTGTTGAATTTGTTGGTGTTTTTCATTGTTGAGGTCGTTGTTGAATTTGTTTGTGATTTTCAATCTTGTGGTTGTAATGAATTTGTTGGTGTTTTTCCATGTTGAGGTTTTTGAATTTTTTGGTGTTTTTCATTGTTGAGGTTGTTGTTGTTGAATTTTTTGATGTTTTTCATTGTTGAGGTAGTTGTTGAATTTATTGGTGATTTTAAATATTGAGGTTCTTGTTGAATTTATTGGTGTATTCAATGTTTTTTTTGAATCTTTTTGTATTTTTCAAAGTTGAAGTTGCAGTTGAATTTGTTGCTGTTTCTCAAGGTTGAGGTTTTTGAATTTTTTTGTGTTTTTCTAAGCTGCGGTTGTTGTTAAATTTTATGGTGTTTTTCATTGTGGAGGTTGTTGTTGAAATTGTTGGAGTTTTTCAACGTTGAGGTTGTTGTTGAATTTTTGGTATTTTTCATTGTTGAGGTCGTTGTTGAATTTCTTGCCGTTTTTCGTTGCTGGGGTTGTTGATGAATTTGTTGTTGATTTTCAAGATTGAGGTTGTTGTTCTATTTATTGCTGTTATCAATGTTTTTTTTTAAACTTTTTTGTGTTTTTCAAAGTTGAGTTTGCACTTGAATTTATTGGTATTTTTCAGTGTTGAGGCGGTTGAATTTGTTGGTGTTCTTCAAAGTTGTGGTTGTTGTTGAATTTTTTGGTGTTTTCATTGTTGTGGTTTTTGCTGAATTTGTTGGTGTTTTGGAATGTTGAGGTTGTTGTTGAATTTTTTGATGTTTTTCATTGTTGAGGTTGTTGCTGAATTTGTTGGTGATTTTCAATGTTGAGTTTGTTGTTGAATGTTTTGGTGTTTTTCATTGTAGAGGTTGTTGCTGAAATTGTTGGAGTTTTTCAATGTTGAGGTTGTTGTTGATTTTTTTGGTATTTTGCATTGTTGTGGTCGTTGTTGTTGAATTTTTTGCTGTTTTTCATTGCTGAGGTTGTTGATGAATTTTTTGGTATTTTTCATTGTTGAGGTCGTTGTTGTTGAATTGTTTGCTGTGTTTCATTCCTGAGATTTGTTGTTGAATTTGTTGGTCTTTTTGAATGTTGAGGTTGTTGTTGAATTTATTGGTTTTTTGCATTGTTTAGGTTGTTGTTGAATTTGTTGGTTTTTTCGAATGTTGAGGTTGTTGTTGAATTTGTTGGTGTTTTGAATGTTGAGATTGTTGTTGAATTATTTGGTGTTTTTCATTGCTGAGGTTGTTGTTGTTGAATTTTTTGATGTTTTTAATTGTTGAGGTTGTTGTTGAATTTTTTGGTGATTTTCAATATTGAGGTTGTTGTTGAAATTATTGGTGTTATCAATGATTTTTTTGAACTTTTTTGTATTTTTCAAAGTTGAGGTTGCAGTTGAATTTGTTGGTGTTTTTCAATGTTGAAGTTGTTGAATTTGTTGGTGTTTTTCAAAGTTGAGGTTGTTGTTGAATTTTTTGGTGTTTTCATTGTTGAGGTTTTTGTTGAATTTGTTGGTGTTTTGGAATGTTGAAGTTGTTGTTGCATTTTTTGATGTTTTTCAATGTTGAGGTTGTTGTTGAATTTTTTGCTGATTTTCAATATTGAGGTTGTTGTTGAATTTACTGGTGTATTCAATGTTTTGTTTTAAATCTTTTAGCATTTTTGAAAGTTGAGGTTGCATTTGAATTTGTTGGTGTTTCTCAATGTTGATGTTGTTGAATTTTTTGGTGTTTTTCAAAGTTGAGGTTGTTGTTGAATTTTTTAGTGTTTTTCATTGTTTAGTTTTTTGTTGAATTTGTTGTTGTTTTTCAATGTTGAGGTTGTTGTTGAATTTATTGATGTTTTTCATTGTTGAGGTTGTTGTTGAATTTGCTGGTGATTTTCAACGTTGAGTTTGTTGTTGTATTTTTTGGAGTTTTTCAATGTTGAGGTTGTTGTTGAATCTTTTGGTATTTTTCATAGATGAGATCGTTGTTGTTGAATTAATTCCAGTTTTTCATTGCTGAGATTGTTGATGAATTTTTTGGTGTTTTTTATTGTTGAGGTCGTTGTTGTTGAATTGTTTGCTGTTTTTCATTGCTGAAGTTGTTGTTGAATTTGTTGGTGTTTTTGAATGTTGAGGTTGTTGTTGAATTTGTTGGTGTTTTTCAATGTTGAAGTTTTTGAATTTGTTGGTGTTTTTCAAAGTTGTGATTGTTGTTGAATTTTTTGGTGTTTTCATTTTTGAGGTTTTTGTTGAATTTGTTGGTGTTTTGGAAGGTTGAGGTTGTTGTTGAATTTGTTGGTGTTTTGAATATTGAGATTGTTCTTGAATTATTTGGTGTGTTTCATTGTTGAGGTTGTTGTTGCTGAATTTTTTGATGTTTTTCATTGTTGAGGTTGTTGTTGAATTTATTGGTGATTTTCAATATTAAGGATCTTGTTGTAATTATTGGTGTTATCAATGATTTTTCTTGAACTTTTTTGTATTTTTCAAAGTTGAGGTTGCAGTTGAATTTGTTGGTGTTTTTCAAAGTTGAGGTTGTTGTTGAATTTTTTGATGTTTTTCAATGTTGAAGGTTTTTGTTGAATTTGTTGGTGTTTTTGAATGTTGAGGTTGTTGTTGAATTTGTTGGTGTTTTTCAAAGTTGAGGTTGTTGTTGAATTTTTTGGTGTTTTTCATTGTTGAGGTTTTTGTTGAATTTGTTGGTGTTTTTCATTGTTGAGGTCGTTGTTGAATTTGTTTGTGATTTTCAATCTTGAGGTTGTAATGAATTTGTTGGTGTTTTTCCATGTTCAGGTTTTTGAATTTTTTGGTGTTTTTCATTGTTGAGGTTGTTGTTGTTGAATTTTTTGATGTTTTTCATTGTGGAGGTAGTTGTTGAATTTATTGGTGATTTTAAATATTGAGGTTCTTGTTGAATTTATTGGTGTATTCAATGTTTTTTTTGAATCATTTTGTATTTTTCAAAGTTGAGGTTGCAGTTGAATTTGTTGCTGTTTCTCAAGGTTGAGGTTGTTGAATTTTTTTGTGTTTTTCTAAGTTGTGGTTGTTGTTGAATTTTATGGTGTTTTTCATTGTGGAGGTTGTTGTTGAAATTGTTGGAGTTTTTCAACGTTGAGGTTGTTGTTGAATTTTTGGTATTTTTCATTGTTGAGGTCGTTGTTGAATATCTTGCTGTTTTTCATTGCTGGAGTTGTTGATGAATTTGTTGGTGATTTTCAATATTGAGGTTGTTGTTGTATTTATTGGTGTTATCAATGTTTTATTTAAAACTTTTTTGTGTTTTTCAAAGTTGAGTTTGCAGTTGAATTTATTGGTATTTTTCAATGTTGAGGCGGTTGAATTTGTTGGTGTTTTTCAAAGTTGTGGTTGTTGTTGAATTTTTTGGTGTTTTCATTGTTGTGGTTTTTGTTGAATTTGTTGGTATTTTGGAATGTTGAGGTTGTTGTTCAATTTTTTGATGTTTTTCATTGTTGAGGTTGTTGCTGAATTTGTTGGTGATTTTCAATGTTGTGTTTGTTGTTGAATCTTTTGGTGTTTTTCATTGTAGAGGTTGATGCTGAAATTGTCGGAGTTTTTCAGTGTTGAGGTTGTTGTTGATTGTTTTGGTATTTTACATTGTTGTGGTCGTTGTTGTTGAATTTTTTGCTGTTTTTCAGCGCTGAGGTTGTTGATGAATTTTTTGGTATTTTTCATTGTTGAGGTAGTTGTTGTTGAATTGTTTGCTGTTTTTCATTCCTGAGTTTGTTGTTGAAATTGTTGGTGTTTTTGAATGTTGAGGTTGTTGTTGAATTTATTGGTTTTTTTCATTGTTTAGGTTGTTGTTGAATTTGTTGGTTTTTTCGAATGTTGAGATTGTTGATGAATTTGTTGGTGGTTTGAATGTTGAGATTGTTGTTGAATTATTTGGTGTTTTTCATTGTTGAGGTTGTTGTTGAATTTTTTGATGTTTTTAATTGTTGAGGTTGTTGTTGAATTTTTTGGTGATTTTCAATATTGAGGTTGTTGTTGAATTTATTGGTGTTATCAATGATTTTTTTGAACTTTTTTGTATTTTTCAAAGTTGAGATTGCAGTTAAATTTGTTGGTGTTTTTCAATGTTGAGGTTGTTGAATTTGTTGGTGTTTTTCAAAGTTGAGGTTGTTGTTGAATTTTTTGGTGTTTTTCAATGTTAAGGTTTTTGGTGAATTTGTTGGTATTTTTGAATGTTGAGATTGTTGTTGAATTTGTTGGTGTTTTTCAATGTTCAGGTTGTTGATGAATTTTTTGGTGTTTTTCATTGTTGAGGTTGTTGATGAATTCTTTGGTGTTTTTCATTGTTGAGGTTTTTGTTGAATTTGTTGGTGTCTTGGAATGTTGAGGTTGTTGTTGTATTTTTTGATGTTTTTCAATGCTGAGATTTTTGTTGAATTTGATGGTGATTTTCAATTTTGTGTTTGTTGTTGAATTTTTTGATGTTTTTCATTGTAGAGGTAGTTGTTGAATTTATTGGTGATTTTTAATATTGAGGTTCTTGTTGAATTTATTGGAGTATTCAATGTTTTTTTTTGAATCTTTTTCTATTTTTCAAAGTTGAGGTTACAGTTGAATTTGTTGCTGTTTCTCAATGTTGAGGTTGCTGAATATTTTGGTGTTTTTCTAAGTTGAGGTTGTTGTTGAATTTTATGGTGTTTTTCGTTGTGGAGTTTTTTGTTGAAATTGTTGGAGTTTTTCAATGTTGAGGTTGTTGTTGAATTTTTGGTATTTTTCATTGTTGAGGTCGTTGTTGTTGAATTTTTTGCTGTTTTTCATTGCTGGGGTTGTTGATGAATTTGTTGGTGATTTTCAATATAAAGGTTGTTGTTGAATTTATTGGTGTTATCAATGTTTTTTTTAAACTTTTTTGTGTTTTTCAAAGTTGAGTTTGCACTTGAATTTATTGGTATTTTTCAATGTTGAGGCGGTTGAATTTGTTGGTGTTTTTCTAAGTTGAGGTTGCAGTTGAATTTGTTCGTGTTTTTCAATGTTCAGGTTGTTGAATTTGTTGGTGTTTTTCAAAGTTGAGGTTGTTGTAGAATTTTTTGGTGTTTTTCATTGTTGAGGTTTTTGTTGAATTTGTTGGTATTTTTGAATGTTGAGGTTCTTGTTGAATTTTTTGGTGTTTTTCATTGCTAAGGTTGTTGTTGAATTTGTTGGAGTTTTTCAATGTTGAGGTAGTTGTTGAATTTGTTGCTGTTTTTCAATGTTGAGGTTGTTGAAGTTGTTGGTGTTTTTCAAAGTTGAGGTTGTTGTTGAATTTGTTGGTGATATTCAATATTGAGGTTGTTGTTGAATTTGTTGGTGTTATTCATTGTTCCGATTTTTGTTGAATGTGTTGGTGTTTTTGAATGTTGAGGTTGCTGTAGAATTTTTTGTGTTTTTCACTGTTGAGGTTGTTGTTGAATTAGCTGCTCTTTTTCAATGTTGAGGTTGCTGAAGTTGTTGGTGTTTTTCATAATTGAGATTGTTGTTGAATTTGTTGGTGATATTCAATATTGAGGTTGTTGTTGAATTTGTTAGTGTTATCAATTTTTATTTTGTTGAACTTTTTTGTATTTTTAGAAGCTAATGTTGTTGTTGAATTTGTTGCTGTTTTTGAATGTTGAAGTTGTTGTTGTATTTTTTGATGTTTTTCAATGTTGAGATTTTTGTGAATTGGATGGTGACTTTCAATTTTGAGTCTGTTGTTGAAATTGTTGGAGTTTTTCATTGTTGAGGTTGTTATTGATTTTTTTGTTGTTATTCATTGTTGAGGTTGTTGCTGAATTTTTATAGTGTTTTTCATTGTTGCGGTTGTTGTTGAATTTTTTGATGTTTTTCATTACTGCGGTTGTTGTTGAAATGGTTGGTGTTTTTGAATGCTGAGGTTGTTGATGAATTTTTTGGTGTTTTTCATTGTTGAGGTTGTTGTTTAATTCGTTGGAGTTTTTCAATGTTGAGGTTATTGTTGAATTTGATGGTGTTTTGCAATGTTTAGGTTGTTGTTGAATTTTTTGGTGTTTTTCATTGTTGGGGTTTTGGTTGAATTTGTTGGTGTTTTTGAATGTTGAGGTTGTTGTTTTTATCTTTTGGTGTTTTTGAATGTTGAGGTTGTTGATGAATTTTTTTTGGTGTTTTTCATTGTTGAGGCTGTTGTTGAATTTTTTGGTGTTTTTCAATGTTGAGGTTTTCCTTGAATTTGTTGGTGTTTTTGAATGTTGTGGTTGTTGTTGAATTTTTTGGTCTTATCATTTTTGAGGTATTTGTTGAATTTGTTGGTGTTTTGGAATGTTGAGGTTGTTGTTGAATTTTTTGATGTTTTTCATTGTTGAGGTTGTTGTTGAATTTTTTGGTGCGTTTGAATGTTGAGTTTGTTGTTGAATCATTTGTTGTTTTTCATTGTTGAGGTTGTTGTTGAATTTTTTGGTTGTTTTCATTGTTGATGTCATTGTTGTTGAATTTTTTGCTGTTTTTCATTGTTGAGGTTGTTGATGAATTTGTTGGTGATTTTCAATATTGAGGTTGTTGTTGATCTTATTCGTGTTATCAATATGTTTTTTTAAACTTTTTTGTGTTTATCAAACTTGAGTTTGCACTTTAATTTATTGCTGTTTTTCAATGTTGATGTTGTTGAATTTGTTGGTGTTTTTCAAAGTTGTGATTGTTGTTGAATTTTTTGGTGTTTTCATTGTTGAGGTTTATGTTGAATTTCTTGGTGTTTTGGAATGTTGAGGATGTTGTTGTATTTTTTGATGTTTTTCAATGTTGAGATTTTTGTTGAATTTGATGGTTGATGGTTGTTGAATTTTTTGCTGTTTTTCATTGCTGAGGTTGTTGATGAATTTTTTGGTATTTTTCATTGTTGAGGTCGATGTTGTTGAATTGTTTGCTGTTTTTCATTGCTGAGGTTGTTGTTGAATTTGTTGGTGTTTTTGAATGTTGAGGTTGTTTTTGAATTTATTGGTGTTTTTCATTGTTTAGGTTGTTGTTGAATTTGTTGGTTTTTTCGAATGTTGAGGTTGTTATTGAATATGTTGGTGTTTTTCATTGTTGAGGTTGTTGTTGAATTTTTTTGGTGATTTTCAATATTGAAGTTGTTGTTGAATTTATTGCTGTTATCAATGATTTTTTTGAACTTTTTTGTATTTTTCAAAGTTGAGGTTGCAGTTGAATTTGTTGATGTTTTTCAATGTTGAGGTTGTTGAATTTGTTGGTGATTTTCAAAGTTGAGGTTGTTGTTGAATTTTTTGGTGTTTTTCAATGTAGAGGTTTTTGGTGAATTTGTTGGTATTTTTGAATGTTGAGATTGTTGTTGAATTTGTTGGTGTTTTTCAATGTTGAGGTTGTTGTTGAATTTTTTGGTGTTTTTCATTGTTCAGGTTTTTGTTGAATTTGTTGATGTTTTTGAATGTTGAGGTTGTTGTTGAATTTTTTGGTGTTTTTCATTGTTGAGGTTGTTGGTGAATTTTTTGCTGTTTTTCATTGTTGAGGTTTTTGTTGAAATTGTCGGTGTTTTTCATTGTTGAGGTCGTTGTTGAATTTGTTTGTGATTTTCAATATTGAGTTTGTAGTTGAATTTGATGGTGTTTTTCCATGTTGAGTTTTTTCAATTTTTTGGTGTTTTTCATTGTTGAGGTTGTTGTTGAATTTTTTGATGTTTTTCATTGTTGAGGTAGTTGTTGAATTTATTGGCATATTCAATGTTTTTTTTGAATCTTTTTGTATTTTTCAAAGTTGAGGTTGCAGTTGAATTTGTTGCTGTTTGTCAATGTTGAGGTTGTTGAATTTTTTGGTGTTTTTCAAAGTTGAGGTTGTTGTTGAATTTTATGGTGTTTTTCATTGTGGAGGTTGTTGTTGAAATTGTTGGAGTTTTTCAATGTTGAGGTTGTTGTTGAATTTTTGGTATTTTTCATTGTTGAAGTCGTTGTTGTTGAATTTTTTTGCTGTTTTTCATTGCTGGAGTTGTTGATGAATTTGTTGGTGATTTGCAATATTGAGTTTGTTTTTGAATTTATTGCTGTTATCAATATTTTTTTAAAAACTTTTTTGTGTTTTTCAAAGTTGAGTTTGCACTTGAATTTATTGGTATTTTTCAATGTTGAGGCGGTTGAATTTGTTGGTGTTTTTCAAAGTTGTGGTTGTTGTTGAATTTTTTGGTGTTTTCATTGTTGAGGTTTTTGTTGAATTTGTTGCTGTTTTGGAATGCTGAGGTTGTTGTTGAATTTTTTGATGTTTTTCATTGTTGAGGTTGTTGCTGAATTTGTTGGTGATTTTCAATGTAGAGTTTGTTGTTGAACTTTTTGGTGTTTTTCATTGTTGAGGTTATTGCTGAAATTGTTGGAGTTTTTCAATGTTGAGGTTGTTGTTGAATTTTTTGGTGGTTTTCATTGATGAGGTCGTTGTTGTTGAATTTTTTGCTGTTTTTCATTGTTGAGGTTGTTGATGAATTTGTTGGTGATTTTCAATATTGCGGTTGTTGTTGAATTTCTTGGTGTTATCAACGTGTTATTTTAAACTTTTTTGTTTTTTTCAAACTTGAGTTTGCACTTTAATTTGTTGGTGTTTTTCAATGTTGAAGTTGTTGAATTTGTTGCTGTTTTTCAAAGTTGTGAATGCTGTTGAATTATTTGGTGTTTTCATTGTTGAGGTTTTTGTTGAATTTGTTGGTGTCTTGGAATGTTGAGGTTGTTGTTATATTTTTTGATGTTTTTCAAAGCTGAGATTTTTGTTGAATTTGATGTTGATTTTCAATTTTGTGTTTGTTGTTGAATTTTTTGGTGTTTTTCATTATTGCGGTACTTGTTGAAATTGTTGGAGTTTTTCAATGTTGAGGTTGTTATTGATTTTTTTGGTGTTTTTCATTGTTGAGGTTGTTGTTGAATTTTTTGGTGTTTTTCATTGTTGAGGTGGTTGTTGAATTTGTTGGTGATTTTCAATGTTGAAGTTGTTGAATATACTGTTGTTATCTAGGGTTTTTTTTGAACTTTTTGTATTTTGCAAAGTTGAGGTTGCAGTTGAATTGGTTGGAGTTTATCAATGTTGAGGTTGTTGAATTTGTTGGTGTTTTTCAAAGCTGAGGTTGTTGTTGAATTTTTTTGTGTTTTACATTGTTGAGGTTTTTGTTGAATTTATTGGAGTTTTTCAATGTTGAGGTAGTTGTTGAATTTGATGGTGTTTTTCAACGTTGAGGCTGTTGAATTTGTTGGTGTTTTTAAAAGTTGATGTTGTTGTTGAATTTTTTAGTGTTGTTAATTGTTGAGATTTTTGTTCAAATTGTTCGTGTTTTTGAATGTTGAGGTTGTTGTTGAATTTTTTGGTGTTATTCATTTTTGAGATTTTTTTTGAATATGTTGGTGTTTATGAATGTTGAGGTTGTTGTTGAATTTATTGATGTTTTTCACTGTTGAGGTTATTGTTGAATTTGCTGCTCTTTTTGAATGTTGAGGTTGTTGAAGTTGTTGGTGTTTTTCAAAGTTGAGGTTGTTGTTGAATTTGTTGGAGATATTCAATATTGAGGTTGTTGTTGAATTTGCTGCTCTTTTTCAATGTTGAGATTGTTGAAGTTGTTGGTGTTTTTCAAAGTTGAGGTTGTTGTTGAATTTGTTGGAGATATTCAATATTGAGGTTGTTGTTGAATTTGCTGCTCTTTTTCAATGTTGAGATTGTTGAAGTTGTTGCTGTTTTTCATTGTTGAGGTTGTTGATGAATTTGTTGGTGATTTTCAATATTGAGGTTTTTGTTGATCTTATTCGTGTTATCAATGTGTTTTTTTAAACTTTTTTGTGTTTATCAAACTTGAGTTTGCACTTTAATTTATTGGTGTTTTTCAATGTTGATGTTGTTGAATTTGTTGGTGTTTTTCAAAGTTGTGATTGTTGTTGAATTTTTTGGTGTTTTCATTGTTGAGCTTTATGTTGAATTTCTTGGTGTTTTGGAATGTTGAGGATGTTGTTGTATTTTTTGATGTTTTTCAATGTTGAGATTTTTGTTGAATTTGATGGTTGATGGTTGTTGAATTTTTTGCTGTTTTTCATTGCTGAGGTTGTTGATGAATTTTTTGGTATTTTTCATTGTTGAGGTCGATGTTGTTGAATTGTTTGCTGTTTTTCATTGCTGAGGTTGTTGTTGAATTTGTTGGTGTTTTTGAATGTTGAGGTTGTTTTTGAATTTATTGGTGTTTTTCATTGTTTAGGTTGTTGTTGAATTTGTTGGTTTTTTCGAATGTTGAGGTTGTTATTGAATATGTTGGTGTTTTTCATTGTTGAGGTTGTTGTTGCTGAATTTTTTGATGTTTTTCATTGTTGAGGTTGTTGTTGAATTTTTTTGGTGATTTTCAATATTGAAGTTGTTGTTGAATTTATTGCTGTTATCAATGATTTTTTTGAACTTTTTTGTATTTTTCAAAGTTGAGGTTGCAGTTGAATTTGTTGATGTTTTTCAATGTTGAGGTTGTTGAATTTGTTGGTGATTTTCAAAGTTGAGGTTGTTGTTGAATTTTTTGGTGTTTTTCAATGTAGAGGTTTTTGGTGAATTTGTTGGTATTTTTGAATGTTGAGATTGTTGTTGAATTTGTTGGTGTTTTTCAATGTTGAGGTTGTTGTTGAATTTTTTGGTGTTTTTCATTGTTCAGGTTTTTGTTGAATTTGTTGATGTTTTTGAATGTTGAGGTTGTTGTTGAATTTTTTGGTGTTTTTCATTGTTGAGGTTGTTGATGAATTTTTTGCTGTTTTTCATTGTTGAGGTTTTTGTTGAAATTGTCGGTGTTTTTCATTGTTGAGGTCGTTGTTGAATTTGTTTGTGATTTTCAATATTGAGTTTGTAGTTGAATTTGATGGTGTTTTTCCATGTTGAGTTTTTTCAATTTTTTGGTGTTTTTCATTGTTGAGGTTGTTGTTGAATTTTTTGATGTTTTTCATTGTTGAGGTAGTTGTTGAATTTATTGGCATATTCAATGTTTTTTTTGAATCTTTTTGTATTTTTCAAAGTTGAGGTTGCAGTTGAATTTGTTGCTGTTTGTCAATGTTGAGGTTGTTGAATTTTTTGGTGTTTTTCAAAGTTGAGGTTGTTGTTGAATTTTATGGTGTTTTTCATTGTGGAGGTTGTTGTTGAAATTGTTGGAGTTTTTCAATGTTGAGGTTGTTGTTGAATTTTTGGTATTTTTCATTGTTGAAGTCGTTGTTGTTGAATTTTTTTGCTGTTTTTCATTGCTGGAGTTGTTGATGAATTTGTTGGTGATTTGCAATATTGAGTTTGTTTTTGAATTTATTGCTGTTATCAATATTTTTTTAAAAACTTTTTTGTGTTTTTCAAAGTTGAGTTTGCACTTGAATTTATTGGTGTTTTTCAATGTTGAGGCGGTTGAATTTGTTGGTGTTTTTCAAAGTTGTGGTTGTTGTTGAATTTTTTGGTGTTTTCATTGTTGAGGTTTTTGTTGAATTTGTTGCTGTTTTGGAATGCTGAGGTTGTTGTTGAATTTTTTGATGTTTTTCATTGTTGAGGTTATTGCTGAAATTGTTGGAGTTTTTCAATGTTGAGGTTGTTGTTGAATTTTTTGGTGGTTTTCATTGATGAGGTCGTTGTTGTTGAATTTTTTGCTGTTTTTCATTGTTGAGGTTGTTGATGAATTTGTTGGTGATTTTCAATATTGCGGTTGTTGTTGAATTTCTTGGTGTTATCAACGTGTTATTTTAAACTTTTTTGCTTTTTTCAAACTTGAGTTTGCACTTTAATTTGTTGGTGTTTTTCAATGTTGAAGTTGTTGAATTTGTTGCTGTTTTTCAAAGTTGTGAATGCTGTTGAATTATTTGGTGTTTTCATTGTTGAGGTTTTTGTTGAATTTGTTGGTGTCTTGGAATGTTGAGGTTGTTGTTATATTTTTTGATGTTTTTCAAAGCTGAGATTTTTGTTGAATTTGATGTTGATTTTCAATTTTGTGTTTGTTGTTGAATTTTTTGGTGTTTTTCATTATTGAGGTTGTTGTTGAATTTTTTGGTGTTTTTCATTGTTGAGGTGGTTGTTGAATTTGTTGGTGATTTTCAATGTTGAAGTTGTTGAATATACTGTTGTTATCTAGGGTTTTTTTTGAACTTTTTTGTATTTTGCAAAGTTGAGGTTGCAGTTGAATTGGTTGGAGTTTATCAATGTTGAGGTTGTTGAATTTGTTGGTGTTTTTCAAAGCTGAGGTTGTTGTTGAATTTTTTTGTGTTTTACATTGTTGAGGTTTTTGTTGAATTTATTGGAGTTTTTCAATGTTGAGGTAGTTGTTGAATTTGATGGTGTTTTTCAACGTTGAGGCTGTTGAATTTGTTGGTCTTTTTAAAAGTTGATGTTGTTGTTGAATTTTTTGGTGTTGTTAATTGTTGAGATTTTTGTTCAAATTGTTCGTGTTTTTGAATGTTGAGGTTGTTGTTGAATTTTTTGGTGTTATTCATTTTTGAGATTTTTTTTGAATATGTTGGTGTTTATGAATGTTGAGGTTGTTGTTGAATTTATTGATGTTTTTCACTGTTGAGGTTATTGTTGAATTTGCTGCTCTTTTTGAATGTTGAGGTTGTTGAAGTTGTTGGTGTTTTTCAAAGTTGAGGTTGTTGTTGAATTTGTTGGAGATATTCAATATTGAGGTTGTTGTTGAATTTGCTGCTCTTTTTCAATGTTGAGATTGTTGAAGTTGTTGGTGTTTTTCAAAGTTGAGGTTGTTGTTGAATTTGTTGGTGATATTCAATATTGAGGTTGTTGTTGAATTTGTTGGTGTTATCAATTTTTATTTTGTTGAACTTTTTTGTATTTTTAGAAGCTAAGGTTGTTGTTGAATTTGTTGCTGTTTTTCAATGTTGAGGTGTTGAATTTGTTGGTGTTTTTCAAAGTTGAGTTTGTTGTTGAATATTTTGCTGATTTTCAATGTTGGGTTGTTGTTGAATTGTTTGGTGTTTTTCGTTGTTGAGGTTGTTGAATTTGTTCGTGATTTTCAATATTGAGTTTGTTGTTGAATTTATTGGTGTTATCAATGGTTTGTTTTTAACTTTTTTGTATTTTTCAATGTCGAGGTTGCTGTTGAATTTGTTGGTGTTTTGCAATGTTGAGGTTGTTGTTGAATTTGTTGGTGATTTTCAATATTGAGGTTGTTGTTGAATTTATTGGTGTATTCAATGCATTTTTTAAAATCTTTTTTGTATTTTTCAAAGTTGTGGTTGCAGTTGAATTTGTTGGTGTTTTTCATTGTTGAGATTGTTATTGAAATTGTTGGAGTTTTTCAATGTTGAGGTTGTTGTTGAATTTTTTCGTATATTTCATTGTTGAGGTCATTGTTGTTGAATTTTTTGATGTTTTTCATTGCTGAGGTTGTGGATGAAATTGTTGATGTTTTTGAATGTTGAGGTTGTTGATGAATTTTTAGGTGTTTTTCATTGTTGAGGTTGTTGTTGAATTTGTTGGATTTTTTCAATGTTGAGGTTATTGTTGAATTTGTTGGTGTATGTGAATGTTGAGGTTCTTGAATTTGTTGGTGTTATTCAAAGTTGAGGTTGTTGTTGAAATTTTTGGTGTTTTTCATTGTTGAGGTTTTGGTTGAATTTGTTAGTGTTTTTGAAAGTTGAGGTTGTTGTTTTTATTTTTTGGTGTTTTTGAATGTTGAGGTTGTTGTTGAATTTGTTGGTGTTTTTCAATGTTGAGGTTGTTGTTGAATTTTTGGGTGTCTTTCATTGTTGAGGTTTATGTTGAATTTGTTGGTGTTTTTGAATGTTGACGTTGTTGATGATTTTTTTGGTGTTATTCATTGCTGAGGTTTTTGTTGAATTTGTTGGTGTTTTTCATTGTTGAGGTTTTTGAATTTGTTAGTGTTTTTCAAGGTTGAGGTTGTTGTTGAATATTTTGGTGTTTTTCAATGTTGACGTTGTTATTGAATTTTTTGGTAATTTTCAATATTGAGGTTGTTGTTGAATTTATTGGTGATTTTCATTGTTGAGGTTGTTGTTGAATTTGTTGGTGTTTTCGAATGTTGAGGTTGTTGTTGAATGTTTTGATGTTTTTCATTGTTGAGGTTGTTGTTGAATTTTTTGGTGATTTTCAATATTGAGTTTCTTGGTGAATTTATTGGTGTTATCAATGATTTTTTTAAACTTTTTTGTATTTTTCAAAGTTGAGGTTGCAGTTGAATTTGTTGGTGTTTTTCAAAGTTGAGGTTGTTGAATTTGTTGGTGTTTTTCAAAGTTGAGGTTGTTGTTGAATTTTTTGGTGTTTTCAATGTTCAGGTTGTTGATGAATTTTTTGGTGTTTTTCATTGTTGAGGTTGTTGATGAATTCTTTCGTGTTTTTCATTGTTGAGGTTTTTGTTGAATTTGTTGGTGTCTTGGAATGTTGAGGTTGTTGTTGTATTTTTTGATGTTTTTCATTGTTGAGGTAGTTGTTGAATTTATTGGTGATTTTAAATATTGAGGTTCTTGTTGAATTTATTGGTGTATTCAATGTTTTTTTTGAATCTTTTTGTATTTTTCAAAGTTGAGGTTGCAGTTGAATTTGTTGCTGTTTCTCAATGTTGAGGTTGTTGAATTTTTTGGTGTTTTTCAAAGTTGAGGTTGTTGTTTAAATTTATGGGGTTTTTCATTGTGGACGTTGTTGTTGAAATTGTTGGAGTTTTTCAATGTTGTTGATGAATTTGTTGGTGATTATCAATATTGAGGTTGTTGTTGAATTTATTGGTGTTATCAATGATTTTTTAAAATTTTTTTGTGTTTTTCAAAGTTGTGTTTGCACTTGAATTTATTGGTATTATTCAATGTTGAGGCGGTTGAATTTGCTGGTATTTTTCAAAGTTGTGGTTGTTGTTGAATTTTTTGGTGCTTTCATTGTTGAGTATTTTGTTGAATTTGTTGTTGTGTTTGAATGTTGATGTTCTTGTTGAATTTTTTGATGTTTTTCATTGTTGAGATTGTTGTTGAATTTGTTGGTGATTTTCAATGTTGAGTTTGTTGTTGAATTTTTAGGTGTTTTTTCATTGTTGAGGTTGTTGTTGAAATTGTTGGCGTTTTTTAATGTTGAGGTTGTTGCTGAATGTTTTGGTGATTTTCATTGTTGAGGTCGTTGTTGTTGAATTGCTTGCTGTTTTTCATTGTTGAAGTTGTTGATGAATTTGTTGGTGATTTTCAATATTGAGGTTGTTGTTGAATTTATTGGTGTTATCAATGTTATTTTTAAAATTTTTTGTATTTTTCGAAGTTGAGTTTGCACTTTAATTTGTTCGTTTTTTTCAATGTTGATGTTGCTTAATTTGTTGGTGTTTTTCAAAGTTGTGATTGTTGTTGAAATTTTTCGGGTTTTCATTGTTGAGGTTTTTGTTGAATTTGTTGGTGTTTTGGAATGTTGAGGTTGTTGTTGTAATTTTGGATGTTTTTCAATGTTGAGACTTTTGTTGAATGTGATGGTGATTTTCAATTTTGAGTTTGTTGAATTTTTTGGTGTTTTTCACTGTTGCGGTACTTGTTTAATTTGTTGGTGTTTTTCGTTGTTGAGGTTGTTGTTGAATATTTTGATATTTTTCATTGCTGAGGTTTTTGTTGAATTTGATGGTGATTTTCAATGTTGAGGTTGTTGAATTTATTGATGTTACCAAAGGTTTTTTTTGATCTTTATTGTATTATTCAAAGTTGAGGGTGCAGTTGAATTTGTTGGTGCTTTTCAATTTTGAGGTTGTTGAATTTTTTCGTGTTTTTCAATGTTGAGGTTTTTGTTTAATTTGTTGGTGTTTTTGAATGTTGAGGTTGTTGTTGAATTTTCTGGTATTTTTCATTGTTGAGGTTGTTGTTGAATTTGTTGGAGTTTTTCAATGTTGAGGTTGTTGTTGAATTTGTTGGTGTTTTTCAATGTTGAAGTTGTTGAATTTGTTGGTGTATTTCAAAGTTGACGTTGTTGTTGAATTATTTGGTGTTTTTAATTGTTGAGGTTTTTGCTTATTTGTTGGTGCTTTTGAATGTTGAGATTGTTGTTGAATTTTCTGGTATTTTTCATTGCTGAGGTTTTTGTTTAATTTGTTGGTGTTTTTGATTGTTGAGCTTGTTGAATTTTTAGGTGTTATTCATTGTTGAGGTTGTTGTTGAATTATTTGATTTTTTTCATTGTTGAGTTTGTTGTTAAATTTGTTGATGATTTTCAATATTGAGGTTGTTGTTGAAATTGTTGGTGTTATCAGTTTTTATTTTGTTGAACCTTTTTGTATTTTTAATAGTTGAGGTTGTTGTTGAATTTGTCAGTGTTTTGCAATGTTGAGGTTGTTGAGTTTCATGGTGTTTTTCAAAGCTGAGGTTGTTGTTGAATTTGTTGGTGTATTTGAATGTTGAGGTTGTTAAATCTGTTGGTGTTTTTCAAAATTTAGGTTGTTGTTGAATTTGTTGGTGTTTTTCATTGTTGAGGTTGTTGTAGAATTTTTTGACGTTTTTCATTCCTGAGGTTGTTGTTGAATTTGTTGGTGATTATCAATGTTGAGGTTGATGAATTTGTTGGTGTTTTTCAATGCCGAGGATGATGTTGAATTTGTTGGTGAACTTGAATGTCGCGGTTTGTTAAATCTGTTGGTGTTTTTCAAAATTGAGGTTGTTGTTGAATTTTTTGGTGTTTTTCATTGTTGAGGTTTTTGTTGAATTTGATGGTGATTTTCAATGTTGAGTTTGCTGTCGAATTTTTTGGTGTTCTTCATTGTGGTGGTAATTGTTCAAATTCTTGGAGTTTTTCAATGATGAGGTTTTTATTGATTTTTTTGGTGTATTTCATTGTTGAGGTTGTTGTTGAATTTTTTTGGTGTTTTTCATTGTTGAGATTGTTGTTGAATTTTTTGGTGTTTTTCATTGTTGAGGTTGTTGTTGAATTTGTTGGAGTCTTTCAATGTTGAGGTTGTTGTTGAATTTGTTGTTGTTTTTCAATGTTGAGGTTGTTGACTTTGTTCGTGTTTTTCAAAGTTGAGGTTGTTGTTGAATTTTTTGGTGTTTTTCATTGTTGAGGTTTTGGTTGAATTTGTGGTGTTTTTGATTGTTGAGGTTCTTGTTTTTATTTTTTGGTGTTTTTGGATGTTGAGGTTGCTTTTGAATTTTTTTGGTGTTTTTCATTGTTGAGGTTGTTGTTTAATTTTTTGATGTTTATCATTGCTGAGGTTGATGTTGAAATTGTTGGTGTTTTTGAATGTTGAGGTTGTTGTTGAATTTTTTGGTGTTTTTCAATGTTGAGGTTGTTGAATTTGTTGGTGTTTTTCAAAGTATTTCATTGTTGAGGTTTTGGTTGAATTTGGTGGTGTTTTTGAATGTTGAGGTTGTTATTGAGTCCTTGTTTTTTTTTCATTGTTGAGGTTGTTTTTGTTGAATTTTTTGATGTTATTCATTGTTGAGGTTGTTGATGAATTTGTTGGTCATTTGCAATATTGAGGTCGTTGTTGAATTTGTTGGTGTTATCAATTTTTATTTTGTTGAACCTTTTTGTATTTTTAGAAGTTGAGGTTGTTGTTGAATTTGATGGTGCTTTTCAATGTTGAGGTTGTTGAATTTGTTGGTGTTTTTCAATGCTGAGGTTGTTGTTAAATTTGTTGGTGTTTTTGAATGTTGAGGTTGTTAAATCTGTTGGTGTTTTTCAAAGTTGAGGTTGTTGTCGAATTTTTTGGTGTTTTTCATTGTTGCGTTATTTGTTGAAATTGTTGGAGTTTTTCAATGTTGAGGTTGTTATTGATTTTTTGAGTGTGTTTCGTTGTTGAGGTTGTTGTTGAATTTTTTTGTTTTTCAGTGTTGAGGTTGTTGAATTTGTTGCAGTTTTTCAATGTTGAGGTTGTTGTTGAATTTGTTGGTGTTTTCAATGTTGAGGTTTTGGTTGAATTTGTTGGGGTTTTTGAATGTTGAGGTTGTTGTTTTTATTTTTTGGTGTTTTTGAATGTTGAGGTTGTTGTTGAATTTTTTGGTGTTTTTCATTGTTGAGGTTGTTGTTGAATATCTTGATGTTTTTGAATGTTGAGGTTGTTATTGAGTTTTTGTTTTTTTTTCATTGTTGAGGTTGTTGTTGTTGAATATTTTGATGTTATTCATTGGTGAGGTTGTTGTTGAATTTGTTGGTCAATTGCAATATTGAGATTGTTGTTGAATTTCTTGGTGTTATGAATTTTTATTTTGTTGAACCTTTTTGTATTTTTAAAAGTTGAGGTTGTTGTTGAATTTGATTGTGTTTTTCAATGTTGAGGTTGTTGAATTTGTTGGAGTTTTTCAAAGCTGAGGTTGTTGTTAAATTTGTTGGGGTTTTTGATTGTTGAGGTTGTTTAATCTGTTGTTGTTTTTCAAAGTTGAGTTTGTTGTCTAATTTTTTGGTGTTTTTCATGGTTGCGGTATTTGTTGAAATTGTTGGAGTTTTTCAATGTTGAGGTTGTTATTGGTTTTTTGGGTGTGTTTCATGGTTGAGGTTGTTGTTGAATTTTTTGGTGTTTTTCATTGTTGAGGTTGTTGTTGAATTTTTTGATGATTTTCATTGCTGAGGTTGTTGTTGAATTTGTTGGTGTCTTTGAATGCTGAGGTGGTTGTTGATTTTTTTGGTGATTTTCATTGTTGAGGTTGTTGTTGAATAAGTTGGTGTTTATCAATGTTGAGGTTGTTGAATTTGTTGGTGTTTTTCAACGTAGAGGTTTTTGTTGAATTTTTTGGTGTTTTTCATTTTTGAGGTTTTCGTTGAATTTGTTGGTGTTTTTGAATGTTGAGATTGTTGTTTTTATTTTTCGGTGTTTTTCATTGTTGAGGTTTTTGTTGAATTTGTTGGAGATTTTCAATGTTGAGGCTGTTGTTGAATTTGTTGGTGTTATTTAATGTTGTGGTTGTTGAATTTTTTGGTTTTTTTCTAAGATGAGTTTGTTGTTGAACTTTGTGGTGTTTTTCATTGTTGAGGTTGTTGTTGAATTTGTTGGTGTTTATGAAAGTTGAGGTTGTTGTTGAATGTTTTGGTGTTTTTCATTGCTGATGTTGTTGTTTTTGAATTTTTTGATGTTTTTCATTGTTGAGGTTGTTGTTGAATTTGATGGTGATTTTCAATATTGAGGTTGTTGTTGAATTTGTTGGTGTTTTTCAATGTTGAGGTTGTTGTTGAATTTTCTGTTGTTTTTCATTGTTGAGTTTGTTGTTGAATTTCTTGGTGTTTTTGAATGTTGAGGTTGTAGTTGAATTTGTTGGTATTTTTCATTGTTGAGGTTTTTGATGAATTTGTTCGTGGTTTCCATTGTTGAGGCTTTTGTTGAATTTGTTGGTGATTAACAATATTGAGGTTGTAGTTGAATTTTTTGGGGCTTTTCAATGTTGAGGTTTTGGAATTGGATCGTGGTTTTCAAAGCTGAGGTTGTTGTTGAATATTTTGGTGTTTTTCAATCTTGAGGTTGTTGTTGAATTTTTTGGTGTATTCAATGTTTTTTTTAAATCTTTTTGTATTTTTCAAAATTGAGGTTGCAGTTGAATTTGTTGGTGTTTTTCAAAGCTGAGGTTGTTGTTGAATTTGTTGGTGTATTTGAATGTTGAGGTTGTTAAATCGGTTGGTGTTTTTCAAAATTGAGGTTGTTGTTGAATTTTTTGTTGTTTTTCATTGTTGAGGTTTTTGTTGAATTTGATGGTGATTTTCAATGTTGAGGTTATTGTTGAATTTGCTGGTGTTTTTCAATGATGAGGTTGTTGAATTTGTTGGATTTTTTCAAAGTTGAGGTTGTTGTTGATTTTTTTCGTGTTTTTCATTGTTGAGGTTTTGGTTGCATTTGTTGGTGTTTTTGAATGTTGAGGTTGTTGTTTTTATTTTTTGGTGTTATTTAGTGTTGAGGTTCTTGTTGAATTTTTTGGTGATTTTCAATGTTGAGGCTTTTGTTGAATTTGTTGGTGTTTTTGAATGTTGAGGTGGTTGTTGAATTTGTTGGTGTTTTTCATTGTTGATGTTGTTGTTGAATTTTTGGGTGTTTTTCATTGTTGAGGTTTTTTCAGAATTTGTTGGGTTTTTTTGAATGTGAGGATGTTGATGAATTGTTTGGTGTTTATCATTGCTGAGGTTTTTGTTGAATTTGATGGTGATTTTCAATGTTGAGTTTGTTGTCGACTTTTTGGTGTTTTTAACTGTTGTGGTAGTTTTTGAAATTCTTGGAGTTTTTCAATGTTGAGGTTTTTATTGATTTTTTGGGTGTTTTTCATTGTTGAGGTTGTTGTTGAATTATTTTGGTGTTTTTCATTGATGAGGTTGTTGTTGAATTTTTCGATGTTTTTCATTGCTGAGGTTGTTGTTGAAATTGTTGGTGTTTTTGAATGTTGAGGTGGTTTTTGAATTTTTTTGTGTTTGTCATTGTTGAGGTTGTTGTTGAATTTGTTGGAGTTTTTCAATGTTGAGGTTGTTGTTGAATTTGTTGGTGTTTTTCAATGTTGAGGTTGTTAAATTTGTTGGTGTTTTTGAATGTTGAGGTTGTTATTGAGTTTTTGTTTTTTTTCATTGTTGAGGTTGTTGTTGTTGAATTTTTTGATGTTATTCATTGTTGAGGTTGTTGTTGAATTTGTTGATCATTTGCAGTAGTGAGGTCATTGTTGAATTTGATTGTGATGAATTTATTGGTGTATTCAATGTTTTTTTTTTGAATCTTATTCTATTTTTCAAAGTTGAGGTTGCAGTTGAATTTGTTGGTGTTTCTCAATGTTGAGGTTGTTGAATTTTTTGGTGTTTTTCAATGTTGAGGTTGTTGAATTTTTTGGTGTTTTTCATTGTTGCGTTATTTGTTGAAATTGTTGGAGTTTTTCAATGTTGAGGTTGTTATTGATTTTTTGAGTGTGTTTCGTTGTTGAGGTTGTTGTTGAATTTTTTGGTGTTTTTCATTGTTGAGGTTTTTGTTGAATTTGTTGGTGTTTTTCATCGTTGAGGTTGTTGTTGAAGTTGTTGGTGTTTTTCAATGTTGAGGTTGTTGAATTTATTGGTGTGATCAATGGCTTTTATTGAACTTTTTTGTATTTTTCAAAGTTGTGGTTGAATTTGAAATTGTTGGTGTTTTTCAATGTTGAGGTTGTTGAATTTGTTGGTGTTTGTCAATTTTGAGGATGTTGTTGAATTTTTTGGTGTTTTTCAGGGTTGACGTTGTTGAATTTGTTGCAGTTTTTCAAAGTTGAGGTTGTTGTTGAATTTGTTGGTGTTTTTCAATGTTGTGGTTATTGAATTTATTGTTGTTTTTCAAAGGTGAGGTTGTTGTTGATTTTTTTGATGTTTTTTATTGTTGAGGTTTCGGTTGAATTTGTTGGGGTTTTTGAATGTTGAGGTTATTGTATTTATTTTTTGGTGTTTTTGAATGTTGAGGTTGTTGTTGAATTTTTTGGTGTTTTTCATTGTTGAGGTTGTTGTTGAATTTGTTGATCATTTGCAATATTGAGGTTGTTGTTGAATTTGTTGTTGTTATCAGTTTTTATTTTGTTGAACTTTTTTGTATTTTTAAAAGTTGAGGTTTTTGTTGAATTTGATGGTGTTTTTCAATGTTGAGGTTGTTGAATTTGTTGGTGTTTTTCAAAGCTGATGTTGTTGTTTAATTTGTTGGTGTGTTTGAATGTTGAGGTGGTTAAATCTGTTGGTGTTTTTCAAAGTTGAAGTTGTTGTTGAATTTTTTGGTTTTTTTCATGGTTGAGGGTTTTGTTGAATTTGATGGTGATTTTCAATTTTGAGTTTGTTGTCGAATTTTTTGGTGTTTTTCATTGTTGCGGTAGTTGTTGAAATTGTTGTAGTTTTTCAATGTTGAGGTTGTTATTGATTTTTTGGGTGTATTTCATTGTTGAGGTTTTTGTTGAATTTGTTGGAGATTTTCAATGTTGAGGTTGTTGTTGAATTTGTGGGTGTTTTTTAATGTTGAGGTTGTTGAATTTGTTGGTTTTTTTCAAAGATGAGTTTGTTGTTAAATTTCTTGGTGCTTTTCATTGTTGAGGTTGTTGATTTTGAATTTTTGGATGTTTTTCATTGTTGAGGTTGTTGTTGAATTTGGTGGTGATTTTCAATATCAAGGTTGTTGTTGAATTTGTTGGTGTTTTTTAATGTTGAGGTTGTTGTTGAATTTTTTGTTGTTTTTCATTGTTGAGGTTGTAGTTGAATTTTTTGGTGTTTTTCATTGTTGAGGTTGTTGTTGAATTTGTTGGTGTTTATCAATGTTGAGGTTGTTGTTGAATGTTTTGGTGTTTTTCATTGTTGAGGTTGTTGATTTTGAATTTTTGGATGTTTTTCATTGTTTAGGTTGTTGTTGAATTTGGTGGTGATTTTCAATATCAAGGTTGTTGTTGAATTTGTTGGTGTTTTTCATTGTTGAGGTTGTTGTTTTTGAATTTTTGGATGTTTTTCATTGTTTAGGTTGTTGTTGAATTTGGTGGTGATTTTCAATATCAAGGTTGTTGTTGAATTTGTTGGTGTTTTTCAATGTTGAGGTTGTTGTTGAATTTTTTGTTGTTTTTCATTGTTGAGGTTGTAGTTGAATTTTTTGGTGTTTTTCATTGTTGAGGTTGTTGTTGAATTTGTTGGTGTTTATGAATGTTGAGGTTGTTGTTGAATGTTTTGGTGTTTTTCATTGTTGAGGTTGTTGATTTTGAATTTTTGGATGTTTTTCATTGCTGAGGTTGTTGTTGAATTTGATGGTGATTTTCAATATCAAGGTTGTTGTTGAATTTGTTGGTGTTTTTCAATGTTGAGGTTGTTGTTGAATTTTTTGGTGTTTTTCATTGTTGAGGTTTTTGTTGAATTTGTTGGTGTTTTTCATCGTTGAGGTTGTTGTTGAAGTTGTTGGTGTTTTTCAATGTTGAGGTTGTTGAATTTATTGGTGTGATCAATGGCTTTTATTGAACTTTTTTGTATTTTTCAAAGTTGTGGTTGAATTTGAAATTGTTGGTGTTTTTCAATGTTGAGGTTGTTGAATTTGTTGGTGTTTGTCAATTTTGAGGATGTTGTTGAATTTTTTGGTGTTTTTCAGGGTTGACGTTGTTGAATTTGTTGCAGTTTTTCAAAGTTGAGGTTGTTGTTGAATTTGTTGGTGTTTTTCAATGTTGTGGTTATTGAATTTATTGTTGTTTTTCAAAGGTGAGGTTGTTGTTGATTTTTTTGATGTTTTTTATTGTTGAGGTTTCGGTTGAATTTGTTGGGGTTTTTGAATGTTGAGGTTATTGTATTTATTTTTTGGTGTTTTTGAATGTTGAGGTTGTTGTTGAATTTTTTGGTGTTTTTCATTGTTGAGGTTGTTGTTGAATTTGTTGATCATTTGCAATATTGAGGTTGTTGTTGAATTTGTTGTTGTTATCAGTTTTTATTTTGTTGAACTTTTTTGTATTTTTAAAAGTTGAGGTTTTTGTTGAATTTGATGGTGTTTTTCAATGTTGAGGTTGTTGAATTTGTTGGTGTTTTTCAAAGCTGATGTTGTTGTTTAATTTGTTGGTGTGTTTGAATGTTGAGGTGGTTAAATCTGTTGGTGTTTTTCAAAGTTGAAGTTGTTGTTGAATTTTTTGGTTTTTTTCATGGTTGAGGGTTTTGTTGAATTTGATGGTGATTTTCAATTTTGAGTTTGTTGTCGAATTTTTTGGTGTTTTTCATTGTTGCGGTAGTTGTTGAAATTGTTGTAGTTTTTCAATGTTGAGGTTGTTATTGATTTTTTGGGTGTATTTCATTGTTGAGGTTTTTGTTGAATTTGTTGGAGATTTTCAATGTTGAGGTTGTTGTTGAATTTGTGGGTGTTTTTTAATGTTGAGGTTGTTGAATTTGTTGGTTTTTTTCAAAGATGAGTTTGTTGTTAAATTTCTTGGTGCTTTTCATTGTTGAGGTTGTTGATTTTGAATTTTTGGATGTTTTTCATTGTTGAGGTTGTTGTTGAATTTGGTGGTGATTTTCAATATCAAGGTTGTTGTTGAATTTGTTGGTGTTTTTTAATGTTGAGGTTGTTGTTGAATTTTTTGTTGTTTTTCATTGTTGAGGTTGTAGTTGAATTTTTTGGTGTTTTTCATTGTTGAGGTTGTTGTTGAATTTGTTGGTGTTTATCAATGTTGAGGTTGTTGTTGAATGTTTTGGTGTTTTTCATTATTGAGGTTGTTGATTTTGAATTTTTGGATGTTTTTCATTGTATTAGTTGTTGTTGAATTTGATGGTGATTTTCAATATCAAGGTTGTTTTTGAATTTGTTGGTGTTTTTCATTGTTGAGGTTGTTGTTTTTGAATTTTTGGATGTTTTTCATTGTTTAGGTTGTTGTTGAATTTGGTGGTGATTTTCAATATCAAGGTTGTTGTTGAATTTGTTGGTGTTTTTCAATGTTGAGGTTGTTGTTGAATTTTTTGTTGTTTTTCATTGTTGAGGTTGTAGTTGAATTTTTTGGTGTTTTTCATTGTTGAGGTTGTTGTTGAATTTGTTGGTGTTTATGAATGTTGAGGTTGTTGTTGAATGTTTTGGTGTTTTTCATTGTTGAGGTTGTTGATTTTGAATTTTTGGATGTTTTTCATTGCTGAGGTTGTTGTTGAATTTGATGGTGATTTTCAATATCAAGGTTGTTGTTTAATTTGTTGGTGTTTTTCAATGTTGAGGTTGTTGTTGAATTTTTTGTTGTTTTTCATTGTTGAGCTTGTTGTTGAATTTTTGGATGTTTTTCATTGTTGAGGTTTTTGTTGAATTTGTTGGTGTTTTTGAATGTTGAGGTTGTAGTTGAATTTGTTGGTATTTTTCATTGTTGAGGTTTTTGATGAATTTGTTGGTGGTTTCCATTGTTGAGGTTTTTGTTGAATTTGTTTGTGATTAACAATGTTGAGGTTGTAGTTGAATTTTTTGGTGCTTTTCAATGTTGAGGTTTTGGAATTGGATCGTGTTTTTCAAAGTTGAGGTTGTTGTTGAATATTTTGGAGTTTTTCATTGTTGAGGTTGTTGTTGAATTTTTTGGTGTAATCAATGTTTTTTTTTGAATCTTTTTGTATTTTTCAAAATTGAGGTTGCAGTTGAATTTGTTGGTGTTTTCCATTGTTGAGGTTGTTATTGAAATTGTTGGAGTTTTTCAATGTTGAGGTTGTTGTTGAATTTGTTGGTGTATTTGAATGTTGAGGTTGTTAAATCTGTTGGTGTTTTTCAAAATTGAGGTTGTTGTTGAATTTTTTGGTGTTTTTCATTGTTGAGGTTTTTGTTGAATTTGATGGTGATTTTCAATGTTGAGTTTGTTGTCGAATTTTTTGGTGTTTTTCATTGTTGTGGTAGTTGTTGAAATTCTTGGAGTTTTTCAATGTTGAGGTTATAATTGATTTTTTTGGTGTTTTTCATTGTTGAGGTTGTTGTTGAATTTTTTTGGTGTTTTTCATTTTTGAGGTTGTTGTTGAATTTATTGATGTTTTTCATTGCGGTGGTTGTTGTTGAAATTGTTGGTGTTTTTGATTGTTGAGGTAGTTGTTGAATTTTTTGGTGTTTTTAAATGATGTGGTTGTTGAATTTGTTGGAGTTTTTCAAAGTTGAGGTTGTTGTTGATTTTTTTGGTGTTTTTCATTGTTGAGGTTTTGGTTGAATTTGTTGGTGTTTTTGAATGTTGAGGTTGTTGTTATTATTTTTTGGTGGTATTTAATGTTGAGACTCTTGTTGAATTTTTTGGTGATTTTCAATGTTGAGGTTTTTGTTGAATTTGATGGTGATTTTCAATGTTGAGTTTGTTGTCGAATTTTTGTTGTTTTTAACTGTTGTGGTAGTTGTTGAGATTCTTGGAGTTTTTCAATGTTGAGGTTTTTATTGATTTTTTGGGTGTTTTTCATTGTTGAGGTTGTTGTTGAATTTTTTGCTGTTTTTCATTGTTGTGGTTGTTGTTGAATTTTTTGGTGTTTTTCATTGTTGAGGTTGTTGTTGAATTTGTTGGTGATTTTCAATGTTGAGGTTATTGAATTTATTGGTGTGATCAATGGCTTTTATTGAACTTTTTTGCATTTTTAGAAGTTGTGGTTGCATTTGAAATTGTTGGTGTTTTTCAATGTTGAGGTTGTTGAATTTGTTGGTGTTTTTCAAAGTTGAGGTTGTTGTTGAATTTTTTGGTGTTTATTCAGTGTTGAGGTTTTTGAATTTGTTGCAGTTTTTCAATGTTGAGGTTGTTGTTCAATTTGCTGGTGTTTTTCAATGTTGAGGTTGTTGAACTTATTGTTGTTTTTCAAAGGTGAGGTTGTTGTTGAATTTTTTGATGTTTTTCATTGTTGAGGTTTCGGTTGAATTTGTTGGGGTTTTTGAATGTTGAGGTTATTGTATTTATTTTTTGGTGTTTTTGAATGTTGAGGTTGTTGTTGAATTTTTTGGTGTTTTTCATTGTTGAGATTGTTGTTGAATTTGTTGATCATTTGCAATATTGAGGTTGTTGTTGAATTTGTTGTTGTTATCAGTTTTTATTTTGTTGAACTTTTTTGTATTTTTAAAAGTTGAGGTTTTTGTTGAATTTGATGGTGTTTTTCAATGTTGAGGTTGTTGAATTTATTGGTGTGATCAATGGCTTTTATTGAACTTTTTTGTATTTTTCAAAGTTGTGGTTGAATTTGAAATTGTTGGTGTTTTTCAATGTTGAGGTTGTTGAATTTGTTGGTGTTTGTCAATTTTGAGGATGTTGTTGAATTTTTTGGTGTTTTTCAGGGTTGACGTTGTTGAATTTGTTGCAGTTTTTCAAAGTTGAGGTTGTTGTTGAATTTGTTGGTGTTTTTCAATGTTGTGGTTATTGAATTTATTGTTGTTTTTCAAAGGTGAGGTTGTTGTTGATTTTTTTGATGTTTTTTATTGTTGAGGTTTCGGTTGAATTTGTTGGGGTTTTTGAATGTTGAGGTTATTGTATTTATTTTTTGGTGTTTTTGAATGTTGAGGTTGTTGTTGAATTTTTTGGTGTTTTTCATTGTTGAGGTTGTTGTTGAATTTGTTGATCATTTGCAATATTGAGGTTGTTGTTGAATTTGTTGTTGTTATCAGTTTTTATTTTGTTGAACTTTTTTGTATTTTTAAAAGTTGAGGTTTTTGTTGAATTTGATGGTGTTTTTCAATGTTGAGGTTGTTGAATTTGTTGGTGTTTTTCAAAGCTGATGTTGTTGTTTAATTTGTTGGTGTGTTTGAATGTTGAGGTGGTTAAATCTGTTGGTGTTTTTCAAAGTTGAAGTTGTTGTTGAATTTTTTGGTTTTTTTCATGGTTGAGGGTTTTGTTGAATTTGATGGTGATTTTCAATTTTGAGTTTGTTGTCGAATTTTTTGGTGTTTTTCATTGTTGCGGTAGTTGTTGAAATTGTTGTAGTTTTTCAATGTTGAGGTTGTTATTGATTTTTTGGGTGTATTTCATTGTTGAGGTTTTTGTTGAATTTGTTGGAGATTTTCAATGTTGAGGTTGTTGTTGAATTTGTGGGTGTTTTTTAATGTTGAGGTTGTTGAATTTGTTGGTTTTTTTCAAAGATGAGTTTGTTGTTAAATTTCTTGGTGCTTTTCATTGTTGAGGTTGTTGATTTTGAATTTTTGGATGTTTTTCATTGTTGAGGTTGTTGTTGAATTTGGTGGTGATTTTCAATATCAAGGTTGTTGTTGAATTTGTTGGTGTTTTTTAATGTTGAGGTTGTTGTTGAATTTTTTGTTGTTTTTCATTGTTGAGGTTGTAGTTGAATTTTTTGGTGTTTTTCATTGTTGAGGTTGTTGTTGAATTTGTTGGTGTTTATCAATGTTGAGGTTGTTGTTGAATGTTTTGGTGTTTTTCATTGTTGAGGTTGTTGATTTTGAATTTTTGGATGTTTTTCATTGTTTAGGTTGTTGTTGAATTTGGTGGTGATTTTCAATATCAAGGTTGTTGTTGAATTTGTTGGTGTTTTTCATTGTTGAGGTTGTTGTTTTTGAATTTTTGGATGTTTTTCATTGTTTAGGTTGTTGTTGAATTTGGTGGTGATTTTCAATATCAAGGTTGTTGTTGAATTTGTTGGTGTTTTTCAATGTTGAGGTTGTTGTTGAATTTTTTGTTGTTTTTCATTGTTGAGGTTGTAGTTGAATTTTTTGGTGTTTTTCATTGTTGAGGTTGTTGTTGAATTTGTTGGTGTTTATGAATGTTGAGGTTGTTGTTGAATGTTTTGGTGTTTTTCATTGTTGAGGTTGTTGATTTTGAATTTTTGGATGTTTTTCATTGCTGAGGTTGTTGTTGAATTTGATGGTGATTTTCAATATCAAGGTTGTTGTTGAATTTGTTGGTGTTTTTCAATGTTGAGGTTGTTGTTGAATTTTTTGGTGTTTTTCATTGTTGAGGTTTTTGTTGAATTTGTTGGTGTTTTTCATCGTTGAGGTTGTTGTTGAAGTTGTTGGTGTTTTTCAATGTTGAGGTTGTTGAATTTATTGGTGTGATCAATGGCTTTTATTGAACTTTTTTGTATTTTTCAAAGTTGTGGTTGAATTTGAAATTGTTGGTATTTTTCAATGTTGAGGTTGTTGAATTTGTTGGTGTTTGTCAATTTTGAGGATGTTGTTGAATTTTTTGGTGTTTTTCAGGGTTGACGTTGTTGAATTTGTTGCAGTTTTTCAAAGTTGAGGTTGTTGTTGAATTTGTTGGTGTTTTTCAATGTTGTGGTTATTGAATTTATTGTTGTTTTTCAAAGGTGAGGTTGTTGTTGATTTTTTTGATGTTTTTTATTGTTGAGGTTTCGGTTGAATTTGTTGGGGTTTTTGAATGTTGAGGTTATTGTATTTATTTTTTGGTGTTTTTGAATGTTGAGGTTGTTGTTGAATTTTTTGGTGTTTTTCATTGTTGAGGTTGTTGTTGAATTTGTTGATCATTTGCAATATTGAGGTTGTTGTTGAATTTGTTGTTGTTATCAGTTTTTATTTTGTTGAACTTTTTTGTATTTTTAAAAGTTGAGGTTTTTGTTGAATTTGATGGTGTTTTTCAATGTTGAGGTTGTTGAATTTGTTGGTGTTTTTCAAAGCTGATGTTGTTGTTTAATTTGTTGGTGTGTTTGAATGTTGAGGTGGTTAAATCTGTTGGTGTTTTTCAAAGTTGAAGTTGTTGTTGAATTTTTTGGTTTTTTTCATGGTTGAGGGTTTTGTTGAATTTGATGGTGATTTTCAATTTTGAGTTTGTTGTCGAATTTTTTGGTGTTTTTCATTGTTGCGGTAGTTGTTGAAATTGTTGTAGTTTTTCAATGTTGAGGTTGTTATTGATTTTTTGGGTGTATTTCATTGTTGAGGTTTTTGTTGAATTTGTTGGAGATTTTCAATGTTGAGGTTGTTGTTGAATTTGTGGGTGTTTTTTAATGTTGAGGTTGTTGAATTTGTTGGTTTTTTTCAAAGATGAGTTTGTTGTTAAATTTCTTGGTGCTTTTCATTGTTGAGGTTGTTGATTTTGAATTTTTGGATGTTTTTCATTGTTGAGGTTGTTGTTGAATTTGGTGGTGATTTTCAATATCAAGGTTGTTGTTGAATTTGTTGGTGTTTTTTAATGTTGAGGTTGTTGTTGAATTTTTTGTTGTTTTTCATTGTTGAGGTTGTAGTTGAATTTTTTGGTGTTTTTCATTGTTGAGGTTGTTGTTGAATTTGTTGGTGTTTATCAATGTTGAGGTTGTTGTTGAATGTTTTGGTGTTTTTCATTATTGAGGTTGTTGATTTTGAATTTTTGGATGTTTTTCATTGTATTAGTTGTTGTTGAATTTGATGGTGATTTTCAATATCAAGGTTGTTTTTGAATTTGTTGGTGTTTTTCATTGTTGAGGTTGTTGTTTTTGAATTTTTGGATGTTTTTCATTGTTTAGGTTGTTGTTGAATTTGGTGGTGATTTTCAATATCAAGGTTGTTGTTGAATTTGTTGGTGTTTTTCAATGTTGAGGTTGTTGTTGAATTTTTTGTTGTTTTTCATTGTTGAGGTTGTAGTTGAATTTTTTGGTGTTTTTCATTGTTGAGGTTGTTGTTGAATTTGTTGGTGTTTATGAATGTTGAGGTTGTTGTTGAATGTTTTGGTGTTTTTCATTGTTGAGGTTGTTGATTTTGAATTTTTGGATGTTTTTCATTGCTGAGGTTGTTGTTGAATTTGATGGTGATTTTCAATATCAAGGTTGTTGTTTAATTTGTTGGTGTTTTTCAATGTTGAGGTTGTTGTTGAATTTTTTGTTGTTTTTCATTGTTGAGCTTGTTGTTGAATTTTTGGATGTTTTTCATTGTTGAGGTTTTTGTTGAATTTGTTGGTGTTTTTGAATGTTGAGGTTGTAGTTGAATTTGTTGGTATTTTTCATTGTTGAGGTTTTTGATGAATTTGTTGGTGGTTTCCATTGTTGAGGTTTTTGTTGAATTTGTTTGTGATTAACAATGTTGAGGTTGTAGTTGAATTTTTTGGTGCTTTTCAATGTTGAGGTTTTGGAATTGGATCGTGTTTTTCAAAGTTGAGGTTGTTGTTGAATATTTTGGAGTTTTTCATTGTTGAGGTTGTTGTTGAATTTTTTGGTGTAATCAATGTTTTTTTTTGAATCTTTTTGTATTTTTCAAAATTGAGGTTGCAGTTGAATTTGTTGGTGTTTTCCATTGTTGAGGTTGTTATTGAAATTGTTGGAGTTTTTCAATGTTGAGGTTGTTGTTGAATTTGTTGGTGTATTTGAATGTTGAGGTTGTTAAATCTGTTGGTGTTTTTCAAAATTGAGGTTGTTGTTGAATTTTTTGGTGTTTTTCATTGTTGAGGTTTTTGTTGAATTTGATGGTGATTTTCAATGTTGAGTTTGTTGTCGAATTTTTTGGTGTTTTTCATTGTTGTGGTAGTTGTTGAAATTCTTGGAGTTTTTCAATGTTGAGGTTATAATTGATTTTTTTGGTGTTTTTCATTGTTGAGGTTGTTGTTGAATTTTTTTGGTGTTTTTCATTTTTGAGGTTGTTGTTGAATTTATTGATGTTTTTCATTGCGGTGGTTGTTGTTGAAATTGTTGGTGTTTTTGATTGTTGAGGTAGTTGTTGAATTTTTTGGTGTTTTTAAATGATGTGGTTGTTGAATTTGTTGGAGTTTTTCAAAGTTGAGGTTGTTGTTGATTTTTTTGGTGTTTTTCATTGTTGAGGTTTTGGTTGAATTTGTTGGTGTTTTTGAATGTTGAGGTTGTTGTTATTATTTTTTGGTGGTATTTAATGTTGAGACTCTTGTTGAATTTTTTGGTGATTTTCAATGTTGAGGTTTTTGTTGAATTTGATGGTGATTTTCAATGTTGAGTTTGTTGTCGAATTTTTGTTGTTTTTAACTGTTGTGGTAGTTGTTGAGATTCTTGGAGTTTTTCAATGTTGAGGTTTTTATTGATTTTTTGGGTGTTTTTCATTGTTGAGGTTGTTGTTGAATTTTTTGCTGTTTTTCATTGTTGTGGTTGTTGTTGAATTTTTTGGTGTTTTTCATTGTTGAGGTTGTTGTTGAATTTGTTGGTGATTTTCAATGTTGAGGTTATTGAATTTATTGGTGTGATCAATGGCTTTTATTGAACTTTTTTGCATTTTTAGAAGTTGTGGTTGCATTTGAAATTGTTGGTGTTTTTCAATGTTGAGGTTGTTGAATTTGTTGGTGTTTTTCAAAGTTGAGGTTGTTGTTGAATTTTTTGGTGTTTATTCAGTGTTGAGGTTTTTGAATTTGTTGCAGTTTTTCAATGTTGAGGTTGTTGTTCAATTTGCTGGTGTTTTTCAATGTTGAGGTTGTTGAACTTATTGTTGTTTTTCAAAGGTGAGGTTGTTGTTGAATTTTTTGATGTTTTTCATTGTTGAGGTTTCGGTTGAATTTGTTGGGGTTTTTGAATGTTGAGGTTATTGTATTTATTTTTTGGTGTTTTTGAATGTTGAGGTTGTTGTTGAATTTTTTGGTGTTTTTCATTGTTGAGATTGTTGTTGAATTTGTTGATCATTTGCAATATTGAGGTTGTTGTTGAATTTGTTGTTGTTATCAGTTTTTATTTTGTTGAACTTTTTTGTATTTTTAAAAGTTGAGGTTTTTGTTGAATTTGATGGTGTTTTTCAATGTTGAGGTTGTTGAATTTGTTGGTGTTTTTCAAAGCTGATGTTGTTGTTTAATTTGTTGGTGTGTTTGAATGTTGAGGTGGTTAAATCTGTTGGTGTTTTTCAAAGTTGAAGTTGTTGTTGAATTTTTTGGTTTTTTTCATGGTTGAGGGTTTTGTTGAATTTGATGGTGATTTTCAATTTTGAGTTTGTTGTCGAATTTTTTGGTGTTTTTCATTGTTGCGGTAGTTGTTGAAATTGTTGTAGTTTTTCAATGTTGAGGTTGTTATTGATTTTTTGGGTGTATTTCATTGTTGAGGTTTTTGTTGAATTTGTTGGAGATTTTCAATGTTGAGGTTGTTGTTGAATTTGTGGGTGTTTTTTAATGTTGAGGTTGTTGAATTTGTTGGTTTTTTTCAAAGATGAGTTTGTTGTTAAATTTCTTGGTGCTTTTCATTGTTGAGGTTGTTGATTTTGAATTTTTGGATGTTTTTCATTGTTGAGGTTGTTGTTGAATTTGGTGGTGATTTTCAATATCAAAGTTGTTGTTGAATTTGTTGGTGTTTTTTAATGTTGAGGTTGTTGTTGAATTTTTTGTTGTTTTTCATTGTTGAGGTTGTAGTTGAATTTTTTGGTGTTTTTCATTGTTGAGGTTGTTGTTGAATTTGTTGGTGTTTATCAATGTTGAGGTTGTTGTTGAATGTTTTGGTGTTTTTCATTATTGAGGTTGTTGATTTTGAATTTTTGGATGTTTTTCATTGTATTAGTTGTTGTTGAATTTGATGGTGATTTTCAATATCAAGGTTGTTTTTGAATTTGTTGGTGTTTTTCATTGTTGAGGTTGTTGTTTTTGAATTTTTGGATGTTTTTCATTGTTTAGGTTGTTGTTGAATTTGGTGGTGATTTTCAATATCAAGGTTGTTGTTGAATTTGTTGGTGTTTTTCAATGTTGAGGTTGTTGTTGAATTTTTTGTTGTTTTTCATTGTTGAGGTTGTAGTTGAATTTTTTGGTGTTTTTCATTGTTGAGGTTGTTGTTGAATTTGTTGGTGTTTATGAATGTTGAGGTTGTTGTTGAATGTTTTGGTGTTTTTCATTGTTGAGGTTGTTGATTTTGAATTTTTGGATGTTTTTCATTGCTGAGGTTGTTGTTGAATTTGATGGTGATTTTCAATATCAAGGTTGTTGTTGAATTTGTTGGTGTTTTTCAATGTTGAGGTTGTTGTTGAATTTTTTGTTGTTTTTCATTGTTGAGCTTGTTGTTGAATTTTTGGATGTTTTTCATTGTTGAGGTTTTTGTTGAATTTGTTGGTGTTTTTGAATGTTGAGGTTGTAGTTGAATTTGTTGGTATTTTTCATTGTTGAGGTTTTTGATGAATTTGTTGGTGGTTTCCATTGTTGAGGTTTTTGTTGAATTTGTTTGTGATTAACAATGTTGAGGTTGTAGTTGAATTTTTTGGTGCTTTTCAATGTTGAGGTTTTGGAATTGGATCGTGTTTTTCAAAGTTGAGGTTGTTGTTGAATATTTTGGAGTTTTTCATTGTTGAGGTTGTTGTTGAATTTTTTGGTGTAATCAATGTTTTTTTTTGAATCTTTTTGTATTTTTCAAAATTGAGGTTGCAGTTGAATTTGTTGGTGTTTTCCATTGTTGAGGTTGTTATTGAAATTGTTGGAGTTTTTCAATGTTGAGGTTGTTGTTGAATTTGTTGGTGTATTTGAATGTTGAGGTTGTTAAATCTGTTGGTGTTTTTCAAAATTGAGGTTGTTGTTGAATTTTTTGGTGTTTTTCATTGTTGAGGTTTTTGTTGAATTTGATGGTGATTTTCAATGTTGAGTTTGTTGTCGAATTTTTTGGTGTTTTTCATTGTTGTGGTAGTTGTTGAAATTCTTGGAGTTTTTCAATGTTGAGGTTATAATTGATTTTTTTGGTGTTTTTCATTGTTGAGGTTGTTGTTGAATTTTTTTGGTGTTTTTCATTTTTGAGGTTGTTGTTGAATTTATTGATGTTTTTCATTGCGGTGGTTGTTGTTGAAATTGTTGGTGTTTTTGATTGTTGAGGTAGTTGTTGAATTTTTTGGTGTTTTTAAATGATGTGGTTGATGAATTTGTTGGAGTTTTTCAAAGTTGAGGTTGTTGTTGATTTTTTTGGTGTTTTTCATTGTTGAGGTTTTGGTTGAATTTGTTGGTGTTTTTGAATGTTGAGGTTGTTGTTATTATTTTTTGGTGGTATTTAATGTTGAGACACTTGTTGAATTTTTTGGTGATTTTCAATGTTGAGGTTTTTGTTGAATTTGATGGTGATTTTCAATGTTGAGTTTGTTGTCGAATTTTTGTTGTTTTTAACTGTTGTGGTAGTTGTTGAGATTCTTGGAGTTTTTCAATGTTGAGGTTTTTATTGATTTTTTGGGTGTTTTTCATTGTTGAGGTTGTTGTTGAATTTTTTGCTGTTTTTCATTGTTGTGGTTGTTGTTGAATTTTTTGGTGTTTTTCATTGTTGAGGTTGTTGTTGAATTTTTTGCTGTTTTTCATTGTTGTGGTTGTTGTTGAATTTTTTGGTGTTTATTCAGTGTTGAGGTTTTTGAATTTGTTGCAGTTTTTCAATGTTGAGGTTGTTGTTCAATTTGCTGGTGTTTTTCAATGTTGAGGTTGTTGAACTTATTGTTGTTTTTCAAAGGTGAGGTTGTTGTTGAATTTTTTGATGTTTTTCATTGTTGAGGTTTTGGTTGAATTTGTTTGCGTTTTTGAATGTTGAGGTTCTTGTTTTCAATTTTTGGTGTTTTTGAAAGTTGAGATTGTTGTTGAATTTTTTGGTGTTTTTCATTGTTGAGGTTTTTGTTGAATTTTTTGGTGTTTTTCAGTGTTGTCGTTGTTGTTGAATTTTTTGGTGTTTTTCATTGTTGAGGTTGTTGTCGAATTTGTTGGTGATTTTCAATGTTGAGGTTATTGAAAATATTGGTGTGATCAATGGCTTTTATTGAACCTTTTTGTATTTTTCGAAGTTGTGGTTGAATTTGAAATTGTTGGTGTTTTTCAATGTTGAGTTTGTTGAATTTGTTGGTGTTTTTCAAAGGTGAGGTTGTTGTTGAATTTTTTGATGTTTTTCACTGTTGAGGTTTTGGTTGAATTTGTTGGGGTTTTTGAATGTTGAGGTTCTTGTTTTCAATTTTTGGTGTTTTTGAAAGTTGAGGTTGTTGTTGAATTTATGGGTGTTTTTCATTGTTGAGGTTGTTGTTGATTTTTGGTGTTTTTCATTGATGAGGTTGTTGTTGAATTTTTTGATGTTTTTCATTGCTGAGGTTGTTGTTGAAATTGTTGGTGTTTTTGAACGTTGAGGTGGTTGTTGAATTTTTTTGTGTTTGTCATTGTTGAGGTTGTTGTTGAATTTGTTGGAGTTTTTCAATGTTGAGGTTGTTGTTGAATTTGTTGGTGTTTTTCAATGTTGAGGTTGTTGAATTTGTTGGTGTTTTTCAAAGTTTTTCATTGCTGAGGTTTTGTTTGAATTTGTTGGTGTTTTTGAATGTTGAGGTTGTTATTGATTTTTTGTTTATTTTTTCATTGTTGAGGTTGTTGTTGTTGAATTTTTTGATGTTATTCATTGTTGAGGTTGTTGTTGAATTTGTTGGTCATTTGCAGTATTGAGGTCGTTGTTGAATTTGTTGGTGTTATCAATTTTTATTTTCTTGAACCTTTTTGTATTTTTAGAAGTTGAGGTTGTTGTTGAATTTGATGGTGTTTTTCAATGTTGAGGTTGCTGAATTTGTTGGTGTTTTTCAAAGCTGAGGTTGTTGTTAAATTTGTTGGTGTTTTTGAATGTTGAGGTTGTTAAATCTGTTGCTGTTTTTCAAAGTTGAGGTTGTTGTTGAATTTTTTGGTGTTTTTCATTGTTGAGGTTTTTGTTCAATTTGATGGTGATTTTCAATGTTGAGTTTGTTGTCGAATTTTTTGGTGATTTTCATTGTTGTGGTAGTTGTTGAAATTCTTGGAGTTTTTCAATGTTGAGGTTTTTATTGATTTTTTTGATGTTGATTTTTTTGTTGCATTTGTTGGTGTTTTTGAACGTTGAGGTGGTTGTTGAATTTGTTGGAGTTTTTCAATGTTGAGGTTGTTGTTGAATTTGTTGCTGTTTTTCAATGTTGAGGTTGTTGAATTTGTTCGTGTTTTTCAAAGTTTTTCATTGTTCTGGTTTTGGTTGAATTTGTTCGTGTTTTTGAATGTTGATGTTGTTATTGACTTTTTGTTTTTTTTTTCATTGTTGAGGTTGTTGTTGTTGAATTTTTTGATGTTATTCATTGTTGAGGTTGTTGTTGAATTTGTTGATCATTTGCAGTATTGAGGTCATTGTTGAATTTGTTGGTGTTATCAATTTTTATTTTGTTGAACCTTTTTGTATTTTTAGAAGTTGAGGTTGTTGTTGAATTTGATGGTGTTTTTCAATGTTGAGGTTGTTGAATTTGTTGGTGTTTTTCAAAGCTGAGGTTGTTGTTAAATTTGTTGGTGTTTTTGAATGTTGAGGTTGTTAAATCTGTTGGTGTTTTTCAAAGTTGAGGTTGTTGTTGAATTTTTTGGTGTTTTTCATTGTTGAGGTTTTTGTTGAATTTGATGGTGATTTTCAACGTTGAGTTTGTTGTCAAATTTTTTGGTGTTTTTCATTGTTGCGTTATTTGTTGAAATTGTTGGAGTTTTTCAATGTTGAGGTTGTTATTGATTTTTTGAGTGTGTTTTGTTGTTGAGGTTGTTGTTGAATTTGTTGGTGTTTTTCATTGTTGAGGTTGTTGTTGAATTTTTTGGTGTTTTTCATTGTTGAGGTTTTGGTTGAATTTGTTGGCGTTTTTGAATGTTGAGGTTCTTGTTTTCAATTTTTGGTGTTTTTGAAAGTTGAGATTGTTGTTGAATTTTTTGGTGTTTTTCATTGTTGAGGTTTTTGTTGAATTTTTTGGTGTTTTTCAGTGTTGTGGTTGTTGTTGAATTTTTTGGTGTTTTTCATTGTTGAGGTTGTTGTTGAATTTGTTGGTGATTTTCAGTGTTGAGGTTATTGAAAATATTGGTGTGATCAATGGCTTTTATTGAACCTTTTTGTATTTTTCGAAGTTGTGGTTGAATTTGAAATTGTTGGTGTTTTTCAATGTTGAGTTTGTTGAATTTGTTGGTGTTTTTCAAAGGTGAGGTTGTTGTTGAATTTTTTGATGTTTTTCACTGTTGAGGTTTTGGTTGAATTTGTTGGGGTTTTTGAATGTTGAGGTTCTTGTTTTCAATTTTTGGTGTTTTTGAAAGTTGAGGTTGTTGTTGAATTTATTGGTGTTTTTCATTGTTGAGGTTGTTGTTGATTTTTGGTGTTTTTCATTGATGAGGTTGTTGTTGAATTTTTTGATGTTTTTCATTGCTGAGGTTGTTGTTGAAATTGTTGGTGTTTTTGAACGTTGAGGTGGTTGAATTTGTTGGTGTTTTTCAAAGTTTTTCATTGCTGAGGTTTTGGTTGAATTTGTTGGTGTTTTTGAATGTTGAGGTTGTTATTGATTTTTTGTTTATTTTTTCATTGTTGAGGTTGTTGTTGAATTTTTTGATGTTATTCATTGTTGAGGTTGTTGTTGAATTTGTTGGTCATTTGCAGTATTGAGGTCGTTGTTGAATTTGTTGGTGTTATCAATTTTTATTTTCTTGAACCTGTTTGTATTTTTAGAAGTTGAGGTTGTTGTTGAATTTGATGGTGTTTTTCAATGTTGAGGTTGCTGAATTTGTTGGTGTTTTTCAAAGCTGAGGTTGTTGTTAAATTTGTTGGTGTTTTTGAATGTTGAGGTTGTTAAATCTGTTGCTGTTTTTCAAAGTTGAGGTTGTTGTTGAATTTTTTGGTGTTTTTCATTGTTGAGGTTTTTGTTCAATTTGATGGTGATTTTCAATGTTGAGTTTGTTGTCGAATTTTTTGGTGTTTTTCATTGTTGTGGTAGTTGTTGAAATTCTTGGAGTTTTTCAATGTTGAGGTTTTTATTGATTTTTTTGGTGTTTTTCATTGTTGAGGTTGCTGTTGAATTTATTGATGTTTTTCATTGCTTTGGTTGTTGTTGAAATTGTTGGTGTTTTTGATTGTTGAGGTTGTTGTTGAATTTTTTGGTGTTTTTCATTGTTGAGGTTGTTGAATTTGTTGGAGTTTTTCAAAGTTGAGGTTGTTGTTGATTTTTTTGGTGTTTTTCATTGTTGAGGTTTTGGTTGAATTTGTTGGTGTTTTTGAATTTTGAGGTTGTTGTTTTTATTTTTTGGTGTTACTTAATGTTGAGGTTCTTGTTGAATTTTTTGGTGATTTTCAATGTTGATTTTTTTGTTGCATTTGTTGGTGTTTTTGAACGTTGAGGTGGTTGTTGAATTTGTTGGAGTTTTTCAATGTTGAGGTTGTTGTTGAATTTGTTGCTGTTTTTCAATGTTGAGGTTGTTGAATTTGTTCGTGTTTTTCAAAGTTTTTCATTGTTCTGGTTTTGGTTGAATTTGTTGGTGTTTTTGAATTTTGAGGTTGTTGTTTTTATTTTTTGGTGTTACTTAATGTTGAGGTTCTTGTTGAATTTTTTGGTGATTTTCAATGTTGATTTTTTTGTTGCATTTGTTGGTGTTTTTGAACGTTGAGGTGGTTGTTGAATTTGTTGGAGTTTTTCAAAGTTGAGGTTGTTGTTGATTTTTTTGGTGTTTTTCATTGTTGAGGTTTTGGTTGAATTTGTTGGTGTTTTTGAATGTTGAGGTTGTTGTTATTATTTTTTGGTGGTATTTAATGTTGAGGCTCTTGTTGAATTTTTTGGTGATTTTCAATGTTGAGGTTTTTGTTGAATTTGATGGTGCTTTTGAATGTTGTGGTGGTTGTTGAATTTGTTGCTGTTTTTCATTGTTTATCTTGTTGTTGAATTTTTGGGTGTTTTTCATTGTTGAGGTTTTTGTAGAATTTGTTGGTGTTTTTGAATGTGAGGATGTTGATGAATTGTTTGGTCTTTATCATTGCTGAGGTTTTTGTTGAATTTGATGGTGATTTTCAATGTTGAGTTTGTTGTCGAATTTTTGTTGTTTTTAACTGTTGTGGTAGTTGTTGAGATTCTTGGAGTTTTTCAATGTTGAGGTTTTTATTGATTTTTTGGGTGTTTTTCATTGTTGAGGTTGTTGTTGAATTTTTTGCTGTTTTTCATTTTTGTGGTTGTTGTTGAATTTTTTGGTGTTTTTCATTGTTGAGGTTGTTGTTGAATTTGTTGGTGATTTTCAATGTTGAGGTTATTGAATTTATTGGTGTGATCAATGGCTTTTATTGAACTTTTTTGTATTTTTCGAAGTTGTGGTTGCATTTGAAATTGTTGGTGTTTTTCAATGTTGAGTTTGTTGAATTTGTTGGTGTTTTTCAAAGTTGAGGTTGTTGTTGAATTTTTTGGTGTTTATTCAGTGTTGAGGTTTTTGAATTTGTTGCAGTTTTTCAATGTTGAGGTTGTTGTTCAATTTACTGGTGTTTTTCAATGTTTAGGTTGTTGAACTTATTGTTGTTTTCAAAGGTGAGTTTGTTGTTGAATTTTTTGATCTTTTTCATTGTTGAGGTTTTGGTTGAATTTGTTTGCGTTTTTGAATGTTGAGGTTCTTGTTTTCAATTTTTGGTGTTTTTGAAAGTTGAGATTGTTGTTGAATTTTTTGGTGTTTTTCATTGTTGAAGTTTTTGTTGAATTTTTTGGTGTTTTTCAGTGTTGTGGTTGTTGTTGAATTTTTTGGTGTCTTTCATTGTTGAGGTTGTTGTTGAATTTGTTGGTGATTTTCAATGTTGAGGTTATTGAAAATATTGGTGTGATCAATGGCTTTTATTGAACCTTTTTGTATTTTTCGAAGTTGTGGTTGAATTTGAAATTGTTGGTGTTTTTCAATGTTGAGTTTGTTGAATTTGTTGGTGTTTTTCAAAGGTGAGGTTGTTGTTGAATTTTTTGATGTTTTTCACTGTTGAGGTTTTGGTTGAATTTGTTGGGGTTTTTGAATGTTGAGGTTCTTGTTTTCAATTTTTGGTGTTTTTGAAAGTTGAGGTTGTTGTTGAATTTATTGGTGTTTTTCATTGTTGAGGTTGTTGTTGATTTTGTTGGTCATTTGCAGTATTGAGGTCGTTGTTGAATTTGTTGGTGTTATCAATTTTTATTTTCTTGAACCTGTTTGTATTTTTAGAAGTTGAGGTTGTTGTTGAATTTGATGGTGTTTTTCAATGTTGAGGTTGCTGAATTTGTTGGTGTTTTTCAAAGCTGAGGTTGTTGTTAAATTTGTTGGTGTTTTTGAATGTTGAGGTTGTTAAATCTGTTGGTGTTTTTCAAAGTTGAGGTTGTTGTTGAATTTTTTGGTGTTTTTCATTGTTGAGGTTTTTGTTCAATTTGATGGTGATTTTCAATGTTGAGTTTGTTGTCGAATTTTTTGGTGATTTTCATTGTTGTGGTAGTTGTTGAAATTGTTGGAGTTTTTCAATGTTGAGGTTTTTATTGATTTTTTTGATGTTTTTCATTGTTGAGGTTGCTGTTGAATTTATTGATGTTTTTCATTGCTGTGGTTGTTGTTGAAATTGTTGGTGTTTTTGATTGTTGAGGTTGTTGTTGAATTTTTTGGTGTTTTTCATTGTTGAGGTTGTTGAATTTGTTGGAGTTTTTCAAAGTTGAGGTTGTTGTCGATTTTTTTGGTGTTTTTCTTTGTTGAGGTTTTGGTTGAATTTGTTGGTGTTTTTGAATGTTGAGGTTGTTGTTTTTATTTTTTGGTGTTATTTAATGTTGAGGTTCTTGTTGAATTTTTTGGTGATTTTCAATGTTGATTTTTTTGTTGCATTTGTTGGTGTTTTTGAACGTTGAGGTGGTTGTTGAATTTGTTGGAGTTTTTCAATGTTGAGGTTGTTGTTGAATTTGTTGCTGTTTTTCAATGTTGAGGTTGTTGAATTTGTTCGTGTTTTTCAAAGTTTTTCATTGTTCTGGTTTTGGTTGAATTTGTTCGTGTTTTTGAATGTTGGTGTTGTTATTGACTTTTTGTTTTTTTTTTCATTGTTGAGGTTGTTGTTGTTGAATTTTTTGATGTTATTCATTGTTGAGGTTGTTGTTGAATTTGTTGATCATTTGCAGTATTGAGGTCATTGTTGAATTTGTTGGTGTTATCAATTTTTATTTTGTTGAACCTTTTTGTATTTTTAGAAGTTGAGGTTGTTGTTGAATTTGATGGTGTTTTTCAATGTTGAGGTTGTTGAATTTGTTGGTGTTTTTCAAAGCTGAGGTTGTTGTTAAATTTGTTGGTGTTTTTGAATGTTGAGGTTGTTAAATCTGTTGGTGTTTTTCAAAGTTGAGGTTGTTGTTGAATTTTTTGGTGTTTTTCATTGTTGAGGTTTTTGTAGAATTTGATGGTGATTTTCAACGTTGAGTTTGTTGTCAAATTTTTTGGTGTTTTTCATTGTTGCGTTATTTGTTGAAATTGTTGGAGTTTTTCAATGTTGAGGTTGTTATTGATTTTTTGAGTGTGTTTTGTTGTTGAGGTTGTTGTTGAATTTTTTGGTGTTTTTCATTGTTGAGGTTGTTGTTGAATTTTTTGGTGTTTTTCATTGTTGAGGTTTTGGTTGAATTTGTTGGCGTTTTTGAATGTTGAGGTTCTTGTTTTCAATTTTTGGTGTTTTTGAAAGTTGAGATTGTTGTTGAATTTTTTGGTGTTTTTCATTGTTGAGGTTGTTGTTGAATTTGTTGGTGTTTTTCATTGTTGAGGTTGTTGTTGAATTTTTTGGTGTTTTTCATTGTTGAGGTTTTGGTTGAATTTGTTGGTGATTTTCAATGTTGAGGTTATTGAAAATATTGGTGTGATCAATGGCTTTTATTGAACCTTTTTGTACTTTTCGAAGTTGTGTTTGAATTTGAAATTGTTGGTGTTTTTCAAAGGTGAGGTTGTTGTTGAATTTTTTGATGTTTTTCACTGTTGAGGTTTTTGTTGAATTTGTTGGGGTTTTTGAATGTTGAGGTTCTTGTTTTCAATTTTTGGTGTTTTTGAAAGTTGAGGTTGTTGCTGAATTTATTGGTGTTTTTCATTGTTCAGGTTGTTGTTGATTTTTGGTGTTATTCATTGATGAGGTTGTTGTTGAATTTTTTGATGTTTTTCATTGCTGAGGTTGTTGTTGAAATTGTTGGTGTTTTTGAACGTTGAGGTGGTTGTTGAATTTTTTTGTGTTTTTCATTGTTGAGGTTGTTGTTGAATTTGTTGGAGTTTTTCAATGTTGAGGTTGTTGTTGAATTTGTTGGTGTTTTTCAATGTTGAGGTTGTTGAATTTGTTGGTGTTTTTCAAAGTTTTTCATTGCTGAGGTTTTGGTTGAATTTGTTGGTGTTTTTGAATGTTGAGGTTGTTATTGATTTTTTGTTTATTTTTTCATTGTTGAGGTTGTTGTTGTTGAATTTTTTGATGTTATTCATTGTTGAGGTTGTTGTTGAATTTGTTGATCATTTGCAGTATTGAGGTCATTGTTGAATTTGTTGGTGTTATCAATTTTTATTTTGTTGAACCTTTTTGTATTTTTAGAAGTTGAGGTTGTTGTTGAATTTGATGGTGTTTTTCAATGTTGAGGTTGTTGAATTTGTTGGTGTTTTTCAAAGCTGAGGTTGTTGTTAAATTTGTTGGTGTTTTTGAATGTTGAGGTTGTTAAATCTGTTGGTGTTTTTCAAAGTTGAGGTTGTTGTTGAATTTTTTGGTGTTTTTCATTGTTGAGGTTTTTGTTGAATTTGATGGTGATTTTCAACGTTGAGTTTGTTGTCAAATTTTTTGGTGTTTTTCATTGTTGCGTTATTTGTTGAAATTGTTGGAGTTTTTCAATGTTGAGGTTGTTATTGATTTTTTGAGTGTGTTTTGTTGTTGAGGTTGTTGTTGAATTTGTTGGTGTTTTTCATTGTTGAGGTTGTTGTTGAATTTTTTGGTGTTTTTCATTGTTGAGGTTTTGGTTGAATTTGTTGGCGTTTTTGAATGTTGAGGTTCTTGTTTTCAATTTTTGGTGTTTTTGAAAGTTGAGATTGTTGTTGAATTTTTTGGTGTTTTTCATTGTTGAGGTTTTTGTTGAATTTTTTGGTGTTTTTCAGTGTTGTGGTTGTTGTTGAATTTTTTGGTGTTTTTCATTGTTGAGGTTGTTGTTGAATTTGTTGGTGATTTTCAGTGTTGAGGTTATTGAAAATATTGGTGTGATCAATGGCTTTTATTGAACCTTTTTGTATTTTTCGAAGTTGTGGTTGAATTTGAAATTGTTGGTGTTTTTCAATGTTGAGTTTGTTGAATTTGTTGGTGTTTTTCAAAGGTGAGGTTGTTGTTGAATTTTTTGATGTTTTTCACTGTTGAGGTTTTGGTTGAATTTGTTGGGGTTTTTGAATGTTGAGGTTCTTGTTTTCAATTTTTGGTGTTTTTGAAAGTTGAGGTTGTTGTTGAATTTATTGGTGTTTTTCATTGTTGAGGTTGTTGTTGATTTTTGGTGTTTTTCATTGATGAGGTTGTTGTTGAATTTTTTGATGTTTTTCATTGCTGAGGTTGTTGTTGAAATTGTTGGTGTTTTTGAACGTTGAGGTGGTTGAATTTGTTGGTGTTTTTCAAAGTTTTTCATTGCTGAGGTTTTGGTTGAATTTGTTGGTGTTTTTGAATGTTGAGGTTGTTATTGATTTTTTGTTTATTTTTTCATTGTTGAGGTTGTTGTTGAATTTTTTGATGTTATTCATTGTTGAGGTTGTTGTTGAATTTGTTGGTCATTTGCAGTATTGAGGTCGTTGTTGAATTTGTTGGTGTTATCAATTTTTATTTTCTTGAACCTGTTTGTATTTTTAGAAGTTGAGGTTGTTGTTGAATTTGATGGTGTTTTTCAATGTTGAGGTTGCTGAATTTGTTGGTGTTTTTCAAAGCTGAGGTTGTTGTTAAATTTGTTGGTGTTTTTGAATGTTGAGGTTGTTAAATCTGTTGCTGTTTTTCAAAGTTGAGGTTGTTGTTGAATTTTTTGGTGTTTTTCATTGTTGAGGTTTTTGTTCAATTTGATGGTGATTTTCAATGTTGAGTTTGTTGTCGAATTTTTTGGTGTTTTTCATTGTTGTGGTAGTTGTTGAAATTCTTGGAGTTTTTCAATGTTGAGGTGTTTATTGATTTTTTTGGTGTTTTTCATTGTTGAGGTTGCTGTTGAATTTATTGATGTTTTTCATTGCTTTGGTTGTTGTTGAAATTGTTGGTGTTTTTGATTGTTGAGGTTGTTGTTGAATTTTTTGGTGTTTTTCATTGTTGAGGTTGTTGAATTTGTTGGAGTTTTTCAAAGTTGAGGTTGTTGTTGATTTTTTTGGTGTTTTTCATTGTTGAGGTTTTGGTTGAATTTGTTGGTGTTTTTGAATTTTGAGGTTGTTGTTTTTATTTTTTGGTGTTACTTAATGTTGAGGTTCTTGTTGAATTTTTTGGTGATTTTCAATGTTGATTTTTTTGTTGCATTTGTTGGTGTTTTTGAACGTTGAGGTGGTTGTTGAATTTGTTGGAGTTTTTCAATGTTGAGGTTGTTGTTGAATTTGTTGCTGTTTTTCAATGTTGAGGTTGTTGAATTTGTTCGTGTTTTTCAAAGTTTTTCATTGTTCAGGTTTTGGTTGAATTTGTTGGTGTTTTTGAATTTTGAGGTTGTTGTTTTTATTTTTTGGTGTTACTTAATGTTGAGGTTCTTGTTGAATTTTTTGGTGATTTTCAATGTTGATTTTTTTGTTGCATTTGTTGGTGTTTTTGAACGTTGAGGTGGTTGTTGAATTTGTTGGAGTTTTTCAAAGTTGAGGTTGTTGTTGATTTTTTTGGTGTTTTTCATTGTTGAGGTTTTGGTTGAATTTGTTGGTGTTTTTGAATGTTGAGGTTGTTGTTATTATTTTTTGGTGGTATTTAATGTTGAGGCTCTTGTTGAATTTTTTGGTGATTTTCAATGTTGAGGTTTTTGTTGAATTTGATGGTGCTTTTGAATGTTGTGGTGGTTGTTGAATTTGTTGCTGTTTTTCATTGTTTATCTTGTTGTTGAATTTTTGGGTGTTTTTCATTGTTGAGGTTTTTGTAGAATTTGTTGGTGTTTTTGAATGTGAGGATGTTGATGAATTGTTTGGTCTTTATCATTGCTGAGGTTTTTGTTGAATTTGATGGTGATTTTCAATGTTGAGTTTGTTGTCGAATTTTTGTTGTTTTTAACTGTTGTGGTAGTTGTTGAGATTCTTGGAGTTTTTCAATGTTGAGGTTTTTATTGATTTTTTGGGTGTTTTTCATTGTTGAGGTTGTTGTTGAATTTTTTGCTGTTTTTCATTTTTGCGGTTGTTGTTGAATTTTTTGGTGTTTTTCATTGTTGAGGTTGTTGTTGAATTTGTTGGTGATTTTCAATGTTGAGGTTATTGAATTTATTGGTGTGATCAATGGCTTTTATTGAACTTTTTTGTATTTTTCGAAGTTGTGGTTGCATTTGAAATTGTTGGTGTTTTTCAATGTTGAGTTTGTTGAATTTGTTGGTGTTTTTCAAAGTTGAGGTTGTTGTTGAATTTTTTGGTGTTTATTCAGTGTTGAGGTTTTTGAATTTGTTGCAGTTTTTCAATGTTGAGGTTGTTGTTCAATTTACTGGTGTTTTTCAATGTTTAGGTTGTTGAACTTATTGTTGTTTTCAAAGGTGAGTTTGTTGTTGAATTTTTTGATCTTTTTCATTGTTGAGGTTTTGGTTGAATTTGTTTGCGTTTTTGAATGTTGAGGTTCTTGTTTTCAATTTTTGGTGTTTTTGAAAGTTGAGATTGTTGTTGAATTTTTTGTTGTTTTTCATTGTTGAAGTTTTTGTTGAATTTTTTGGTGTTTTTCAGTGTTGTGGTTGTTGTTGAATTTTTTGGTGTCTTTCATTGTTGAGGTTGTTGTTGAATTTGTTGGTGATTTTCAATGTTGAGGTTATTGAAAATATTGGTGTGATCAATGGCTTTTATTGAACCTTTTTGTATTTTTCGAAGTTGTGGTTGAATTTGAAATTGTTGGTGTTTTTCAATGTTGAGTTTGTTGAATTTGTTGGTGTTTTTCAAAGGTGAGGTTGTTGTTGAATTTTTTGATGTTTTTCACTGTTGAGGTTTTGGTTGAATTTGTTGGGGTTTTTGAATGTTGAGGTTCTTGTTTTCAATTTTTGGTGTTTTTGAAAGTTGAGGTTGTTGTTGAATTTATTGGTGTTTTTCATTGTTGAGGTTTTTGTTCAATTTGATGGTGATTTTCAATGTTGAGTTTGTTGTCGAATTTTTTGGTGTTTTTCATCGTTGTGGTAGTTGTTGAAATTCTTGGAGTTTTTCAATGTTGAGGTTTTTATTGATTTTTTTGGTGTTTTTCATTGTTGAGGTTGCTGTTGAATTTATTGATGTTTTTCATTGCTGTGGTTGTTGTTGAAATTGTTGGTGTTTTTGATTGTTGAGGTTGTTGTTGAATTTTTTGGTGTTTTTCATTGTTGAGGTTGTTGAATTTGTTGGAGTTTTTCAAAGTTGAGGTTGTTGTTGATTTTTTTGGTGTTTTTCATTGTTGAGGTTTTGGTTGAATTTGTTGGTGTTTTTGAATTTTGAGGCTGTTGTTTTTATTTTTTGGTGTTACTTAATATTGAGGTTCTTGTTGAATTTTTTGGTGATTTTCAATGTTGATTTTTTTGTTGCATTTGTTGGTGTTTTTGAACGTTGAGGTGGTTGTTGAATTTGTTGGAGTTTTTCAATGTTGAGGTTGTTGTTGAATTTGTTGCTGTTTTTCAATGTTGAGGTTGTTGAATTTGTTCGTGTTTTTCAAAGTTTTTCATTGTTCTGGTTTTGGTTGAATTTGTTCGTGTTTTTGAATGTTGATGTTGTTATTGACTTTTTGTTTTTTTTTTCATTGTTGAGGTTGTTGTTGTTGAATTTTTTGATGTTATTCATTGTTGAGGTTGTTGTTGAATTTGTTGATCATTTGCAGTATTGAGGTCATTGTTGAATTTGTTGGTGTTATCAATTTTTATTTTGTTGAACCTGTTTGTATTTTTAGAAGTTGAGGTTGTTGTTGAATTTGATGGTGTTTTTCAATGTTGAGGTTGTTGAATTTGTTGGTGTTTTTCAAAGCTGAGGTTGTTGTTAAATTTGTTGGTGTTTTTGAATGTTGAGGTTGTTAAATCTGTTGGTGTTTTTCAAAGTTGAGGTTGTTGTTGAATTTTTTGGTGTTTTTCATTGTTGAGGTTTTTGTAGAATTTGATGGTGATTTTCAACGTTGAGTTTGTTGTCGAATTTTTTGGTGTTTTTCATTGTTGCGTTATTTGTTGAAATTGTTGGAGTTTTTCAATGTTGAGGTTGTTATTGATTTTTTGAGTGTGTTTTGTTGTTGAGGTTGTTGTTGAATTTTTTGGTGTTTTTCATTGTTGAGGTTGTTGTTGAATTTTTTGGTGTTTTTCATTGTTGAGGTTTTGGTTGAATTTGTTGGCGTTTTTGAATGTTGAGGTTCTTGTTTTCAATTTTTGGTGTTTTTGAAAGTTGAGATTGTTGTTGAATTTTTTGGTGTTTTTCATTGTTGAGGTTTTTGTTGAATTTTTTGGTGTTTTTCAGTGTTGTGGTTGTTGTTGAATTTTTTGGTGTTTTTCATTGTTGAGGTTGTTGTTGAATTTGTTGGTGATTTTCAATGTTGAGGTTATTGAAAATATTGGTGTGATCAATGGCTTTTATTGAACCTTTTTGTATTTTTCGAAGTTGTGGTTGAATTTGAAATTGTTGGTGTTTTTCAATGTTGAGTTTGTTGAATTTGTTGGTGTTTTTCAAAGGTGAGGTTGTTGTTGAATTTTTTGATGTTTTTCACTGTTGAGGTTTTGGTTGAATTTGTTGGGGTTTTTGAATGTTGAGGTTCTTGTTTTCAATTTTTGGTGTTTTTGAAAGTTGAGGTTGTTGTTGAATTTATTGGTGTTTTTCATTGTTGAGGTTGTTGTTGATTTTTGGTGTTTTTCATTGATGAGGTTGTTGTTGAATTTTTTGATGTTTTTCATTGCTGAGGTTGTTGTTGAAATTGTTGGTGTTTTTGAACGTTGAGGTGGTTGTTGAATTTTTTTGTGTTTGTCATTGTTGAGGTTGTTGTTGAATTTGTTGGAGTTTTTCAATGTTGAGGTTGTTGTTGAATTTGTTGGTGTTTTTCAATGTTGAGGTTGTTGAATTTGTTGGTGTTTTTCAAAGTTTTTCATTGCTGAGGTTTTGTTTGAATTTGTTGGTGTTTTTGAATGTTGAGGTTGTTATTGATTTTTTGTTTATTTTTTCATTGTTGAGGTTGTTGTTGTTGAATTTTTTGATGTTATTCATTGTTGAGGTTGTTGTTGAATTTGTTGGTCATTTGCAGTATTGAGGTCGTTGTTGAATTTGTTGGTGTTATCAATTTTTATTTTCTTGAACCTGTTTGTATTTTTAGAAGTTGAGGTTGTTGTTGAATTTGATGGTGTTTTTCAATGTTGAGGTTGCTGAATTTGTTGGTGTTTTTCAAAGCTGAGGTTGTTGTTAAATTTGTTGGTGTTTTTGAATGTTGAGGTTGTTAAATCTGTTGCTGTTTTTCAAAGTTGAGGTTGTTGTTGAATTTTTTGGTGTTTTTCATTGTTGAGGTTTTTGTTCAATTTGATGGTGATTTTCAATGTTGAGTTTGTTGTCGAATTTTTTGGTGATTTTCATTGTTGAGGTTGTTGAATTTGTTGGAGTTTTTCAAAGTTGAGGTTGTTGTTGATTTTTTTGGTGTTTTTCATTGTTGAGGTTTTGGTTGAAATTGTTGGTGTTTTTGATTGTTGAGGTTGTTGTTGAATTTTTTGGTGTTTTTCATTGTTGAGGTTGTTGAATTTGTTGGAGTTTTTCAAAGTTGAGGTTGTTGTTGATTTTTTTGGTGTTTTTCATTGTTGAGGTTTTGGTTGAATTTGTTGGTGTTTTTGAATGTTGAGGTTGTTGTTTTTATTTTTTGGTGTTACTTAATGTTGAGGTTCTTGTTGAATTTTTTGGTGATTTTCAATGTTGATTTTTTTGTTGCATTTGTTGGTGTTTTTGAATGTTGACGTGGTTGTTGAATTTGTTGGAGTTTTTCAATGTTGAGGTTGTTGTTGAATTTGTTGCTGTTTTTCAATGTTGAGGTTGTTGAATTTGTTCGTGTTTTTCAAAGTTTTTCATTGTTCTGGTTTTGGTTGAATTTGTTCGTGTTTTTGAATGTTGATGTTGTTATTGACTTTTTGTTTTTTTTTCATTGTTGAGGTTGTTGTTGTTGAATTTTTTGATGTTATTCATTGTTGAGGTTGTTGTTGAATTTGTTGATCATTTGCAGTATTGAGGTCATTGTTGAATTTGTTGGTGTTATCAATTTTTATTTTGTTGAACCTGTTTGTATTTTTAGAAGTTGAGGTTGTTGTTGAATTTGATGGTGTTTTTCAATGTTGAGGTTGTTGAATTTGTTGGTGTTTTTCAAAGCTGAGGTTGTTGTTAAATTTGTTGGTGTTTTTGAATGTTGAGGTTGTTAAATCTGTTGGTGTTTTTCAAAGTTGAGGTTGTTGTTGAATTTTTTGGTGTTTTTCATTGTTGAGGTTTTTGTAGAATTTGATGGTGATTTTCAACGTTGAGTTTGTTGTCGAATTTTTTGGTGTTTTTCATTGTTGCGTTATTTGTTGAAATTGTTGGAGTTTTTCAATGTTGAGGTTGTTATTGATTTTTTGAGTGTGTTTTGTTGTTGAGGTTGTTGTTGAATTTTTTGGTGTTTTTCATTGTTGAGGTTGTTGTTGAATTTTTTGGTGTTTTTCAACGTTGAGGTTGTTGTTGAAGTTGTTGGTGATTTTGAATGTTGAGGTTGTTGAATTTATTGGTGTGATCAATGGCTTTTATTGAACTTTTTTGTATTTTTCAAAGTTGTAGTTGAATTTGAAATTGTTGGTGTTTTTCAATGTTGAGGTTGTTGAATTTGTTGGTGTTTTTGAAAGTTGAGGTTGTTGTTCAATTTTTTGGTGTTTTTCAGTGTTGAGGTTGTTGAATTTTTTGCAGTTTTTCAATGTTGAGGTTGTTGTTGAATTTGTTGGTGTTTTTCAATGTTGAGGTTGTTGAATTTATTGTTGTTTTTCAAAGGTGAGGTTGTTGTTGAATTTTTTGATGTTTTTCATTGTTTAGGGTTCGGTTGAATTTGTTGGGGTTTTTGAATATTGAGGTTGTTGTTTTTATTTTTTGGTGTTTTTGAATGATGAGGTTGGTGTTTTTGATTGTTGAGGTTGTTGTTGAATTTTTTGGTGTTTTTCATTGTTGAAGTTGTTGTTGAATTTGTTGGAGGTTTTCAATGTTGAGGTTATTGTTGACTTTGTTGATGTTTTTCAATGATGAGGTTGTTGAATTTGTTGGAGTTTTTCAAAGTTCAGGTTGTTGAGATTTTTTTGGTGTTTTTCATTGTTGAGGTTTTGGTTGTATTTGTTGGTGTTGTTGAATGTTGAGGTTGCTGTTTTTATTTTGTGGTGTTATTTAATGTTGAGGTTCTTGTTGAATTTTTTGGTGATTTTCAACGTTGAGGTTGTTGTTGAATTTGTTGGTGTTTTTCAATGTTGAGGTTGTTGAATTTGTTGGTGTTTTTCAAAGTTTTTCATTGTTGAGGTTTTGGTTGAATTTGTTGGTGTTTTTGAATGTTGAGGTTGTTATTGAGTTTTTGTTTTTTTTTCATTGTTGAGGTTGTTGTTGTTGAATTTTTTGATGTTATTCATTGTTGAGGTTGTTTTTGAATTTGTTGGTCATTTGCAGTATTGAGGTCGTTGTTGAATTTGTTGGTGTTATCAATTCTTATTTTGTTGAACCTTTTTGTATTTTTAGAAGTTGAGGTTGTTGTTGAATTTGATGGTGTTTTTCAATGATGAGGTTGTTGAATTTGTTGGTGTTTTTCAAAGTTGTGGTTGTTGTTGAATTTTTTGGAGATTTCATTGTTGAGATTTTTGTTGAATTTGTTGTTTTTGAATGTTGAGCTTGTTCTTGAATTTTGTGATGTTTCTCATTGCTGAGGTTGCAGTTGAATTTGTTGGTGTTTTTCAATGTTGAGGTTGTTGAATTTGTTGGTGTTTTTCAAAGTTTTTCATTGTTGAGGTTTTGGTTGAATTTGTTGGTGTTTTTGAATGTTGAGGTTGTTGAATTTGTTGGTGTTTTTCAAAGTAGAGGTTTTTGTTGAATTTTTTTGGTGTTTTTCATTTTTTAGGTTTTCGTTGAATTTGTTGGTGTTTTTGAATGTTGAGGTTGCTGTTTTTATTTTTCGGTGTTTTTCATTGTTGAGGTTTTTGTTGAATTTGTTGGAGATTTTCAATGTTGAGGTTGTTGTTGTATTTGTTTTTGTTTTTTAATGTTGAGGTTGTTGAATTTGTTGGTTTTTTTCAAAGATGAGTTTGTTGTTGAATTTTTTGGTGTTTTTCATTGTTGAGGTTGTTGTTGAATTTGTTGGTGTTTATGAATGTTGAGGTTGTTGTTGAATGTTTTGGTGTTTTTCATTGTTGAAGTTGTTGTTTTTGAATTTTTGGATGTTTTTCATTGTTGAGGTTGTTGTTGAATTTGATGGTGATTTTCAATATCAAGGTTGTTGTTGAATTTTTTGGTGTTTTTCAATGTTGAGGTTGTTGTTGAATTTTTTGTTGTGTTTCATTGTTGAGGTTGTAGTTGAATGTTTTGGTGCTTTTCATTGTTGAAGTTGTTGTTGTATTTGTTGGAGGTTTTCAATGTTGAGTTTATTGTTGAATTTGTTGGTGTTTTTCAATGATGAGGTTGTTGAATTTGTTGGAGTTTTTCAAAGTTGAGGTTATTGTTGAATTTTTTGGTGTTTTTCATTGAGGATGTTTTTGTAGAATTTCATGGTGATTTTCAACTTTGAGTTTGTTGTCGAATTTTTTGGTGTTTTTCATTGTTGCGTTATTTGTTGAAATTGTTGTAGTTTTTCAATGTTGAGGTTGTTATTGATATTTTGAGTGTGTTTCGTTGTTGTGGTTGTTGTTGAATTTTTTGGTGTTTTTCATTGTTGAGGTTGTTGTTGAATTTTTTGGTGTTTTTCATCGTTGAGGTTGTTGTAGAAGTTGTTGGTGATTTTCAATGTTGAGGTTGTTGAATTTATTGGTGTGATCAATGGCTTTTATTGAACTTTTTTGTATTTTTCAAAGTTGTGGTTGAATTTGAAATTGTTGGAGTTTTTCAATGTTGAGGTTGTTGAATTTGTTGGTGTTTTTCAAAGTTGAGGTTGTTGTTGAATTTTTTGGTGTTTTTCAGTGTTGAGGTTGTTGAATTTGTTGCAGTTTTTCAATGTTGAGGTTGTTGTTGAATTTGTTGGTGTTTTTCAATGTTGAGGTTGTTGAATTTATTATTGTTTTTCAAAGGTGAGGTTGTTGTTGAATTTTTTGATGTTTTTCATTGTTGAGGTTTCGGTTGAATTTGTTGGGGTTTTTGAATGTTGAGGTTGTTGTTTTTATTTTTTGGTGTTTTTGAATGATGAGGTTGTTGTTGAATTTTTTGGTGTTTTTCATTGTTGAGGTTGTTGTTGAATTTGTTGATCATTTGCAATATTGAGGTTGTTGTTGAATTTGTTGGTGTTATCAATTTTTATTTTGTTGAACTTTTTTGTATTTTTAAAAGTTGAGGATGTTGTTGAATTTTATGGTGTTTTTCAATGTTGAGGTTGTTGAATTTGTTGGTGTTTTTCAAAGCTGATGTTGTTGTTAAATTTGTTGGTGTGTTTGAATGTTGAGGTTGTTAAATCTGTTGGTGTTTTTCAAAGTCGAGGTTGTTGTTGAATTTTATGGTGTTTTTCATGGTTGAGGGTTTTGTTGAATTTGATGGTGATTTTCAATGTTGAGTTTGTTGTCGAATTTTTTGGTGTTTTTCATTGTTGCGGTAGTTGTTGAAATTGTTGTAGTTTTTCAATGTTGAGGTTGTTATTGATTTTTTGGTGTGTTTCATTGTTGAGGTTGATGTTGAATTTTTTGGTGTTTTTCATTGTTGAGGTTGTTGTTGAATTTTTTGATGAGTTTCATTGCTGAGGTTGTTGTTGAATTTATTGGTGTCTTTGAATGCTGAGGTTTTTGTTGAGTTTTTTGGTGTTTTTCATTGTTGAGGTTGTTGTTGAATAAGTTGGTCTTTTAGAATGTTGAGGTTGTTGAATTTGTTTGTGTTTTTCAAAGTAAAGGTTTTTGTTGAATTTTTTGGTGTTTTTCATTTTTTAGGTTTTCGTTGAATTTGTTGGTCTTTTTGAATGTTGAGGTTGCTGTTTTGATTTTTCGGTGTTTTTCATTGTTGAAGTTTTTGTTGAATTTGTTGGAGATTTTCAATGTTGAGGTTGTTGTTGAATTTGTTGGTGTTTTTTAATGTTGAGGTTGTTAAATCTGTTGGTGTTTTTCAAAATTGAGGTTGTTGTTGAATTTTTTGGTGTTTTTCATTGTTGAGGTTTTTGTTGAATTTCATGGTGATTTTCAATGTTGAGTTTGTTGTCGAATTTTTTGGTGTTTTTCATTGTTGTGGTAGTTGTTGAAATTTTTTGAGTTTTTCAATGTTGAGGTTTTTATTGATTTTTTTGGTGTTTTTCATTGTTGAGGTTATTGTTGAGTTTTTTTGGTGTTTTTCATTTTTGAGGTTGTTGCTGAATTTATTGATGTTTTTCATTGCTGTGGTTGTTGTTGAAATTGTTGGTGTTTTTCATTGTTGAAGTTTTAGTTGAATTTGTTGGAGATTTTCAATGTTGAGGTTGTTGATGAATTTGTTGGTTTTTTTTTTAATGTTGAGGTTGTTGAATTTGTTGGTTTTTTTCAAAGATGAGTTTGTTGTTGAATTTTTTGGTGTTTATCATTGTTGAGGTTTTTGTTGAATATGTTGGTGTTTATGAATGTTGAGGTTGTTGTTGAATGTTTTGGTGTTTATCATTGTTGAGGTTGTTGTTTTTGAATTTTTGGATGTTTTTCATTGTTGAGGTTGTTGTTGAATTTGATGATGATTTTCAATATCAAGGTTGTTGTTGAATTTGTTGGTGTTTTTCAATGTTGAGGTTGTTGTTGAATTTTTAGTTGTTTTTCATTGTTGAGGTTGTAGTTGAATTTTTTGGTGTTTTCATTGTTGAGGTTGTTGTTGAATTTGTTGGTGTTTATGTATGTTGAGGTTGTTGTTGAATGTTTTGGTGTTTTTCATTGTTGAGGTTTTTGTTTTTGAATTTTTGGATGTTTTTCATTGTTGAGGTTGTTGTTGAATTTGATGGTGATTTTCAATATCAAGGTTTTGTTGAATTTGTTGGTGTTTTTCAAAGTTGAGGTTGTTGTTGAATTTTTTGGTGTCTTACATTGTTGAGGTTGATGTTGAATAAGTTGGTGTTTTTCAATGTTGAGGTAGTTGAATTTGTTGGTGTTTTTCAAAGTAGAGGTTTTTGTTGATTTTTTTGGTGTTTTTCATTTTTGAGGTATTCGTTGAATTTGTTGGTGTTTTTGAATGTTGAGGTTGTTGTTTTTATTTTTCGGTGTTTTTCAATGTTGAGGTTTTTGTTGAATTTGTTGGAGATTTTCAATGTTGAGGTTGTTGTTGAATTTGTTGGTGTTTTTTAATGTTGAGGTTGTTGAATTTGTTGGTTTATTTCAAAGATGAGTTTGTTGTTGAATTTTTTGGTGTTTTTCATTGTTGAGGTTGTTGTTGAATTTGTTGGTGTTTATGAATGTTGAGGTTGTTGTTGAATGTTTTGGTGTTTTTCATTGTTGAGGTTGTTGTTTTTGAATTTTTGGATGCATTTCATTGTTGTGGTTGTTGAATTTGATGGTGATTTTCAATATCAAGGTTGTTGTTGAATTTGTTGGTATTTTTCAGTGTTGAGGTTGTTGTTGAATTTTTGGTAGTTTTTCATTGTTGAGGTTTTTGTTTAATTTGTTGGTCTTTTTGAATGTTGAGGTTGTAGTTGAATTTGTTGGTATTTTTCATTGTTGAGGTTTTTGATGAATTTGTTGGTGGTTTACATTGTTGAGGTTTTTTTTGAATTTGTTGGTGATTAACAATATTGAGGTTGTAGTTGAATTTTTTGGTGCTTTTCAATGTTGAGGTTTTGGAATTGGATCGTGTTTTTCAAAGTTGAGGTTGTTGTTGAATATTTTGGTGTTTTACAATGTTGAGGTTGTTGTTGAATTTTTTGGTGTATTCAATGTTTTTTTTTGCATCTTTTTGTATTTTTCAAAATTGAGGTTGCAGTTGAATTTGATGGTATTTTTCATTGTTGAGGTTGTTATTGAAATTATTGGAGTTTTTCAATGTTGAGGTTGCAGTTGAATTTGTTGGTGTTTTTCAAAGCTGAGGTTGTTGTTGAATTTGTTGGTGTATTTGAATGTTGAGGTTGTTAAATTTGTTGGTGTTTTTCAAAATTGAAGTTGTTGTTGAATTTTTTGGTGTTTTTCATTGTTGAGGTTTTTGTTGAATTTGATGGTGATTTTCAATGTTGAGTTTGTTGTCGAATTTTTTGGTGTTTTTCATTGTTGTGTTAGTTGTTGAAATTGTTGGAGTTTTTCAATGTTGATGTTTTTATTGATTTTTTTGGTTTTTTTCATTGTTGAGGTTGTTGTTGTAATTGTTGGAGTTTTTCAATGTTGAGGTTGTTGTTGAATTTTTTGGTGTTTTTCATTGTTGAGGTTGTTGTTGAATATGTTGGTGTTTTAAAATGTTGAGGTTGTTGAATTTGTTGGTGTTTTTCAAAGTAGAGGTTGTTGTTGAATTTTTTGGTGTTTTTCATTTTTGAGGTTTTCGTGTAATTTTTTGGTGTTTTTGAATGTTGAGATTGTGATTAATTTTTTGGTGTTATTCATTGTTGAGGTTGTTTTTGAATTTGTTGGTGTTTTTGAATGTTGAGGTTGTTGTTGTTGAATATTTGGATGTTTTTCATTGTTGAGGTTGTTGTTGAATTTGATGGTGATTTTCAATATTGAGGTTGTAGTTGAATTTGTTGGTATTTTTCATTGCTGAGGTTTTTGATGAATTTGTTGTTGGTTTACATTGTTGAGGTTTTTTTTTGAAATTGTTGGTGATTAACAATATTGAGGTTGTTGTTGAATTTTTTGGTGCTTTTCAATGTTGAGGTTTTGGAATTGGATCGTGTTTTTCAAAGTTGAGGTTGTTGTTGAATATTTTGGTGTTTTTCAATGTTGAGATTGTTGTTGAATTTTTTGGTGTATTCAATGTTTTTTTTTGAATCTTTTTGTATTTTTCAAAATTGAGGTTGCAGTTGAATTTGATGGTGTTTTTCATTGTTGAGGTTGTTATTGAAATTATTGGAGTTTTTCAATGTTGAGGTTGTTAAATTTGTTGGTGTTTTTCAACATTGAAGTTGTTGTTGAAATTTTTTGGTATTTTTCATTGTTGAGGTTTTTGTTGAATTTGATGGTGATTTTCAATGTTGAGTTTGTTGTCGAATTTTTTGATGTTTTTCATTGTTGTGGTAGTTGTTGAATTTGTTGGTGATTTTCAATGTTGTGGTTGTTGTTGAATTTTTTGGTATTTTTCATTGTTGAGGTTGTTGATGCATTTGTTGGTGTTTTTCAAAGCTGAGGTTGTTGTTGAATTTGTTGGTGTATTTGAATGTTGAGGTTGTTAAATTTGTTGGTGTTTTTCAACATTGAAGTTGTTGTTGAAATTTTTTGGTGTTTTTCATTGTTGAGGTTTTGGTTGAATTTGATGGTGATTTTCAATGTTGAGTTTGTTGTCGAATTTTTTGATGTTTTTCATTGTTGTGGTAGTTGTTCAAATTCTTGGAGTTTTTCAATGTTGATGTTTTTATTGATTTTTTTGGTGTTTTTCATTGTTGAGGTTGTTGTTGAAATTGTTGGAGTTTTTCAATGCTGAGGTTGTTGTTGAATTTTTTGGTGTTTTTCATTGTTGAGGTTGTTGTTGAATATGTTTGGTGTTTTTCAATGTTGAGGTTGCTGAATTTGTTGGTGTTTTTCAAAGTAGATGTTGTTGTTGAATTTTTTGGTGTTTTTCATTTTTGAGGTTTTCGTGGAATTTTTTGGTGTTTTTGAATGTTGAGATTGTTGATTAATTTTTTGGTGTTATTCATTGTTGAGGTTGTTTTTGAATTTGTTGGTGTTTTTGAATGTTGAGGTTGTTGTTGTTGAATATTTGGATGTTTTTCATTGTTGAGGTTGTTGTTGAATTTGATGGTGATTTTCAATATTGAGGTTGTTGTTGAATTTGTTGGTGTTTTTCATTGTTGAGGTTGTTGAATTTGTTGTTGTTTTTCAATGTTGAGGTTGTTGAATTTGTTGGTGTTTTTCAAAGTTGAGATTGTTGTTGAATTTTTCGGTGTTTTTCAGTGTTTAGGTTTTTGTTGAATTTGTTGGTGATTTTAAATGTTGAGTTTGTTGTTGAATTTTTTCATGTTTTTCATTGTTGAGGTTTTTGTTGAATTTGTTGGTGATTTTAAATTTTGAGATTGTTGTTAAATTTTTTGGTGTTTTTCATTGTTGAGGTTGTTGTTGTTGAATCTTTTGATGTTTTTCATTGTTGAGGATGTTGTTGAATTGATTGGTGATTTTCAATGTTGAGGTTGTTGTGGAATTTCTTCGTGATATCAATTGTTTTTTTGAACTTTTTTGAATTTTTCAAAGTTGAGGTTGTTGTTGAATTTTTTGTTGTTCTTTATTGTTGAGGTTGCTGTTGAATTTCTTGGTGGTATTCAATATTGAGGTTGTTGTTGAATTTGTTGGTGTTATCAATTTTTATTTTGTTGAACTTTTTTTATTTTTAAAAGTTGAGGTTGTTGTTGAATATGTTGGTGTTTTTCATTGTTGAGGTTCTTGAATTTGTTGGTGCTTTTCAAAGTTGAGATTGTTGTTGAATTTGTTGATGTTTTTGAATGTTAAGGTTGTTGTTGAATTTGTTGCAGATTGTCAATATTGAGGTTGTTGTTGAATTTGTTGGTGTTTTTCAATGTTGGGGTTGTTGTTGAATTTTTTGGTGTTTTTCATTGTTGAGGTTGTTGTTGAATCTGTTGGTGTTTTTGAATGTTGAGGTTCTTGAATCTGTTGGTGTTTTTCAAAGTTGAGGTTGTTGTTGGATTTTTTGGTGGTTTTCATTGTTGAGGTTTTTGTTGGATTTGATGGTGTTTTGAATTTTGAGGTTGTTGAATCTGTTGGTGTTTTTCAATGTTGAGGCTACTGTTGAATTTGTTGCTGTTTTTCATTCTTGAGGTTTTTGTTCAATTTGTTGGTGTTTTTCATTGGTGAGGTTGTTGTTGAATTTTTTGATGTTATTCATTGTTGAGATTGTTGTTGAATTTGTTGGTGACTTTCAATATTGAGGTTGTTGTTTAATTTATTGGTGGTATGAATGTTTTTTTTTAAACTTTTTTGTATTCTTCAAAGTTAAGGTTGCAGTTCAATTTGTTGGTGTTTTTCAATGTTGAGGTTATTGAATTTGTTGTTGTTTTTCAAAGTTGAGGTTGATGTTGAATTTTTTGATGTTTTTCAATGTTGACGTTGCTGTTGAATTTGTTGGTGATTTTGAATGTTGAGGTTGTTGTTGAATTTGTTTCTTATTTTCAATATTGAGTTTGTTGTTGATTTTATTATTTTTTTTCAATGTTGGGGTTGTTTTTGTATCTGTTGGTGATTTTCGATGTTGAGGTTGCAGTTGAATTTGTTGGTGTTTTTCAATGTCGAGGTTTTTGAATTTGTTTATGTTTTTCAAAGTTGAGGGTTTTGTTGAATTTTTTGGTGTCATTCATTGTTTTGAGTTTTGTTGAATTAGTTCTTGTTTCCGAATGTTGAGGTTGTTGTTGAATTTTTTGATGTTTTTCATTGTTGAGGTTGTTGATTAATTTGTTGATGATTTTCAATATTGAGGTTGTTGTTGAATTTACTGGTGTTATCAAGGTTATTTTTAAACTTTTTTATGTTTTTCAAAGTTGAGGTTGCAGTTGAATTTGTTGGTGTTTTTCAAAGTTGAGGTTGTTGTTGAATTTTTTGGTGTTTTTCATTCTTGAGGTTTTTGTTGAATTTGTTGGTGTTTTTCAATGTTGAGGTTGTTGTTGAATTTTTTGCTGTTTTTCATTGTTGAGGTTGTGGTTGAATTTATTGGTGATTTTGAATGTTGAGTTTGTTGTTGTTGAATTTTTTGATATTTTTCATTGTTGATGTTGTTGTTGAATTTGTTGGTGATTTTCAATGTTGAGTTTGTTGTTGAATTTTTTGGTGTTTTTCATTGTTGAGGTTGTGGTTGAATTTATTGGTGATTTTGAATGTTGAGTTTGTTGTTGTTGAATTTTTTGATATTTTTCATTGTTGATGTTGTTGTTGAATTTGTTGGTGATTTTCAATGTTGAGTTTGTTGTTGAATTTTTTGGTGTTTTTCATTGTGAAGGTTGTTGCCGAAATTGTTGGAGATTTTCAATCTTGAGCTTGTTGTTGAATTTTTTGTGTTATTCATTGTTGAGGTCGTTTTCGTTGAATTTTTTGATGCTTTGCATTGTTTGGGTTGTTGATGAATTTTTTGGTGATTTTCAGTATTGAGGTTGTTGTTGAATTTATTGGTGTTATCAATTTTAAATTTGTTGAACTTTTTTGTATTTTTAAAAGTTGAGGTTGTTGTTGAATTTGTTGGTGTTATTCAATGTTGAGGTTGCTGAATTTGTTGGTGTTTTTCATTGTTGAGGTTTTTTTTTAATGTTGTTGATGTTTTTGAATGTGGAGGTTGTTGTTGAATTTTTTGATGTCTTTCATTGTGGAGGTTTTTGTTGAATTTGTTGGTGATTTTAAATGGTGAGTTTCTGGTTGAATTTTTTGGTGTTTTTCATTGTTGAGGTTGTTGTTGTTGAATCTTTTGATGTTTTTCATTGTTGAGGATGTTGTTGAATTTGTTGGTGATTTTCAATATTGAGGTTACTGTTGAATTTGTTGGTGTTATCAATGGTTTTTTTGAACTTGTTTGTATTATTCAAAGTTGAGGTTGTTGTTGAATTGTTTGCTGTTTTTTATTGTTGAGGTTGTTGTTGAATTTGCTGCTCTTTTTCAATATTGAGGTTGTTGAATTTGTTGGTGTTTTTCAATGTTGTGTTTGTTCTGAATTTTTTGGTGTTTTTCATCGTGGAGGCTGTTGTTGTTGAATCTTTTGATGTTTTTCATTGTTGAGGTTGTTGAATTTGTTGGTGTTGTTCAAAGTTGAGGTTGTTGTTGAATTTTTTGGTGTTTTTCATTGTTGAGGTTTTTGTTGAATTTGTTGGTGTTTTTGAATGTTGATGTTGTTCTTGCATTTTTTGCTGTTTTTCATTGTTGAGGTTGTTGTTGAATTTGTTGGTGATTTTCAATGTTGAGTTTGTTGTTGAATTTTTTGATATTTTTCATTGTTGATGTTGTTGTTGAATTTGTTGGTGGTTTTCAATGTTGAGTTTGTTGTTGAATTTTTTGTTGTTTTTCATTGTGAAGGTTGTTGCCGAAATTGTTGGAGATTTTCAATCTTGAGCTTGTTGTTGAATTTTTTGTGTTATTCATTGTTGAGGTCGTTTTCGTTGAATTTTTTGCTGTTTTGCATTATTTTGGTTGTTGATGAATTTTTTGGTGATTTTCAGTATTGAGGTTGTTGTTGAATTTATTGGTGTTATCAATTTTAAATTTGTTGAACTTTTTTGTATTTTTAAAAGTTGAGGTTGTTGTTGAATTTGTTGGTGTTATTCAATGTTGAGGTTGTTGAAATTGTTGGTGTTTTTCATTGTTGAGGTTTTTGTTGAATTTGTTGGTGTTTTTGAATGTTGAGGTTGTTGTTGAATTTTTTGATGTCTTTCATTGTTGAGGTTTTTGTTGAATTTGTTGGTGATTTTAAATGGTGAGTTTCTGGTTGAATTTTTTGGTGTTTTTCATTGTTGAGATTGTTGTTGTTGAATCTTTTGATGTTTTTCATTGTTGAGGATGTTGTTGAATTTGTTGGTGATTTTCAATATTGGGGTTATTGTTGAATTTGTTGGTGTTATCAATGGTTTTTTTGAACTTGTTTGTATTTTTCTAAGTTGAGGTTGTTGTTGAATTGCTTGAGGTTTTCTATTGTTGAGGTTGTTGTTGAATTTACTGCCCTTTTTCAATATTGAGGTTGTTGAATTTGTTGGTGTTTTTCAATGTTGAGTTTGTTGTTGAATTTTTTGGTGTTTTTCATCGTGGAGGCTGTTGTTTTTGAATCTTTTGATGTATTTCATTGTTGAGGTTGTTGTTGAAATTGTTGGAGTTTTTCAATGTTGAGGTTGTTGTTAAATTTGTTGGTGATTTTCAATATTGACGTTGTTGTTGAATTTATTGGTGTTATCAAGATTTTTTTTAAACTTTATTGTGTTTTTCAAAGTTGAGGTTGCAATTGAATGTGATGGTGTTTTTCAATGTTGAGGTTGTTGAATTTGTTGGTGTTTTTCAAAGTTGAGGTTGTTGTTGAATTTTTTGGTGTTTTTCATTGTTGAGATTTTTGTTGAATTTGTTGGTGTTTTTCATTGTTGAGGTTGTTGTTGAATTTTTTGTTGTTTTTCATTGTTGTGGTTGTTGTTGAATTTGTTGGACTATTTCATTGTTGTGGTTGTTGTTGAATTTTTTGATGATTTTCAATATTGAGGTTGTTGTTGCATTTAATGGTGTTATCAAAGGGTTTTATTATGAACTTTTTTGTATTTTTCAAAGTTGAGGTTCCAGTTGAATTTGTTCGTGTTTTTCAATGGTGAGGTTGTTGAATTTTTTTGGTGTCTTTCCAAGTTGAGGATGTTGTTGAATTTTTTGGTGTTTTTCATCGTGGAGGCTGTTGTTGAATTTGTTGGAGTTTTTCAATGTTGAAGTTGTTGTTGAAAATGTTGTTGTTTTTCATTGTTGATGTCGTTGTTGTTGAATTTTTTGATGTTTTTGATTTTTAAGGTTTTTGATGAATTTGTTGGTAATTTTCAATATTGAGGTTGTTGTTGAATTTATTGGTGTTATCAAGGTATTTTAAAATCTTTTTTGTGTTTTTCAAAGGTGAGTTTACAGCTGAAGTTGTTGGTGTTTTTCAATGTTGAGGTTGTTCAATTCGTTGGTGTTTTTCAAAGTTGAGGTGGTTGTATACTTTTTTGGTGTTTTTCATTGTTGAGGTTTTTCATAAATTTGTTGGTGTTTTTGACTGTTGAGGTTGTTGTTGAATTTTTTGATGTTATTCATTGTTGAAGTTGTTGTTGAATTTGTTGGTGATTTTCAATGTTGAGGTTGCGGTTGAATTTGTTGGTGTTTTTCATTGTTGAAGTTGTTGTTGAATTTGTTGGTGATTTTCAATATTGAGGCTGTTGTTGAATTTATTGGGGTTATCAAAGGTTTATTTTGAACTTTTATGTTTTTTCCAAAGTTGAAGTTGCAGCTGAATTTGTTGGTGCTTTTCAATGTTGTGGTGGTAGAATTTTTTGGTGTTTTTCAAAGTTGAGGCTGTTGATGAATTTTTTGGTGTTTTTCATTGTTGAGTTTTTTGTTGTACTTGTTGTTGTTCCTGAATGTTGAGGTTGTTGTTGAATTTTTTGATGTTTTTCATTGTTGAATTTGTTGTTGAATTTGTTGGTGTTTTTCAATGTTGAGTTTGTTGTTGAATATATAGGTATTTTTCATTGTTGAGGTTGTTGTTGAAATTGTTAGAGTTTTTCAATGTTGAGGTTGTTGTTGAATTTATTGGTGTTATCAATGGTTTTTTTTTGAATTTTTTTGTATTTTTCAAAGTTGCGGTTACTGTAGAATTTGTTGGTATTTTTCAATGTTGTGGTTGTTGAATTTTTTTGGCGTTTTTTAATGTTGAGGTTGTTGATGAATATTTTTGTGTTTTTCATTGTTGAGGTTTTTGATGAATTTTTTGTTGTTCTTGAATGTTGAGGTTGTTGTTGAATGTTTTGATGATTTTCATTGTTGAGGTTGTTTTTGAATGTGTTGTAGATATTCAATGTTGAGTTTGTTGTTGAATTTTTTGGTGTTTTTCATTGTGAAGGTTGTTGTTTAAATTGTTGGAGTTTTTCAATGTTGAGGTTGTTATTGAATTTTTTTTGTGTTTATCATTGTTGAGGTTGTTGTTGTTGAATTTTTTGATGTTATTCATTGTTGAGATTGTTGCTGAATTTTTTGGTGATTTTTAATATTATGGTTGTTGTTTAATTTATTGGTGGTATGAATGTTTTTTTTTAAACTTTTTTGTATTCTTCAAAGTTGAGGTTGCAGTTCAAATTGTTGGTGTTTTTCAATGTTGAGGTTGTGGAATTTGTTGGTGTTTTTCAAAGTTGATGTTGTTGTTGAATTTTTTGATGTTTTTCATTGTTGAGGTTGTTGTTGAATTTGCTGATGATTTTGAATGTTGAGGTTGTTGTTGAATTTGTTGCTGATTTTGAATATTGAGGTTGTTGTTGATTTTGTTGGTTTTTTTCAATTTTGGGGATGTTTTTGAATTCGTTGGTGATTTTCGATTTTGAGGTTGCATTTGAATTTGTTGGTGTTTTTCAATGTCGAGGTTTTCGAATTTGTTTATGTTTATCAAAGTTGTGGGTGTTGTTGAATTTTTTGGTGATATTCATTGTTGTGATTTTTGTTGAATTTGTTGTTGTTTCTGAATGTTGAGGTTGTTGTTGAATTTTTTGATGTTTTTCATTGTTGAGGTTGTTGATCAATTGTTTGATGATTTTCAATATTGAGGTTGTTGTTGAATTTACTGGTGTTATCAAGATTATATTTAAACTTTTTTGTGTTTTTCAAAGTTGAGGTTGCAGTTGAATTTGTTGGTGTTTTTCAATGTTGAGGTTGTTGAGTTTGTTGGTGTTTTTCAAAGTTGAGGTTGTTGTTGAATTTTTTGGTGTTTTTCATTGTTGAGGTTTTTGTTGAATTTGTTGTTGTTTTTGAATGTTGAGGTTGTTCTTGCATTTTTTGCTGTTTTTCATTGTTTAGGTTGTTGTTGAATTTGTTGGTGATTTTCAATGTTGAGTTTGTTGTTGAATTTTTTGATGTTTTTCATTGTTGAGGTTGCTGTCGTAATTGTTGGAGTTTTTCAAGGTTGAGCTTGTTGTTGAATTTTTTGTGTTATTCATTGTTGAGGTCGTTTTCGTTGAATTTTTTGATGTTTTTCATTGTTTTGTTTGTTGATGAATTTTTTGGTGATTTTCAATATTGAGGTTGTTGTTGAATTTATTGGTGTTATCAATTTTAAATTTGTTGAACTTTTTTGTATTTTTAAAAGTTGAGGTTGTTGTTGAATTTGGTGGTGATTTTCAATATTGAGGTTTTTGTTGAATTAATTAGTGTTATCAAGGTTTTTTTAAAAACTTTTTTGTGTTTTTCAAAGTTGAGGTTGCAGTTGAATTTTTTGGTGATTTTCAATGTTGAATTTGTTGTTGAATTTTTTGGTGTTTTTCATCGTGGAAGTTGTTGTTGAAATTGTTGGAGTTTTTCAATGTTGAGGTGGTTGTTGAATTTTTTGGTGTTTTTCATTGTTGAGGTCGTTGTTGTTGAATTTTTTGATGCTTTTCATTGTTGAGGTTGTTGATGAATTTGTTGGTGATTTTCAATAGTAAGGTTGTTTTTGAAATTATTGGTGTTATCAATGTTCTTTTAAAACTTTTTTGTGTTTTTCAAAAGTGAGGTTGCAGTTGAATTTGTTGGTGTTTTTCAATGTTTCGGTTGTTGAATTTGTTGGTGTTTTCAAAGATGAGGTTGTTGGTGAATTTTTTGGTCTTTTTCATTGTTGAGGTTTTTGTTGAATTTGTTGTTGTTTTTGAAGGTTGTGGTTGTTGTTGAATTTGTTGGTGATTTTCAATGTTGAGTTTGTAGTTGAATTTATTGGTGTTATCAATGGTTGTTTTTTAACTTTTTGTTTTTTTCAAAGTTGAGGTTGTTGTTGTATTTGTTGCTGATTTTCAATGTTCAGTTTTTCGTTGAATTTTTGGGTCTTTTACATTGTTGAGGTCGTTGTTGAATTTATTGATGTTATCAATGTTTTTTAAAACTTTTTTGTGTTTTTCAAAGGTGATGTTGCAGTTGAATTTGTTGGTGTTATTCAATGTTGAGGTTGTTGAATTTGTTGGTGTTTTTCAAAGTTGAGGTTGTTGTTGAATTTTTTGGTGTTGTTCATTGTTGAGGTTTTTGTTCAATTTGTTGTTTTTTTTGAATGTTGAGGTTGTTGTTGAATTTTTTGATGTTTTTCATTGTTGAGGTTGTTGTTGAATTTGTTGGTGTTTTTCAATGTTGAGTTTGCTGTTGAATTTTTTGGTGTTTTTCATTGTTGAGGTTGTTGTTGAAATTGTTGGAGTTTTTCAATGTTGAGGTTGTTGTTGAATTTTTTGCTGTTTTTCATTGTAGAGGTTGTTGTTCTTGAATTTTTTGATGTTTTTCATTGTTGAGGTTGTTGTTGAATTTATACGTTATTTTCAACGTTGAGTTTGTTGTTGAATTTATTCGTGTTATCAATGGTTTTTTTTGAACTTATTTGGTTTTTTCAAAATTGAGGTTGTTGTTGAAATTTGTCTTGTTTTTCATTGTGAAGGTTGTTGTTGAAATTCTTGGAGTTTTTCAATCTTTAGGTTGTTGTTGAATTTTTTGGTGTTTTTCATTGTTGAAGTCGTTTTTGTTGAATTTTTTGATGTTTTTCATTGTTTTAGTTGTTGATGAATTCGTTGGTGATTTTCAATATAGAGCTTGTTGTTGAATTTAATGGTGTTATCAAGGTTTGTTTTTTAAACTTTTTTGTGTTTTTCAAAGTTGAGGTTGCAGTTGAATTCGTTGCTGTTTTTCAGTATTGAGGTTGTTGAATTTATTGGTGTTTTTTAAAGTTGAGGTAGTTGTTTAATTATTTGGTGTTTTTCATTGTTGAGGCTGTTGTTGAATTTGTTGGTGTTTCTGAATGTTGAGGTTGTTGTTGAATTTGTTGGTGATTTTAAATGTTGAGTTTGTTCTTGAATTTTTTGGTGTTTTTCATTGTTGAGGTTGTTGTTGTTGAATCTTTTGATGTTTTTCATTGTTGAGGTTGTTGTTGAAATTGTTGGAGTTTTTCAATGTTGAAGATGTTTTTGAATTTTTTGGTGTTTTTCATTGTTGAGGTTGTTGATGAATTTGATGTTGATTTTCAATATTGAGGTTTTTGTTGAATTTATTAGTGTTATCAAGGTTTTTTTTTTAACTTTTTTTTGTTTTTCAAAGCTGAGGTTGCAGTTGAATTTTTTGATGTTTTTCATTGTTGAGGTTGTTGTTGAATTTGTTGGTGTTTTTCAATGTTGAGTTTGCTGTTGAATTTTTTGGTGTTTTTCATTGTTGAGGTTGTTGTTGAAATTGTTGGAGTTTTTCAATGTTGAGGTTGTTGTTGAATTGTTTGCTGTTTTTCATTGTAGAGGTTGTTGTTCTTGAATTTTTTGATGTTTTTCATTGTTGAGGTTGTTGTTGAATTTGTAGGTTATTTTCAACGTTGAGTTTGTTGTTGAATTTATTCGTGTTATCAATGGTTTTTTTTGAACTTATTTGGTTTTTTCAAAGTTGAGGTTGTTGTTGAAATTTGTCCTGTTTTTCATTGTGAAGGTTGTTGTTGAAATTCTTGGAGTTTTTCAATCTTTAGGTTGTTGTTGAATTTTTTGGTGTTTTTCATTGTTGAAGTCGTTTTTGTTGAATTTTTTGATGTTTTTCATTGTTTTAGTTGTTGATGAATTCGTTGGTGATTTTCAATATAGAGCTTGTTGTTGAATTTAATGGTGTTATCAAGGTTTGTTTTTTAAACTTTTTTGTGTTTTTCAAAGTTGAGGTTGCAGTTGAATTTGTTGCTGTTTTTCAATGTTGAGGTTGTTGAATTTGTTGTTGTTTTTTAAAGTTGAGGTTGTTGTTTAATTATTTGGTGTTTTTCATTGTTGAGGTTTTTGGTAAATTTGTTGGTGTTTTTGAATGTTGTGGTTGTGGTTGGATTCTTTGGTGTTTTTCCATGTTGTCGTTGATGTTGAATTTGCTGCTATTTTTCAATATTGAGGTTGTTGAATTCGTTGGTGTTTTTCAAAGTTGAGGTTGTTGTTGAATTTGTTGGTGTTTTTCATTGTTGAAGCTGTTGTTGAATTTGTTAGTGATTTTCAATATTGAGGTTGTTGTAGAATTTATTGGTGTTAACAATGGTATTTTTTGAACTTTTTTGTATTTTTCAAAGTTGAGGTTGCCGTTGAATTTTTTGGTTTTTTTCATTGATGAGGTTGTTGTTGTTGTTGAATTATTTGATGTTTTTCATTGCGGAGGTTCTTGTTGAATTTGTTGGTGATTTTCATTGTTGAGTTTGTTGTTGAATTTCTTGGGGTTTTGCAATGTTGAGGTTGTTGTTGAATTTGTTGGTGATTTTCAATATTGAGGTTGTTGTTTAATTCATTGGTGTTATCAATGGTTTGTTTTGAACTTTTCTGTATTTTACAAAGTTGAGGTTGCAGTTGAATTTCTTGGTGTTTTTCAGTGTTGAGGATGTTGAATTTGCTGTTGTTTTTCAAAGTTGAGATTGTTGTTGAATTTTTTGATGTTATTCATTGTTGAGGTTTTTCTTGAATTTGTTGGTGATTTTCAATATCGAGGTTGTTGTTGAATTTATTTGTGTTATCAATGGTTATTTTTGAACTTTTTTGTATTTTTCAAATTTGAGGTTGCAGTTAAATTTGTTGGTGTTTTTCAATGTTGAGGTTGTTGAATTTGCTGGTGTTTTTCAAAGTCGAGGTTGTTGTTGGATTTTTTGGTGTTTTTCATTGTTGAGGTTTTTGTTGAATTTTTTGGTGTGTTTGAATTTGAGGTTGTGTTTGAATTTTTGATGTTTTTCAATGTTATGGTTGTTGTTGAATTTGCTGCTCTTTTTCAATGTTGAGATTGTTGAATTTGTTGGTGTTTTTCAAAGTTGAGGTTGTTGCTGAATTTGTTGGTGATATTCACTCTTGAGGTTGTTGTTGAATTTGTTGGTGTTATCAATTCTTATTTTGATGAACATTTTTGTATTTTTAAAAGTTGAGGTTGTTTTTGAATTTGTTGGTATTATTCATTGTTGAGGTTGTTGTTGATTTTGATGGTGTTTTTGAATGTTGAGATTTATGTTGAGTTTGTTGATGTTTTTGAATGTTGAGGTTGTTGAATCTGTTGGTTTTTTTCAAAGTTGAGGTTGATGTTGAATTTGGTGGTGATTTTAAATATCGTGGTTGTTGTTGAATTTATTGGTGTTCTCAAGGCTTTTTTTTTGAACTTTTTTGTATTTTTCAAAGTTGAGGATGCCGTTGAATTTTTTGGTTTTTTTCATTGTTGAGGTTGTTGTTGTTGAATTTTTTGATGTTTTTCATTGCTGAGGTTGTTGTTGAATTTGTTGGTGATTTTCAATGTTGAGTTTGTTGTAGAATTTTTTGGTGTTTTTTATTGTTTCGGTTGCTGTTGAAATTGTTGGAATTTTTCAATGTTGAGGTTGTTGTTGATTTTTTTGGTGTTTTTCATTGTTGAGGTTTTCGTTGAATTTGTTGGTGTTTTTGAATGTTGAGGTTGTTGTTGAATTTGTTGGTGATTTTCAATATTGAGGTTGTTGTTGAATTTACTGGTGTTATCAATCATTTTTTTTGACTTTTTTTGTATTTTACAAAGTTGAGGTTGCATTTGAATTTTTTGGTGTTTTTCAATGTTGAGGTTGTTGAATTTGATGTTATTTTTCAAATTTGAGATTGTTGTTGAATATTCAGGTGTTTTTCATTATTGAGGTTTTTGTTGAATTTGTTGGTGTTTTTAATTTTTGAGGTTGTTGTTGAATTTGTTGCTGTTTTTGAACGTTGAGGTTGTTGTTGAATTTGTTGTTGATTTTCAATGTTGAGGTTATTCAATTTGTTGGTGTTTTTCAAAGTTGAGGATGTTGTTGAATATTTTGGTGTTTTTTATTATTTCGGTTGCTGTTGAAATTGTTGGAGTTTTTCAATGTTGAGGTTGTTGTTGATTTTTTTGGTGTTTTTCATTGTTGAGGTTGTTGGTGAATTTTTTGGTGTTATTTATTGTTCAGGTTGTTGTTGTTGAATTTTTTGATGTTTTTCATTGTTGAGGTTGTTGTTGAATTTGTTGGAATTTTTCAATGTTGAGGTTGTTGTTGAATTTTTTGGTGTTTATCATGTTGAGGTCATTTTTGTTGAATTCTTTGAAGTTGTTCATTGTTTTGGTTTTTGAAGAATTTGTTGGTGATTTTCAATATTGAGGTTGTTGTTGAATTTGTTGGTGTTATCAAGGCTTTTTAAAAAATTTTTTTGTGTATTTCAAAGTTGTGGTTGCAGTTGAATTTTTTTGGTGATTTTCAATGTTGAATTTGTTGTTGAATTTTTTGGTGTTTTTCATCGTGGAAGTTGTTGTTGAAATTGTTGGAGTTTTTCAATGTTGAGGTGGTTGTTGAATTTTTTGATGTTTTTCATTGTTGAGGTCGTTGTTGTTGACATTTTTGATGTTTTTGATTGTTGAGGTTGTTGATGAATTTGTTGGTGATTTTCAATATTAAGGTTGTGTTTGAATTTATTGGTGTTATCAATGTTTTTTAAAAACTTTTTTGTGTTATTCAATGGTGAGGTTGTTGTTGAATTTTATTCTGTTTTTCATTGTTGAAGTTGCTTTTGAATTTTTTCATGATCTTCAATGTTGAATTTGTCGTTGAATTTTTTGGTGTTTTTCATCATGGAGGTTGTTGTTGAAATTGTTGGAGTTTTTCAATGTTGATGTTGTTGTTGAATTTTCCATTGTTCTTCATTGTTGAGGTCGTTGTTGTTGAATTTTTGGATGTTTTTCATTGTTGAGGTTGTTGATGAATTTGTTGGTGATTTTCAATATTAAGGTTTTTGTTGAATTTATTGGTGTGATCAATGTTTTTTAAAACTTTTTGTGCTTTTCAAAGGTTAGGTTGCAGTGGAATTTGTTGGTGTTTTTCAATGTTGAGGTTGTTGAATTTGTTGGTGTTTTTGAATGTTGAGTTTGTTGTTGAATTTTTTGGTGTTTTTCATTGTTGAGCTTGTTATTGTTGAAACTTTTGATGTTTTTCATTGTTGAGGTTGTTGTTGAAATTGTTGGAATTTTACAATGTTGAAGTTGTTTTTGAATGTTTTGGTGTTTTTCATTGTTGAGGTCGTTTTTGTTGAATTTTTTGATGTTTTTCATTGTTGAGGTTGTTGATGAATTTGATGGTGATTTTCAATATTGAGTTTTTTGTTGAATTTATTGGTGTTATCAAGGTTTTTTTTAAACTTTTTTGTGTTTTTCAAAGTTGAGGTTGCAGTTGAATTTGTTGGTGTTTTCAATGTTGAGGTTGTTGTTGAATTTTTGGCTGTTTTTCAATGTTGAGGTTGTTGTTGAATTTTTTGGTGATTTTCAATGTTGAGTTTGTTGTTGAATTTATTCGCGTTATCAATGGTTTTATTTGAAGTTTTTTGGTTTTTTCAAAGTTGAGGTTGTTGTTGAAATTTTTGTTGTTTTTCATTGTGAAGGTTGTTGTTGAAATTCTTGAAGTTTTTCAATGTTGAGGTTGTTGTTGAATTTTTTGGTGCTTTTCATTGTTGAAGTCGTTTTTGTTGAATTTATTGATGTTTTTCATTGTTTTAGTTGTTGATGAATTCGTTGGTGTTTTTGAATGTTGAGGTTGTTGTTGAATTTGTTGGTGTTTTTGAATGTTGAGTTTGTTGTTGAATTTTTTGATGTTTTTCATTGTTGAGGTTGTTGATGAATTTGATGGTGATTTTCAATACTGACCTTGTTGTTGAATTTATTGGTGTTATCAAGGTTTGTTTTTTAAACTTTTTTGTGTTTTTCAAAGTTGAGGTTGCAGTTGAATTTGTTGCTGTTTTTCAATGTTGAGGTTGTTGAATTTGTTGTTGTTTTTTAAAGTTGAGGTTGTGGTTTAATTATTTGGTGTTTTTCATTGTTAAGGTTTTTGTTAAATTTGTTGGTGTTTTTGAATGTTGTGGTTGGATTTTTTGGTGTTTTTCCATGTTGTCGTTGATGTTGAATTTGCTGCTATTTTTCAATGTTGAGGTTGTTGAATTCGTTGGTGTTTTTCAAAGTTGAGGATGCCGTTGAATTTTTTGGTTTTTTTCATTGTTGAGGTTGTTGTTGTTGAATTTTTTGATGTTTTTCATTGCTGAGGTTGTTGTTGAATTTGTTGGTGATTTTCAATGTTGAGTTTGTTGTAGAATTTTTTGGTGTTTTTTATTGTTTCGGTTGCTGTTGAAATTGTTGGAATTTTTCAATGTTGAGGTTGTTGTTGATTTTTTTGGTGTTTTTCAATATTGAGGTTGTTGTTGAATTTACTGGTGTTATCAATCATTTTTTTTGACTTTTTTTGTATTTTACAAAGTTGAGGTTGCATTTGAATTTTTTGGTGTTTTTCAATGTTGAGGTTGTTGAATTTGATGTTATTTTTCAAATTTGAGATTGTTGTTGAATATTCAGGTGTTTTTCATTATTGAGGTTTTTGTTGAATTTGTTGGTGTTTTTAATTTTTGAGGTTGTTGTTGAATTTGTTGCTGTTTTTGAACGTTGAGGTTGTTGTTGAATTTGTTGTTGATTTTCAATGTTGAGGTTATTCAATTTGTTGGTGTTTTTCAAAGTTGAGGATGTTGTTGAATATTTTGGTGTTTTTTATTATTTCGGTTGCTGTTGAAATTGTTGGAGTTTTTCAATGTTGAGGTTGTTGTTGATTTTTTTGGTGTTTTTCATTGTTGAGGTTGTTGGTGAATTTTTTGGTGTTATTTATTGTTCAGGTTGTTGTTGTTGAATTTTTTGATGTTTTTCATTGCTGAGGTTGTTGTTGAATTTGTTGGAATTTTTCAATGTTGAGGTTGTTGTTGAATTTTTTGGTGTTTATCATTGTTGAGGTCATTTTTGTTGAATTCTTTGAAGTTGTTCATTGTTTTGGTTTTTGAAGAATTTGTTGGTGATTTTCAATATTGAGGCTGTTGTTGAATTTGTTGGTGTTATCAAGGCTTTTTTAAAATTTTTTTTGTGTATTTCAAAGTTGTGGTTGCAGTTGAATTTTTTTGGTGATTTTCAATGTTGAATTTGTTGTTGAATTTTTTGGTGTTTTTCATCGTGGAAGTTGTTGTTGAAATTGTTGGAGTTTTTCAATGTTGAGGTGGTTGTTGAATTTTTTGATGTTTTTCATTGTTGAGGTCGTTGTTGTTGACATTTTTGATGTTTTTCATTGTTGAGGTTGTTGATGAATTTGTTGGTGATTTTCAATATTAAGGTTGTGTTTGAATTTATTGGTGTTATCAATGTTTTTTTAAAACTTTTTTGTGTTATTCAATGGTGAGGTTGTTGTTGAATTTTATTCTGTTTTTCATTGTTGAAGTTGCTTTTGAATTTTTTCATGATCTTCAATGTTGAATTTGTCGTTGAATTTTTTGGTGTTTTTCATCATGGAGGTTGTTGTTGAAATTGTTGGAGTTTTTCAATGTTGATGTTGTTGTTGAATTTTCCATTGTTCTTCATTGTTGAGGTCGTTGTTGTTGAATTTTTGGATGTTTTTCATTGTTGAGGTTGTTGATGAATTTGTTGGTGATTTTCAATATTAAGGTTTTTGTTGAATTTATTGGTGTGATCAATGTTTTTTAAAACTTTTTGTGCTTTTCAAAGGTTAGGTTGCAGTGGAATTTGTTGGTGTTTTTCAATGTTGAGGTTGTTGAATTTGTTGGCGTATTTCAAAGTTGAGTTTGTTGTTGAATTTTTTGGTGTTTTTCATTGTTGAGGTTGTTGTTGAATTTGTTGGTGTTTTTGAATGTTGAGCTTGTTGTTGCATTTGTTGGTGATTTTCAATGTTGAATTTGTTGTTGAATTTTTTGGTGTTTTTCATTGTGGAGGTTGTTGTTGTTGAATTTTATGATGTTCTTCATTGTTGAGGTTATTGTTGAATTTATTGGTGTTATCAATGGTTTTTTTTGAACTTTTTTGTATTTTTCAAAGCTGAGGTTGCTGTTGAAATTGTTGGAGTTTTTCAATGTTGAGGTTGTTGTTGATTTTTTTGCTGTTTTTCATTGTAGAGGTTGTTGTTCTTGAATTTTTTGATGTTTTTCATTGTTGAGGTTGTTGTTGAATTTGTAGGTTATTTTCAACGTTGAGTTTGTTGTTGAATTTGTCTTGTTTTTCATTGTGAAGGTTGTTGTTGAAATTCTTGGAGTTTTTCAATCTTTAGGTTGTTGTTGAATTTTTTGGTGTTTTTCATTGTTGAAGTCGTTTTTGTTGAATTTTTTGATGTTTTTCATTGTTTTAGTTGTTGATGAATTCGTTGGTGATTTTCAATATAGAGCTTGTTGTTGAATTTAATGGTGTTATCAAGGTTTGTTTTTTAAACTTTTTTGTGATTTTCAAAGTTGAGGTTGCAGTTGAATTCGTTGCTGTTTTTCAATATTGAGGTTGTTGAATTTATTGGTGTTTTTTAAAGTTGAGGTAGTTGTTTAATTATTTGGTGTTTTTCAATGTTGAGGCTGTTGTTGAATTTGTTGGTGTTTCTGAATGTTGAGGTTGTTGTTGAATTTGTTGGTGATTTTCAATATTGATGTTTTTGTTGAATTCATTAGTGTTATCAAGGTATTTTTTTAACTTTTTTTTGTTTTTCAAAGTTGAGGTTGCAGTTGAATTTGTTGATGTTTTCAAATGTTGAGGTTGTTTTTGAATTTTTTGGTGTTTATCATCGTGGAGGTTTTTGTTGAAATTCTTGGAGTTTTTCAAAGTTGAAGTTGTTGTTGAATTTTACGGTGTTTTTCATTGTTGAGGTCTTTGTTGAATTTGTTGGTGTTTTTGAATGTTGAGGTTGTTGTTGAATTTGTTGATGTTTTTCATTTATGAGGTTATTGTTGAATTTGCAGGTCTTTTTCAATCCTGAGGTTGCTGAATTTGTTGGTGTATTTCAACGTTGAGTTTGCTGTTGAATTTATTGGTGACATTCAATATTGAAGTTGTTGTTGAATATGTTGGTGTTATCAATGTTTATTTTGTTGAACTTTTTTGTATTTTTATAAGTCGAGGTTGTTGTTGAATTTGTTGCTGTTTTTCAAAGTTGAGTTTGTTGTTGAATATTTTCGTGTTTTTCACTGTTGGGTTGTTGTTGAATTTTTTTGTTGTTTTTCATTGTTCAGGTTGTTGTTCTTGAATTTTTTGATGTTTTTCATTGTTGAGGTTGTTGAATTTGCTGGTGTTTTTGAATGTTGAGGTTGTGGTTGAATTTTTTGATGTTTTTCAATGGTGTGGTTGTTGTTGAATTTGCTGCTCTTTTTCAATGTTGAGGTTGTTGAATTTGTTGGGGTTTTTCAAAGTTGAGGTTGTTGTTGAATTTGCTGGTGATTTTCACTATTGAGGTTGTTGTTGAATTTGTTGGTGTTATCAATTATTATTTTGTGGAACATTTTTGTATTTTTAAAAGTTGAGGTTGTTTTTGAATTTGTTGGTGTTCTTCATTGTTGAGGTTGTTGTTGAATTTGTTGGTGTTTTTGAATCTTGAGGTTGTTGAATCTGTTGGTGATTTTCAATATTGAGCTTGTTGTTGAATTTATTGGTGTTATCAAGGTTTGTTTTTTAAACTTTTTTGAGTTTTTCAAAGTTGAGGTTGCAGTTGAATTTGATGCTGTATTTCAATGTTGAGGTTGTTGTTGAATTTTTTGCTGTTTTTCATTGTTGAGGTTGTTGCTGAAATTGTTGGTGTTTTTCAATGTTGATGTTGTGGAATTTTTTGGTGTTTTTCATTGTTGATGTCGTTGTTGTTGAATTTTTTGGTCTTTTTCATTGTTGACGTTGTTTTTGCTGAATTTTTTGATGTTTTTCATTGTTGAGGTTGTTGATGAACTTGATGGTGATTTTCAATATTGAGGTTTTTGTACAATTAATTAGTGTTATCAAGGTTTTTTTTAAAACTTTTTAGTGTTTTTCAAAGTTGAGGTTGCAGTTGAATTTTTTTTATGATTTTCAATGTTGAATTTGTTGTTGAATCTTTTGGTGTTTTTCATCGTGGAAGTTGTTGTTGAAATTGTTGGAGTTTTTCAATGTTGAGGTGGTTGTTGAATTTTTTTAGTGTTTTTCATTGTTGAGGTCGTTGTTGTTGAATTTTTTGATGTTTTTCATTGTTGAGGTTGTTGATGAATTTGTTGGTGATTTTCAATATTAAGGTTGTGTTTGAATTTATTGGTGTTATCAATGTTTTTTTAAAACTTTTTTGTGTTATTCAATGGTGAGGTAGCATTTGAATTTGTTGGTGTTTATCAATGTTGAGGTTGTTGTTGAATTTATTGGTGTTATCAATGGTTTTTTTTGCACTTTTTGTTTTTTTCAAAGTTGAGCTTGTTGTTGAATTTGTTGGTGATTTTCAATGTAGGGTTTGTTGCTGAATTTTTTGGTGTTTTTCATTGTTGAGGTCGTTGTTGAATTTATTGGAGTTATCAAGGTTTTTTAAAACTTTTTTGTGTTTCTCAAAGGTGAGGTTGCAGTTGAATTTGTAGGTGTTATTCAATGTTGAGGTTTTTGTTGAATTTGTTGGTGTTTTTCAATGTTGAGGTTGTTGTTGAATTTTTTGGTGTTATTCATTGTTGAGGTTTTTGTTGAATTTGTTGGTGTTTTTGAATGTTGAGGTTGTTGTTGAATTTGTTGTTGTTTTTCAATGTAGAGGTTGTTGTTGCATTTTTTTGGTGTTTTTCAATGTTGATGTTGTTGTTGAATTTTTTGATGATTTTCATTGTTGAGGTTGTTGTTGAATTTGTTGGTTATTTTCAATGTTGAGTTTGTTGCTGAATTTATTCGTGTTATCAATGGTTTTTTTTCAACTTTTTTGGTTTTTTCAAAGTTGAGGTTGTTGTTGAAATTTTTGTTGTTTTTCATTGTGAAGGTTGTTGTTGAAATTCTTGGAGTTTTTCAGTGTTGAGGTTCTTGTTGAATTTTTTGATGTTTTTCATTGTTGAAGTCATTTTTGTTGAATTTTTTGATGTTTTTCATTGTTTTAGTTGTTGATGAATTCGTTGGTGATTTTCAATATTGAGCTTGTTGTTGAATTTATTGGTGTTATCATGGTTTGTTTTTTAAACTTTTTTGAGTTTTTCAAAGTTGAGGTTGCAGTTGAATTTGATGCTGTTTTTCAATGTTGAGGTTGTTGTTGAATTTTTTGCTGTTTTTCATTGTTGAGGTTGTTGCTGAAATTGTTGGAGTTTTTCAATGTTGATGTTGTTGTTGAATTTTTTGGTGTTTTTCATTGTTGATGTCGTTGTTGTTGAATTTTTTGGTCTTTTTCATTGTTGACGTTGTTTTTGCTGAATTTTTTGATGTTTTTCATTGTTGAGGTTGTTGATGAATTTGATGGTGATTTTCAATATTGAGGTTGTGTTTGAATTTATTGGTGTTATCAATGTTTTTTTAAAACTTTTTTGTGTTATTCAATGGTGAGGTTGCATTTGAATTTGTTGGTGTTTTTCATTGTTGAAGCTGTTGATGAATTTGTTAGTGATTTTCAATATTGAGGTTGTTGTATTGGTGTTAACAATGGTATTTTTTTGAACTTTTTTGTATTTTTCAAAGTTGAGGTTGCCGTTGAATTTTTTGGTTTTTTTCATTGATGAGGTTGTTGTTGTTGTTGAATTATTTGATGTTTTTCATTGCGGAGGTTCTTGTTGAATTTGTTGGTGATTTTCATTGTTGAGTTTGTTGTTGAATTTCTTGGGGTTTTGCAATGTTGAGGTTGTTGTTGAATTTGTTGGTGATTTTCAATATTGAGGTTGTTGTTTAATTTATTGGTGTTATCAATGGTTTGTTTTGAACTTTTCTGTATTTTACAAAGTTGAGGTTGCAGTTGAATTTCTTGGTGTTTTTCAGTGTTGAGGATGTTGAATTTGCTGTTGTTTTTCAATGTTGAGGTTGTTGTTGAATTTTTTGGTGTTTTTCATTGTTGAGGTCGTTGTTGTTGAATGTTTTGATGTTTTTCATTGTTGAGGTTGTTGATGAATTTGTTGGTGATTTTCAATATTAAGGTTGTGTTTGAATTTATTGGTGTTATCAATGTTTTTTTAAAATTTTTTTGTGTTATTCAATGGTGAGGTTGCATTTGAATTTGTTGGTGTTTTTCAATGTTGATGTTGTTGTTGAATTTTATTCTGTTTTTCATTGTTGAAGTTGTTGTTGAATTTTTTCATGATCTTCAATGTTGAATTTGTCGTTGAATTTTTTGGTGTTTTTCATCATGGAGGTTGTTGTTGAAATTGTTGGAGTTTTTCAATGTTGATGTTGTTGTTGAATTTTCCATTGTTTTTCATTGTTGAGGTCGTTGTTGTTGAATTTTTGGATGTTTTTCATTGTTGAGGTTGTTGATGAATTTGTTGGTGATTTTCAATATTAAGGTTGTGTTTGAATTTATTGGTGTTATCAATGTTTTTTTAAAACTTTTTTGTGTTATTCAATGGTGAGGTTGCATTTGAATTTGTTGGTGTTTTTCATTGTTGAAGCTGTTGATGAATTTGTTAGTGATTTTCAATATTGAGGTTGTTGTATTGGTGTTAACAATGGTATTTTTTTGAACTTTTTTGTATTTTTCAAAGTTGAGGTTGCCGTTGAATTTTTTGGTTTTTTTCATTGATGAGGTTGTTGTTGTTGTTGAATTATTTGATGTTTTTCATTGCGGAGGTTCCTGTTGAATTTGTTGGTGATTTTCATTGTTGAGTTTGTTGTTGAATTTCTTGGGGTTTTGCAATGTTGAGGTTGTTGTTGAATTTGTTGGTGATTTTCAATATTGAGGTTGTTGTTTAATTTATTGGTGTTATCAATGGTTTGTTTTGAACTTTTCTGTATTTTACAAAGTTGAGGTTGCAGTTGAATTTCTTGGTGTTTTTCAGTGTTGAGGATGTTGAATTTGCTGTTGTTTTTCAAAGTTGAGATTGTTGTTGAATTTTTTTGATGTTATTCATTGTTGAGGTTTTTCTTGAATTTGTTGGTGATTTTCAATATCGAGGTTGTTGTTGAATTTGTTGGTGTTATCAATTCTTATTTTGATAAACATTTTTGTATTTTTAAAAGTTGAGGTTGTTTTTGAATTTGTTGGTATTATTCATTGTTGAGGTTGTTGTTGATTTTGATGGTGTTTTTGAATGTTGAGATTTTTGTTGAGTTTGTTGATGTTTTTGAATGTTGAGGTTGTTGAATCTGTTGGTTTTTTTCAAAGTTGAGGTTGATGTTGAATTTGTTGGTGATTTTAAATATCGTGGTTGTTGTTGAATTTATTGGTGTTCTCAAGGCTTTTTTTTTGAACTTTTTTGTATTTTTCAAAGTTGAGGTTGCCGTTGAATTTTTTGGTTTTTTTCATTGTTGAGGTTGTTGTTGAATTTTTTGATGTTTTTCATTGCTGAGGTTGTTGTTGAATTTGTTGGTGATTTTCAATGTTGAGTTTGTTGTAGAATTTTTTGGTGTTTTTTATTGTTTCGGTTGCTGTTGAAATTGTTGGAATTTTTCAATGTTGAGGTTGTTGTTGATTTTTTTGGTGTTTTTCATTGTTGAGGTTTTCGTTGAATTTGTTGGTGTTTTTGAATGTTGAGGTCGTTTTTGAATTTGTTGGTGATTTTCAATATTGAGGTTGTTGTTGAATTTATTGGTGTTATCAATCATTTTTTTTGACTTTTTTTGTATTTTACAAAGTTGAGGTTGCATTTGAATTTTTTGGTGTTTTTCAATGTTGAGGTTGTTGAATTTGCTGTTATTTTTCAAATTTGAGATTGTTGTTGAATATTCAGGTCTTTTTCATTATTGAGGTTTTTGTTGAATTTGTTGGTGTTTTTAATTTTTGAGGTTGTTGTTGAATTTGTTGCTGTTTTTGAACGTTGAGGTTGTTGTTGAATTTGTTGTTGATTTTCAATGTTGAGGTTATTCAATTTGTTGGTGTTTTTCAAAGTTGAGGATGTTGTTGAATATTTTGCAGTTTTTCAGTGTTGAGGTTTTTTTTGAATTTGTTGGTGTTTTGGAATGTTGAGGTTGTTTTTGAATTTTTTGATGTTTTTCATTGTTGAGGTTTTTGATGAATTTGATGTTGGTTTTCAATGTTGAGATTGTTGTTGAATATTTTGGTGTTTTTTATTATTTCGGTTGCTGTTGAAATTGTTGGAGTTTTTCAATGTTGAGGTTGTTGTTGATTTTTTTGGTGTTTTTCATTGTTGAGGTTGTTGGTGAATTTTTTGGTGTTATTTATTGTTCAGGTTGTTGTTGTTGAATTTTTTGTTGTTTTTCATTGTTGAGGTTGTTGTTGAATTTGTTGGAGATTTTCAATGTTGAGGTTGTTGTTGAATTTTTTGGTGATTATCATTGTTGAGGTCATTTTTGTTGAATTCTTTGAAGTTGTTCATTGTTTTGGTTTTTGAAGAATTTGTTGGTGATTTTCAATATTGAGGTTGTTGTTGAATTTGTTGGTGTTATCAAGGCTTTTTTAAAATTTTTTTGTGTATTTCAAAGTTGTGGTTGCAGTTGAATTTTTTTGGTGATTTTCAATGTTGAATTTGTTGTTGAATTTTTTGATGTTTTTCATCGTGGAAGTTGTTGTTGAAATTGTTGGAGTTTTTCAATGTTGAGGTTGTTGTTGAATTTTTTGGTGTTTTTCATTGTTGAGGTCGTTGTTGTTGAATGTTTTGATGTTTTTCATTGTTGAGGTTGTTGATGAATTTGTTGGTGATTTTCAATATTAAGGTTGTGTTTGAATTTATTGGTGTTATCAATGTTTTTTTAAAACTTTTTTGTGTTATTCAATGGTGAGGTTGCATTTGAATTTGTTGGTGTTTTTCAATGTTGATGTTGTTGTTGAATTTTATTCTGTTTTTCATTGTTGAAGTTGTTGTTGAATTTTTTCATGATCTTCAATGTTGAATTTGTCGTTGAATTTTTTGGTGTTTTTCATCATGGAGGTTGTTGTTGAAATTGTTGGAGTTTTTCAATGTTGATGTTGTTGTTGAATTTTCCATTGTTTTTCATTGTTGAGGTCGTTGTTGTTGAATTTTTGGATGTTTTTCATTGTTGAGGTTGTTGATGAATTTGTTGGTGATTTTCAATATTAAGGTTGTGTTTGAATTTATTGGTGTTATCAATGTTTTTTTAAAACTTTTTTGTGTTATTCAATGGTGAGGTTGCATTTGAATTTGTTGGTGTTTTTCATTGTTGAAGCTGTTGATGAATTTGTTAGTGATTTTCAATATTGAGGTTGTTGTATTGGTGTTAACAATGGTATTTTTTTGAACTTTTTTGTATTTTTCAAAGTTGAGGTTGCCGTTGAATTTTTTGGTTTTTTTCATTGATGAGGTTGTTGTTGTTGTTGAATTATTTGATGTTTTTCATTGCGGAGGTTCTTGTTGAATTTGTTGGTGATTTTCATTGTTGAGTTTGTTGTTGAATTTCTTGGGGTTTTGCAATGTTGAGGTTGTTGTTGAATTTGTTGGTGATTTTCAATATTGAGGTTGTTGTTTAATTTATTGGTGTTATCAATGGTTTGTTTTGAACTTTTCTGTATTTTACAAAGTTGAGATTGCAGTTGAATTTCTTGGTGTTTTTCAGTGTTGAGGATGTTGAATTTGCTGTTGTTTTTCAATGTTGAGGTTGTTGTTGAATTTTTTGGTGTTTTTCATTGTTGAGGTCGTTGTTGTTGAATGTTTTGATGTTTTTCATTGTTGAGGTTGTTGATGAATTTGTTGGTGATTTTCAATATTAAGGTTGTGTTTGAATTTATTGGTGTTATCAATGTTTTTTTAAAATTTTTTTGTGTTATTCAATGGTGAGGTTGCATTTGAATTTGTTGGTGTTTTTCAATGTTGATGTTGTTGTTGAATTTTATTCTGTTTTTCATTGTTGAAGTTGTTGTTGAATTTTTTCATGATCTTCAATGTTGAATTTGTCGTTGAATTTTTTGGTGTTTTTCATCATGGAGGTTGTTGTTGAAATTGTTGGAGTTTTTCAATGTTGATGTTGTTGTTGAATTTTCCATTGTTTTTCATTGTTGAGGTCGTTGTTGTTGAATTTTTGGATGTTTTTCATTGTTGAGGTTGTTGATGAATTTGTTGGTGATTTTCAATATTAAGGTTGTGTTTGAATTTATTGGTGTTATCAATGTTTTTTTAAAACTTTTTTGTGTTATTCAATGGTGAGGTTGCATTTGAATTTGTTGGTGTTTTTCATTGTTGAAGCTGTTGATGAATTTGTTTGTGATTTTCAATATTGAGGTTGTTGTATTGGTGTTAACAATGGTATTTTTTTGAACTTTTTTGTATTTTTCAAAGTTGAGGTTGCCGTTGAATTTTTTGGTTTTTTTCATTGATGAGGTTGTTGTTGTTGTTGAATTATTTGATGTTTTTCATTGCGGAGGTTCCTGTTGAATTTGTTGGTGATTTTCATTGTTGAGTTTGTTGTTGAATTTCTTGGGGTTTTGCAATGTTGAGGTTGTTGTTGAATTTGTTGGTGATTTTCAATATTGAGGTTGTTGTTTAATTTATTGGTGTTATCAATGGTTTGTTTTGAACTTTTCTGTATTTTACAAAGTTGAGGTTGCAGTTGAATTTCTTGGTGTTTTTCAGTGTTGAGGATGTTGAATTTGCTGTTGTTTTTCAAAGTTGAGATTGTTGTTGAATTTTTTTGATGTTATTCATTGTTGAGGTTTTTCTTGAATTTGTTGGTGATTTTCAATATCGAGGTTGTTGTTGAATTTATTTGTGTTATCAATGGTTATTTTTGAACTTTTTTGTATTTTTCAAATTTGAGGTTGCAGTTAAATTTGTTGGTGTTTTTCAATGTTGAGGTTGTTCAATTTGCTGGTGTTTTTCAAAGTCGAGGTTGTTGTTGGATTTTTTGGTGTTTTTCATTGTTGAGGTTTTTGTTGAATTTTTTGGTGTGTTTGAATTTGAGGTTGTGGTTGAATTTTTGATGTTTTTCAATGTTGTGGTTGTTGAATTTGCTGCTCTTTTTCAATGTTGAGATTGTTGAATTTGTTGGTGTTTTTCAAAGTTAAGGTTGTTGCTGAATTTGTTGGTGATATTCACTCTTGAGGTTGTTGTTGAATTTGTTGGTGTTATCAATTCTTATTTTGATGAACATTTTTGTATTTTTAAAAGTTGAGGTTGTTTTTGAATTTGTTGGTATTATTCATTGTTGAGGTTGTTGTTGATTTTGATGGTGTTTTTGAATGTTGAGATTTTTGTTGAGATTGTTGATGTTTTTGAATGTTGAGGTTGTTGAATCTGTTGGTTTTTTTCAAAGTTGAGGTTGATGTTGAATTTGGTGGTGATTTTAAATATCGTGGTTGTTGTTGAATTTATTGGTGTTCTCAAGGCTTTTTTTTTGAACTTTTTTGTATTTTTCAAAGTTGAGGTTGCCGTTGAATTTTTTGGTTTTTTTCATTGTTGAGGTTGTTGTTGTTGAATTTTTTGATGTTTTTCATTGCTGAGGCTGTTGTTGAAATTGTTGGAATTTTTCAATGTTGAGGTTGCTGTTGATTTTTTTGGTGTTTTTCATTGTTGAGGTTTTCGTTGAATTTGTTGGTGTTTTTGAATGTTGAGGTTGTTGTTGAATTTGTTGGTGATTTTCAATATTGAGGTTGTTGTTGAATTTATTGGTGTTATCAATCATTTTTTTTGACTTTTTTTGTATTTTACAAAGTTGAGGTTGCATTTGAATTTTTTGGTGTTTTTCAATGTTGAGGTTGTTGAATTTGCTGTTTTTTTTCCAATTTGAGATTGTTGTTGAATATTCAGGTCTTTTTCATTATTGAGGTTTTTGTTGAATTTGTTGGTGTTTTTAATTTCTGAGGTTGTTGTTGAATTTGTTGCTGTTTTTGAACGTTGAGGTTGTTGTTGAATTTGTTGTTGATTTTCAATGTTGAGGTTATTCAATTTGTTGGTGTTTTTCAAAGTTGAGGATGTTGTTGAATATTTTGCAGTTTTTCAGTGTTGAGGTTTTTTTTGAATTTGTTGGTGTTTTGGAATGTTGAGGTTGTTTTTGAATTTTTTGATGTTTTTCATTGTTGAGGTTTTTGATGAATTTGATGTTGGTTTTCAATGTTGAGATTGTTGTTGAATATTTTGGTGTTTTTTATTATTTCGGTTGCTGTTGAAATTGTTGGAGTTTTTCAATGTTGAGGTTGTTGTTGATTTTTTTGGTGTTTTTCATTGTTGAGGTTGTTGTTGAATTTTTTGGTGTTATTTATTGTTCAGGTTGTTGTTGTTGAATTTTTTGATGTTTTTCATTGTTGAGTTTGTTGTTGAATTTCTTGGGGTTTTGCAATGTTGAGGTTGTTGTTGAATTTGTTGGTGATTTTCAATATTGAGGTTGTTGTTTAATTCATTGGTGTTATCAATGGTTTGTTTTGAACTTTTCTGTATTTTACAAAGTTGAGGTTGCAGTTGAATTTCTTGGTGTTTTTCAGTGTTGAGGATGTTGAATTTGCTGTTGTTTTTCAAAGTTGAGATTGTTGTTGAATTTTTGGCTGTTTTTCAATGTTGAGATTGTTGTTGAATTTTTTGGTGATTTTCAATGTTGAGTTTGTTGTTGAATTTATTCGCGTTATCAATGGTTTTATTTGAAGTTTTTTGGTTTTTTCAAAGTTGAGGTTGTTGTTGAAATTTTTGTTGTTTTTCATTGTGAAGGTTGTTGTTGAAATTCTTGAAGTTTTTCAATGTTGAGGTTGTTGTTGAATTTTTTGTGCTTTTCATTGTTGAAGTCGTTTTTGTTGAATTTATTGATGTTTTTCATTGTTTTAGTTGTTGATGAATTCGTTGGTGTTTCTGAATGTTGAGGTTGTTGTTGAATTTGTTGGTGTTTTTGAATGTTGAGTTTGTTGTTGAATTTTTTGGTGTTTTTCATTGTTGAGCTTGTTATTGTTGAAACTTTTGATGTTTTTCATTGTTGAGGTTGTTGTTGAATTTTTTGGTGTGTTTGAATTTGAGGTTGTGGTTGAATTTTTGATGTTTTTCAATGTTGTGGTTGTTGTTGAATTTTCTGCTCTTTTTCAATGTTGAGATTGTTGAATTTGTTGTTGTTTTTCAAAGTTGAGGTTGTTGTTGAATTTGTTGGTGATATTCACTCTTGAGGTTGTTGTTGAATTTGTTGGTGTTATCAATTCTTATTTTGATGAACATTTTTGTATTTTTAAAAGTTGAGGTTGTTTTTGAATTTGTTGGTATTATTCATTGTTGAGGTTGTTCTTGATTTTGATGGTGTTTTTGAATGTTGAGATTTTTGTTGAATTTGTTGATGTTTTTGAATGTTGAGGTTGTTGAATCTGTTGGTTTTTTTCAAAGTTGAGGTTGATGTTGAATTTGTTGGTGATTTTAAATATCGTGGTTGTTGTTGAATTTATAGGTGTTCTCAAGGCTTTTTTATTGAACTTTTTTGTATTTTTCAAAGATGAGGTTGCCGTTGAATTTTTTGGTTTTTTTCATTGTTGAGGTTGTTGTTGAATTTTTTGATGTTTTTCAATGTTGAGGTTGTTGTTGAATATGGTGGTGATTTTCAATATTGAGGTTGTTGTTGAATTTATTGGTGTTATCAATGTTTTTTTCAAAACTTTTTTTGTTTTTCAATGTTAAGGTTGCAGTTGAATTTGTTGCTGTTATTCAATGTTGAGGATGTTGAATTTGTTGGTGTTTTTCAAAGTTGAGGTTATTGTTGAATTTGTTGGTGATTTTGAATGTTGAGCTTGTTGTTGAAATTGTTGGAGTTTTTCAATGTTGAGGTTGTTGTTGAATTATTTGGTGTTTTTCATTGATGAGGTGGTTGTTGTTGAATTTTTTGATTTTCTTCATTGTTGTGGTTGTTGTTGAATTTGTTGGTGATTTTCAATATTGAGGTTGTTGTTGAATTTATTGGTGTTATCAATGGTTTTTTTTTAACTTTTTTGTATTTTTCAAAGTAGAGGTTGCTGTTGATTTTGTTGGTGTTATTCACAGTTGAGGTTGTTGAATTTTTTGGTGTTTTTCAATGTTGAGGTTGTTGATGAATTTTTTGGTGTTTGTCATTGTTAAGGTTTTTGTTGAATTTGTTGGTGATTTTCAATGTTGAGTTTGTTGTTGAATTTTTTGGTGTTTTTCAACGTGCAGGTTGTTGTTGAAATTGTTGGAGTTTTTCAATGTTGAGGGTGTTGTTGAACTTTTTGGTGTTTATCATTGTTGAGGTCATTTTTGTTGAATTCTTTGATGTTTTTCATTGTTTTGGTTTTTGATGAATTTGTTCGCGATTTTACATATGGAGGTTGTTGTTGAATTTGTTGGTGTTATCAAGGTGTTTTTCAAAGTTGTGGTTGCAGTTGAATTTGGTGCTGTTTTTCAATGTTAAGGTTGTTTAATTTGTTGGTGTTTCTTAAAGTTGAGGTTGTTGTAGAATTTTTTTCGTTTATTTCATTGTTGTGGTTTTTGTTAACTTTGTTGGTGTTTTTGAATGCTGAGGTTGTTGTTGAATTTATTGTTGTTTTTCATTGTTGAGGTTGTTGTTGTTGAATTTGATGGTGTTTTGCAAAGTTGAGGTTTTTGTTCAATTGGTTGGTGATTTTCAATATTGAGCTTGTAATTGAATTTATTGGTGTTATCAATGTATTTTTTAAAACTTTTTTTTGTTTTTCAAAGTTAAGGTTGCAGTTGAATTTGTATCTGTTTTTCAACGTTGAGGTTGTTGAATTTGTTGGCGTTTTTCAAAGTTGAGGTTGTTGTTGAATTTATTGGTGTTTTTCATTGTTGAAGTTTTTGTTATATTTGTTGGTGTTGTTGAATGTTGAGGTTGTTGTTGAAATTGTTGGTGATTTTCAATATTGAGGTTGTTGTTGAATTTATTGGTGTTATCAATGGTTTTTTTTGAACTTTTTGTATTTTTCAAAGTTGAGGATGTTGTTGAATTTGTTGGTGTTTTTCAATGTTGAGGTTGTGTTGTCGAATCTTTTGATCTTTTTCATTGTTGAGGATGTTGTTGAATGTGTTGGTGATTTTCAATATTGATGTTGTTGTTGAATTTATTGATGTTATCAATGTTTTTTTTAACCTTTTTTGTATTTTACAAAGTTGAGGTTGTAGTTGAATTTGTTGGTGATTTTCAATGTTGAGTTTGTTGTTGAATTTTTTGGTGTTTTTCATTGTTGAGGTTGTGTTGTCGAATCTTTTGATCTTTTTCATTGTTGAGGATGTTGTTGAATGTGTTGGTGATTTTCAATATTGATGTTGTTGTTGAATTTATTGATGTTATCAATGTTTTTTTTAACCTTTTTTGTATTTTACAAAGTTGAGGTTGTAGTTGAATTTGTTGGTGTTTTTCAATGTTGAGGTTGTTGTTGAAATTGTTGGAGTTTTTCAATGTTGAAGTGGTTGTTGAATTTTTTGGTGTTTTTCAATGTTGAGGTTGTTTTTGTTGAATTTTTTGATGTTATTCAATGTTGAGGTTGTTGATGAATGTGTTGGTGATTTTCAATATTGAGGTTGTTGTTGAATTTATTGGTGTTATCTATGTTTATTTTAAAACTTTTTTTTGTTTTTCAAAGTTGAGGTTGCAGTTGAATTTGTTTCTGTTTTTCAATGTTGAGGTTGTTGAATTTGTTGGTGTTTTTCAAAGTTGAGGTTGTTGTTGAATTTTTTGGTGTTTTTCATTGTTGAGGTTTTTGTTGAATTTGTTGGTGTTTTTGAATGTTGAGGTTGTTGTTGAATTTTTTGGTGTCTTTCATTGTTGAGGTTGTTGTTGAAATTGTTGGAGCATTTCAATGTTGAGGTGGTTGTTGAATTTTTTAGTGTTTTTCATTGTTGACGTTGTTTTTGTTGAATTTTTTGATGTTCATCATTGTTGAGGTTGTAGTTGAATTTGTTGGTGATTTTCAATATTGAGGTTGTTGTTGTATTTATTGGTGTTATCAATGCTTTTAGTTTAACTTTTTTGTATTTATCAAAGTTGAGCTTGCTGTTGAATTTGTTGGTGTTTTTCATTGTTCAGGTTTTTGTTGAATTTGTTGGTGTTTTTCATTGTTGAGGTCGTTGTTGTTTAATTTTTTGATGTATTTCTTTGTTGAGGTTGTTGATGAAATTGTGGGTGATTTTCAATATTGAGGTTATGTTGAATTTATTGTTATTATCAATGGTTTTTTTAAAAAACATTTTGTGTTTTTCAAAGTTGAGGTTGCTGTTGAATTTATTGGTGTTATCAATGTTTTTTTAAAAACTTTTTTGTATTTTTCAAAGTAAAGGTTGCAGATGAAATTGTTGGTGTTCTTCAAAATGGAGGTTGTTGTTGAATTTTTTGATGTTTTTCATTCTTGAAGTTGTTGAATTTGCTGCTCTTTTTCAATGTTGAGGTTTTTTAAGTTGTTGGTGTTATTCAAAGTTGAGGTTGTTGTTGAATTTGTTGGTGATATTCAATATTGAGGTTGTTGTTGAATTTGTTGGTGTTATCAATTTTTAATTTGTTGAACTTTTTTTTTATGCTTAATAGTTGAGGTTGATGTTGAATTTGTTGATGTTATTCAAAGCTGAGGATATTGAATTTGTTGGTGTTTTTCAAAGTTGAGTTTGTTGTTGAAAATCTTGGTGTTTTTCAAGGTTGGTTTGTTGATGAATTTTTTGATGAATTTCATTGTTGAGGTTGTTGTTGAATTTGTTGGAGATTTTCAATGTTGAGGTTGTTGAATTTGTTGGTGATTTTCAATGTTGAATTTGTTGTTGAATTTTTTAGTGTTATTCATTGTGCGGTTTTAGTTGAAATTGTTGCACTTTTTCAATGTTGACGTTGTTATTGATTTTTTGGGTGTTTTTCATTGCTGAGGTTGTTGTTGAATTTTTTGGTCATTTTCATCTTTGAGGTTGTTGTTGAATTTTTTGATGTTTTTCATTGCTGAGGTTGTTGTTGAATTTATTAGTGTTATCAATGGTTTTTTTTAAATTTTTTTGTATTTTTCAAAGTTGAGGTTGCAGTTGAAATTATTAGTGTTTTTCAATGTTGAGGTTGTATAATTTTTTGGTGTTTTTCAAAGTTGAGGTTGTTGCTGAATTTTTTGGTGTTTTTCATTGTCGAGGTTGTTGTTGAATTTGTTGGTGATTTTCAATGTTGAGTTTGTTGTTGAATTTTTGGGCGTCTTTCATTGTTGAGGTTGTTGTTGAAATTGCTGGAGTTTTTAAATGTTGAGGTTGTTGTTGAATTTGCTGGTGTTATCAATTTTTAATTTGTTGAACTTTTTTTGTATGTTTAAAAGTTGAGGTTGATGTTGAATTTGTTGATGTTATTCAAAGCTGAGGATATTGAATTTGTTGGTGTTTTTCAAAGTTGAGTTTGTTGTTGAAAATCTTGGTGTTTTTCAATGTTGGTTTGTTGATGAATTTTTTGGTGTTTTTTATTGTTGAGGTTTTTGTTGTTGTTGAATTTTTTGATGATTTTCATTGTTGAGGTTGTTGTTGAATTTGTTGGTGATTTTCAATATTGAGGTGGTTGTTGAATTTTTTGTTGTTATGAATGGTTTTTTTTAAACTTTTTTGCATATTTCAAAGTTGAGGTTGCAGGTGCATTTTTTGGTATTTTTCAAAGTTGACGTTGTTGTTCAATTTTTTGATGTTTTTCATTGTTGAGGTTTTTGTTGAATTTGTTGGTGTTTTTGAATGTTGAGGTTCTTTTTGAATTTTTGATGTTTTTCATTGTTGAGGTCGTTGTTGGTGAATTTTCTGATTTATTTCATTGTTGAGTTTGTTGATGAATTTGTTGGTGATTTTCAATATTGAGGCTGTTGTTGAATTTATTGGTGTAATCAATATATTGTTTAAAACTTTTTTGTGTTTTTGAAAGTTGAGGTTGCAGTTGAATTTGTTGCTGTTTTTCAATGTTGAGGTTGTTGAATTTGTTGGTGATTTTCAATGTTGAATTTGTTTTTGAATTTTTTAGTGTTATTCATTGTGCGGTTTTTGTTGAAATTGTTGCACTTTTTCAATGTTGACGTTGTTATTGATTTTTTGTGTGTTTTTCATTGCTGAGGTTGTTGTTGAATTGTTTGGTCTTTTTCATCGTTGAGGTTGTTGTTGAATTTTTTGATGTTTTTCATTGCTGAGGTTGTTGTTGAATTTATTAGTGTTATCAATGGTTTTTTTTAAATTTTTTTGTATTTTTGAAAGTTGAGGTTGCAGTTGAAATTGTTGGTGTTTTTCAAAGTTGAGGTTGTTGAATTTTTTGGTGTTCTTCAAAGTTGAGGTTGTTGTTGAATTTTTTGGTGTTTTTCATTGTTGGGGTTTTTGTTGAATTTGTTGTTGTTTTTGAATGCTGAGGTTGTTGTTGAATTTTTTGATGTTTCTCATTATCGAGGTTGTTGTTGAATTTGTTGGTGATTTTCAATGTTGAGTTTGTTGTTGAATTTTTGGGCGTCTTTCATTGTTGAGGTTGTTGTTGAAATTGTTGGAGTTTTTCAATGTTGAAGTTGTTGAATTTGTTGGTTGTTTCCAATGATGAGATTTTTGAATTTTTTGTTGTTTTTCAAAGTTGAGGTTGTTGTTGAATATTTTGGTGTTTTTCAATGTTGAGGTTGTTGTTGAATTGGTAGGAGTTTTTCAATGTTGAGGTTGTTGTTGAATTTATTGGTGTTTTCCAATGCTCAGGTTGTTACATTTGTTTGTGTTTTCCAAAGTTCAGGTTGATGTTGAATTTTTTGGTGTTTTTCATTGTTGAGGTATTTGTTAAATTTGTTGGTGATTTAGAATGTTGAGGTTGTTGTTGAATTTGTTGGTGTTTTTCAAAGTTGAGTTTGTTGCTGAATATTTTGGTGTTTTTCAATGTTGGGTTGTTGTTGAATTTTTTTGCTGTTTTTCATTGTTGAGGTTGTTGTTGTTGAATTTTTTGATGTTTTCCATTGTTGAGGTTGTTGTTGAAATTGTTGGAGTTTTTCAATGTTGAGGTTGTTGTTGAATTTTTTGGTGTTATTCAATGATGAGGTTGTTGAATTTGTTGGTTTTTTCAAAGCAGACATTGTTGTTGAATTTTTTGGTGTTTTTCAATGTTGAGGTTTTAGTTGAATTTGTTGGTGTTTTTGAATGTTGGGGTTTTTGTTAAATTTTTTGATGCTTTTCATTGTTGAGGTTGTTGTTAAATTTGTTGGTGATTTTCAATATTGAAGTTGTATTTGAATTTGTTGCTGTTTTTCAATGTTGATGTTTTTGAATTTGTTTGTGTTTTTCAAAGTTGAGGTTGTTGTTGAATTTTTTGTTGTTTTTCATTGTTGATGTTTTTCATGTATTTGTTGGTGTTTTTCATTGTTGAGGTTCTTGTTGTTGAATTTTTAGATGTTATTCATTGTTGGGGTTGTTGTTGAATTTGTTGGTGTTTTTCATTGTTGAAGTTGTTGTTGAATTTGTTGGTGTTTTGCAATGTTGAGGTTGTTGTTGACTTTGTTGGTATTTTTCATTGTTGAGGTTGCTATTGAATTTTTTGATGTTAGTCATTGTTGAGGTTGTTGGTGAATTTGTTGGTGATTTTCAATGTTGAGTTTGTTGTTGAATTTTTTGGTGTTTTTCACTGTGGAGGTTGTTGTTGAATTTGTTGGTGATTTTCATTATTGAGGTTGTTGGTGAATTTATTGGTGTTATCAATGTTTTTTTTTAAACTTTTTTGTATTTTTCAATTTTCAGGTTGCAGTTGAATTTGTTGGTGTTTTTCAATATTGAGGGTGTTGAATTTGTTAATGTTTTTCAAAGTTGAGTATGTTGGTGAATTTTTTGGTGCTTTTCATTGTTGAAGTTTTTGTTGAATTTGTTGGTGTTTTGCAATGTTGAAGTTGTTGTTGAATTTGTTGGTGATTTTCAATATTGAGGTTGTTGTTGAATTTATTGGTCTTATCAATGGTTTTTTTTTAACTTTTTTGTATTTTTCAAAGTTGAGGTTGCAGTTGAATTTGTTGGTGTTCTTCAATGTCGAGGTTGTTGAATTTGTTGGTGTTTTTCAAAGTTGAGGTTGTTGTTGAATTTTTTGGTGTTTTTCATTGTTGAGGTTGTTGTTGAATTTGTTGGTGTTTTGGAATGTTGAGGCTGTTGTTGAATTTTTTGCTGTTTCACATTGTTGAGGTTTTTGTAGAATTTGATGGTGATTTTCAATGTTGAGTTTGTTGTTGAATTCTTTGGTGTTTTTCGTTGTTGTGGTTCTTATTGAAATTGTCGGAGTTTTTCAATGTTGAGGTTGTTGTTGATTTTTTTCCTGTTTTTCATTGTTGAGGTTGTTGTTGAATTTTTGGGTGTTTTTCATTGTTGAGGCTGTTGTTGTTGAATATTTTGATGCTTTTCATTGCTAAGGTTGTTGTTGAATTTGGTTGTGCTTTTCTATATTGTGGTTATTGTCGAATTTATTGGTGTTATCAATGGTTTTCTTTTGTCTTTTTTGTATTTTTCAAAGTTGATGTTGCAGTTGAATTTGTTGGTGTTTTTCATTGTTGAGGTTATTGACTTTGTTGCTGTTTTTCAAAGTTGAGGTTGCTGTTGAAATTTTTGGTGTTTTTCATTGTTGAGGTTGTTGTTGAAATTGTTGGAGTTTTTCAATGTTGAAGTTGTTGAATTTGTCGGTTGTTTCCAATGATGAGATTTTTGAATTTTTTGTTGTTTTTCAAAGTTGAGGTTGTTGTTGAATATGTTGGTGTTTTTCAATGTTGAGGTTGTTGTTGAATTTGTAGGAGTTTTACAATGTTGAGGTTTTTATTGAATTTATTGGTGTTTTCCAATGCTCAGGTTGTTACATTTGTTTGTGTTTTCCAAAGTTCAGGTTGATGTTGAATTTTTTGGTGTTTTTCATTGTTGAGGTATTTGTTAAATTTGTTGGTGATTTAGAATGTTGAGGTTGTTTTTGAATTTGTTGGTGTTTTTCAAAGTTGCGTTTGTTGCTGAATATTTTGGTGTTTTTCAATGTTGGGTTGTTGTTGAATTTTTTGATGTTTTTCATTGTTGAGGTTGTTGTTTTTGAATTTTTTTGATGTTTTCCACTGTTGAGGTTGTTGTTGAAATTGTTGGAGTTTTTCAATGTTGAGGTTGTTGTTGAATTTTTTGGTGTTTTTCAATGATGAGGTTGTTGAATTTGTTGGTTTTTTCAAAGCAGACATTGTTGTTGAATTTTTTGGTGTTTTTCAATGTTGAGGTTTTAGTTGAATTTGTTGGTGTTTTTGAATGTTGGGGTTTTCGTTAAATTTATTGATGTTTTTCATTGCTGAGGTTGTTGTTAAATTTGTTGGTGATTTTCAATATTGAAGTTGTATTTGAATTTGTTGCTGTTTTTCAATGTTGATGTTTTTGAATTTGTTTGTGTTTTTCAAAGTTGAGGTTGTTGTTGAATTTTTTGTTGTTTTTCATTGTTGATGTTTTTCATGTATTTGTTGGTGTTTTTCATTGTTGAGGTTCTTGTTGTTGAATTTTTAGATGTTATTCATTGTTGGGGTTGTTGTTGAATTTGTTGGTGTTTTTCATTGTTGAAGTTGTTGTTGAATTTGTTGGTGTTTTGCAATGTTGAGGTTGTTGTTGACTTTGTTGGTATTTTTCATTGTTGAGGTTGCTATTGAATTTTTTGATGTTAGTCATTGTTGAGGTTGTTGGTGAATTTGTTGGTGATTTTCAATGTTGAGTTTGTTGTTGAATTTTTTGGTGTTTTTCATTGTGGAGGTTGGTGTTGAAATTGTTGGAATTTTTCAACGTTGAGGTTATTGTTGAATTTTTTGTTGTTTTTCATTGTTGAGGATGTAGTTTTTGAATTTTTTGATGTTTTTCATTGTTGAGGTTGTTGTTGAATTTGTTGGTGATTTTCATTATTGAGGTTGTTGGTGAATTTATTGGTGTTATCAATGTTTTTTTTTAAACTTTTTTGTATTTTTCAATTTTCAGGTTGCAGTTGAATTTGTTGGTGTTTTTCAATATTGAGGGTGTTGAATTTGTTAGTGTTTTTCAAAGTTGAGTATGTTGGTGAATTTTTTGGTGCTTTTCATTGTTGAAGTTTTTGTTGAATTTGTTGGTGTTTTGCAATGTTGAAGTTGTTGTTGAATTTGTTGGTGATTTTCAATATTGAGGTTGTTGTTGAATTTATTGGTCTTATCAATGGTTTTTTTTTAACTTTTTTGTATTTTTCAAAGTTGAGGTTGCAGTTGAATTTGTTGGTGTTCTTCAATGTCGAGGTTGTTGAATTTGTTGGTGTTTTTCAAAGTTGAGGTTGTTGTTGAATTTTTTGGTGTTTTTCATTGTTGAGAATTTTGTTGAATCTGTTGGTGTTTTGCAATGTTGAAGTTGTTGTTGAATTTGTTGGTGATTTTCAATATTTCGGTGGTTGTTGAATTTATTGGTGTTATCAATGGTTTTTTTTTTAACTTTTTTGTAGTTTTCAAAGTTGAGGTTGCAGTTGAATTTCTGGTCGTTTTTCAATGTCGAGGTTGTTGAATTTGTTGGTGTTTTTCAAAGTTGAGGTTGTTGTTGAATTTTTTGGTGTTTTTCATTGTTGAGTTTGTTGTTGAATTTTTTGGTGTTTTTCATTGTTGAGGTTGTTGTTGAATTTGTTGGTGTTTTTCATTGTTGAGGTTGTTGTTGAAATTGTTGGAGTTTTTCAATGTTGAGGTTGTTGTTGAATTTTTTGGTGTTTTTCATTGTTGAGGTGTTGTTGAATTATTTGATGTTTTACATTGTTGAGGTTGTTCTTGAACTTGTTGGTGATTTTCATTTATTAGTTTCTTGTTGTTGAATTTTTTGATGTTATTCATTGTTGAGGTTATTGGTGAATTTGTTGGTGATTTCCAATATGGAGTTTGTTGTTGAATTTGTTCGTGTTTTTCATTGTTGAGGTTGTTGTTGAATTATTTGATGTTTTACATTGTTGAGGTTGTTCTTGAACTTGTTGGTGATTTTCATTTATTAGTTTCTTCTTGTTGAATTTTTTGATGTTATTCATTGTTGAGGTTATTGGTGAATTTGTTGGTGATTTCCAATATTGAGTTTGTTGTTGAATTTTTTGGTGTTTTTCATTGTTGAGGTTGTTGTTGAATTATTTGATGTTTTACATTGTTGAGGTTGTTCTTGAACTTGTTGGTGATTTTCAATATTGAGGTTGTTGTTGAATTTATGGGTGTTATCACTGTTTCTTTTAAATTTTTTTGTCTTTTTCTAAGTTGAGTTTGCAGTTGAATTTTTTGCTGTTTTTCATTGTTGAGGTTTTGGATGATTTTGAAGGTGATTTTTAATGTTGAGTTTGTTGTTGAATTTTTTGGAATCTTTCATTGTTGAGGTTGTTGTTGAATTTGTTGGTGTTTTGGAATGTTGAGGTTGGTGTTGATTTTTTTGCTGTTTTACATTGTTGAGGTTTTTGTAGAATTTGATGGTGATTTTCAATGTTGAGTTAGTTGTTGAATTCTTTGGTGTTTTTCGTTGTTGCGGTTCTTCTTGAAATTGTAGGAGTTTTTCAATGTTGAGGTTGTTGTTGATTTTTTTCCTGTTTTTCATTGTTGAGGTTGTTGTTGAATTTTTGGGTGTTTTTCATTGTTGAGGTTGATGTTGTTGAATTTTTTGATGCTTTTCATTGCTAAGGTTGTTGTTGAATTTGGTTGTGTTTTTCTATATTGAGGTTGCTGTCGAATTTATTGGTGTTATCGATGGTTTTCTTTTGTCTTTTTTGTATTTTTCAAAGTTGATGTTGCAGTTGAATTTGTTGGTGTTTTTCAATGTTGAGGTTGTTGACTTTGTTGGTGTTTTTCAAAGTTGAGGTTGCTGTTGACATTTTAGGTGTTTTTCATTGTTGAGGTTGTTGTTGAAATTGTTGGAGTTTTTCAATGTTGAAGTTGTTGAATTTGTTGGTTGTTTCCAATGATGATATTTTTGAATTTTTTGTTGTTATTAAAAGTTGATGTTGTTGTTGAATATGTTGGTGTTTTTCAATGTTGAGGTTGTTGTTGAATTTGTTGGAGTTTTTCAATGTTGAGGTTGTTTTTGAATTTGTTGGTGTTTTCCAATGCTCAGGTTGTTACATTTGTTTGTGTTTTCCAAAGTTCAGGTTGATGTTGAATTTTTTGGTGTTTTTCATTGTTGAGGTATTTGTTGAATTTGTTGGTGATTTAGAATGTTGAGGTTGTTGTTGAATTGTTGGTGATTTTCAATGTTGAGGTTGTTGTTGAATTTATTGGTGTTATCAATGTTTTTTTTAAAAACTTTTTTGTATTTTTTAAGGTTGAGTTTGCAGTTAAATTTGTTGGTCTTCTTCAGTGTTGAGGTTGTTGAATTTGTTGGTGTTTTTCAAAGTTGAGGCTGTTGTTGAATTTTTTGGTGTTTTTCATTGTTGAGTTTGTTGTTGAATTTTTTGCTGTTTTTCATTGTTGAGGTTTTGGTTGAATTTGATGGTGATTTGTAATGCTGAGTTTGTTGTTGAATGTTTTGGTGTTTTTCATTGTTGAGGTTGTTGTTGAATTTATTGCTGTTTTTCAAAGTTGAGATTGTTGTTGAATTCGTTGGTGATTTTCAATATTGAGGTTGTCGTTGAATTTGTTGGTGTTTTTCAATGTCGAGGTTGTTGAATTTGTTGGTGTTTTTCAAAGTTGAGGTTGTTGTTGAATTTTTTGGTGTTTTTCATTGTTGAGTTTGTTGTTGAATTTTTTGAAGTTATTCATTGTTGAGGTTTTGGTTGAATTTGATAGTGATTTGTAATGTTGAGTTTGTTGTTGAATGTTTTGGTGTTTTTCATTGTTGAGGTTGTTGTTGAATTTATTGCTGTTTTTCAAAGTTGAGATTGTTGTTGAATTCGTTGGTGATTTTCAATATTGAGGTTGTCGTTGAATTTGTTGGTGTTTTTCATTGTGGTGGTTGTTGTTGAATTTGTTGGTGTTTTTCATTATTGAGGCTGTTGTTGAATTTTTTGGTCTTTTTCAATGTTCAGGTTGTTGTTGAATTTGTTGGTGTTTTTCAATATTGAGGTTGTTGAATTTGATAGTGTTTTTCCAAGTTGAGGATGTTGTTGAATTTTTGGTGCTTTTCATTGTTGAGGTTTTTGTTGAATGTGTTGGTGTTTTGCTATGTTGAAGTTGTTGTTGAATTTGTTGGTGATTTTCAATATTGAGGTTGTTGTTGAATCTATTGGTGTTATCAATGGTTTTTTATGAACTTATTTGTAGTTTGCAAAGTTGAGTTTGCATTTGAATTTGTTGGTGTTTTTCAATGTCGAGGTTGTTGAATTTGTTGGTGTTTTTCAAAGGTGAGGTTGTTGTTGAATTTTTTGGTGCTTTTCATTGTTGAGGTTTTTGTTGAATTTGTTGTTGTTTTTGAATGTTGAGGTTGTTGTTGAATTTTTTGATGTTTTTCATTGTTGAGGTTGTTGTTGAATTTCTTGGTGTTTTGCAATGTTGAGGTTGTTGTAGGCCTAGTTGGTGTTTTTCCATATTGAGGTTGTTGTTGAATTTATTGGTATTATCAATGGTTTTTCTTGAACTTTATTGTATTTTTCAAAGTTGAGGTTGCAGTTGAATTTGTTGGTGTTTTTCAATGTTGAGTTTGTTTAATTTGTTGGTGTTTTTTAAAGTTGAGGTTGTTGTTGAATTTTTTGGTGATTTTCATTGTTTAGGTTTTGGTTGAATTTGTCTGTTTTTTTTGAATGTTGATGCTGCTGTTGAGTTTTTTGGTGTTTTTCATTGTTAAGGTTGTTGTTGAATTTATTGGAGTTTTTCAAAGTTGAGGATGTTGTTGAAATTGTTGGTGATTTCCAATGTTGAGGTTTTTGAATTTGTTGGTGTTTTTCAAAGTTGAGGTTGTTGTTGAAATTCTAGGTGTTTTGCAATGTTGAGGATATTGATGTCTTTGTTGGTGATTTTCAATATTGAGGTTGTTGTTGAATTGTTATTGGTGTTATCAATGGTTTTTTTTTTAACGTTTTTGTACTTTTCAAAGTTGAGGTTGCAGTTCACATTGTTGGTGTTTTTCCATGTTGAGGTTGTGGAATTTGCTGGTGTTATTCAAAGTTGAGGTTGTTGTTGAATATTTTGGAGTTTTTCAATGTTGAGGTTGTTGTTAAATTTTTTGGTGATTTTCTGTATTGAGGTTGTTGTTAAATATATTGATGTATTCAATGTTTTTTTAAAATCTTTTTGTATCTTTCAAAATTGAAGTTGTAGTTGAATTTGTAGCTGCTTTTCAGTGTTGAGGTTGCTGCAATTGTTTATGTTTTTCAATGTTGCGGTTGTTGTTGAATTTATTGGTGTTATCAATTGTTTATTTTGAACTTTTTTGTATTTTTCAAAGTTGAGGTTGCAGTTGAATTTCTAAGTGTTATTGAAGTTGAGGTTGTTGTTGAATTTTCTGATGTTTTTCATTGTTGAGGTTATTTTTGAATTTGCTGCTCTTTTTCAGTGTTGAGGTTGTTGAATTTGTTGGTGTTTTTCAAAGTTGAGGTTGTTGTTGAATTTGTTGGTGATATTCAATATTGAGGTTCTTGTTGAATTTGTTCGTGTTATCAATTTTTATTTTGTTGAACTTTGTTGTATTTTTAAAAGTTGAAGATGTTGTTGAATTTGTTGGTGTTTTTCAATGTTGAGGTTGTTGAATTTGTTGGTGTTTATCAAAGTTGAGGTTGTTGTTGAATTTGTTGGTGTTTTTGAATGTTGACGTTGTTGTTGAAATTGTTGGTGTTTTTCAAAGTTGAGGTTGTTGTTGAATTTCTAGGTGTTTCGCAATGTTGAGGATGTTGATCTCTTTGTTGGTGATTTTCAATATTGAGGTTGTTGTTGAATTTATTGGTGTTATCAATGGGTTTTTTTTAACTTTTTTGTAAGTTTCAAAGTTGAGGTTGCAGTTCAATTTGTTGGTGTTTTTCAACGTTGAGGTTGTTGAATTTGCTGGTGTTTTTCAAAGTTGAGGTTGTAGTTGAATATTTTGGAGTTTTTCAATGTTGAGGTTGTTGTTGAATTTGTTCGTGTTATCAATTTTTATTTTGTTGAACTTTGTTGTATTTTTAAAAGTTGAAGATGTTGTTGAATTTGTTGGTGTTTTACAATGTTGAGGTTGTTGAATTTGTTGGTGTTTATCAAAGATGAGGTTGTTGTTGAATTTGTTGGTGTTTTTGAATGTTGAGGTTGTTGTTGAAATTGTTGATGATTTTCAATATTGAGGTTGTTGTTGAATTTGTTGTTGTTTTTCAAAGTTGAGGTTGTTGTTGAATTTTTTGGTGATTTTCAATATTGAGGTTATTGTTGAATTTGTTGTTGTTTTTCAAAGTTGAGGTTGTTGTTGAATTTTTTGGTGATTTTTAATATTGAGGTTGTTGTTGAATTTGTTGTTGTTTTTCAAAGTTGAGGTTGTTGTTGAATTTTTTGGTCTTTTTCATTGTTGCGGTTTTTGTTGAATTTGTTGGTGTGTTTCAATGATGAGTTTGTTGATGAATTTGTTGGTGTTTTTCATTGTTGAGGTTGTTGTTGAAATTGTTGCAGTTTTTCAATGTTGAGGTTCTTGATGAATTTGTTGGTGTTTTTCAATGTTGAGGTTGTTGAATTTGTTGGAGTATTTCAAAGTTGAGGTTGTTGTTGAATTTTTTGGTCTTTTTCATAGTTGAGGTTGTTGTTGAAATTGTAGGAATTTTTCAAAGTTGGGGTTGTTGTTGAAATTGTTGGTGTTTTTCAATATTGAGGTTGTTGTGGAATTGGTTGGTGTTTTTCAATGTTGGAGATGTTGTTGAATTTTTTGGTGTTTTTCATTCTTGAGGTTGTTGTTGAATTTGTTGGTATTTTTGAATGTTGATGTTGAATCTGTTGCTGTTTTTCAAAGATGAGGTTGTTGTTGAAATTTTTGGTCTTTTTCATTGTTGAGTTTTTGTTGAATTTGATGGTCTGTTTCAATGTTGAGGTTGTTGTTGAATTTTTTGATGGTTTTCATTGTTGAGGTTGTTGTTGAATTTATTGGAGTTTTTCAAAGTTGAGGTTGTTGTTGAAATTGTTGGTGATTTCCAATGTTGAGGTTTTTGAATTTGTTGGTGTTTTTCAAATTTGAGGTTGTTGTTGAATTTCTAGGTGTTTTGCAATGTTGAGGATGTTGATCTCTTTGTTGGTGATTTTCAATATTGAGGTTGTTGTTGAATTTATTGGTGTTATCAATGGGTTTTTTTTAACTTTTTTGTACGTTTCAAAGTTGAGGTTGCAGTTCAATTTGTAGGTGTTTTTCAATGTTGATGTTGTTGAATTTGCTGGTGTTTTTCAAAGTTGAGGTTGTAGTTGAATATTTTGGAGTTTTTCAATGTTGAGGTTGTTGTTGAATTTGATCGTGTTATCAATTTTTATTTTGTTGAACTTTGTTGTATTTTTAAAAGTTGAAGATGTTGTTGAATTTGTTGGTGTTTTACAATGTTGAGGTTGTTGAATTTGTTGGTGTTTATCAAAGATGAGGTTGTTGTTGAATATGTTGGTGTTTTTGAATGTTGAGGTTGTTGTTGAAATTGTTGATGATTTTCAATATTGAGGTTGTTGTTGAATTTGTTGTTGTTTTTCAAAGTTGAGGTTGTTGTTGAATTTTTTGGTGATTTTCAATATTGAGGTTGTTGTTGAATTTGTTGTTGTTTTTCAAAGTTGAGGTTGTTGTTGAATTTTTTGGTGATTTTTAATATTGAGGTTGTTGTTGAATTTGTTGTTGTTTTTCAAAGTTGAGGTTGTTGTTGAATTTTTTGGTCTTTTTCATTGTTGCGGTTTTTGTTGAATTTGTTGGTGTGTTTCAATGATGAGTTTGTTGATGAATTTGTTGGTGTTTTTCATTGTTGAGGTTGTTGTTGAAATTGTTGCAGTTTTTCAATGTTGAGGTTGTAGTTGAATATTTTGGAGTTTTTCAATGTTGAGGTTTTGTTAAATTTGTTGGTGATTTTCAGTATTGAGGTTGTTGTTAAATATATTGATGTATTCAATGTTTTTTTAAAAATCTTTTTGTATCTTTCAAAATTGAAGTTGTAGTTGAATTTGTGGCTGCTTTTCAGTGTTGAGGTTGCTGCAATTGTTTATCTTTTTCAATGTTGCGGATGTTGTTGAATTTATTGGTGTCATCAATTGCTTATTTTGAACTTTTTTGTATGTTTCAAAGTTGAGGTTGCAGTTCAATTTGTTGGTGTTATTCAATGTTGAGGTTGTTGAATTTGCTGGTGTTTTTCAAAGTTGAGGTTGTAGTTGAATATTTTGGAGTTTTTCAATGTTGAGGTTTTGTTAAATTTGTTGGTGATTTTCAGTATTGAGGTTGTTGTTAAATATATTGATGTATTCAATGTTTTTTTAAAAATCTTTTTGTATCTTTCAAAATTGAAGTTGTAGTTGAATTTGTGGCTGCTTTTCAGTGTTGAGGTTGCTGCAATTGTTTATGTTTTTCAATGTTGCGGATGTTGTTGAATTTATTGGTGTCATCAATTGTTTATTTTGAACTTTTTTGTATGTTTCAAAGTTGAGGTTGCAGTTGAATCTAAGTGTTATTGAAAGTTGAGGTTGTTGTTGAATTTTTTGATGTTTTTCATGTTGAGGTTGTTTTTGAATTTGCTGCACTTTTTCAGTGTTGTGGTTGTTGAATTTGTTGGTGTTTTTCAAAGTTGAGGTTGTTGTTGAATTTGTTGGTGATATTCAATATTGAGGTTGTTGTTGAATTTGTTCGTGTTATCAATTTTTATTTTGTTGAACTTTGTTGTATTTTTAAAAGTTGAAGATGTTGTTGAATTTGTTGGTGTTTTTCAATGTTGAGGTTGTTGAATTTGTTGGTGTTTATCAAAGTTGAGGTTGTTGTTGAATTTGTTGGAGTTTTTGAATGTTGACGTTGTTGTTGAAATTGTTGATGATTTTCAACATTGAGGTTGTTGTTGAATTTGTTGGTGTTTTTCAAAGTTGGGGTTGTTGTTGAATTTTTTGGTGATTTTCAATGTTGAGGTTGTTGTTGAATTTGTTGGTGTTTTTCAAAGTTGAGGTTGTTGTTGAATTTCTAGGTGTTTTGCAATGTTCAGGATGTTGATCTCTTTGTTGGTGATTTTCAATATTGAGGTTGTTGTTGAATTTATTGGTGTTATGAATGGTTTTTTTTTAACTTTTTTGTAAGTTTCAAAGTTGAGGTTGCAGTTCAATTTGTTGGTGTTTTTCAATGTTGAGGTTGTTGAATTTGCTGGTGTTCTTCAAAGTTGAGGTTGTAGTTGAATATTTTGGAGTTTTTCAATGTTGAGGTTGTTGTTAAATTTGTTGGTGATTTTCAGTATTGTGGTTGTTGTTAAATATATTGATGTATTCAATGTTTTTTAAAAAATCTTTTTGTATCTTTCAAAATTGAAGTTGTAGTTGAATTTGTGGCTGCTTTTCAATGTTCAGGTTGCTGCAATTGTTTATGTTTTTCAATGTTGCGGTTGTTGTTGAATTTATTGGTGTTATCAATTCTTTATTTTGAACTTTTTTGTATTTTTCAAAGTTGAGGTTGCAGTTGAATTTCTAAGTGTTATTGAAAGTTGAGGTTGTTGTTGAATTTTTTGATGTTTTTCATTGTTGAGGTTGTTGTTGAATTTGCTGCTCTTTTTCAGTGTTGAGGTTGTTGAATTTGTTGGTGTTTTTCAAAGTTGAGGTTGTTGTTGAATTTGTTGGTGATATTCAATATTGAGGTTGTTGTTGAATTTGTTCGTGTTATCAATTTTTATTTTGTTGAACTTTGTTGTATTTTTAAATGTTGAAGATGTTGTTGAATTTGTTGGTGTTTTACAATGTTGAGGTTGTTGAATTTGTTGGTGCTTATCAAAGATGAGGTTGTTGTTGAATTTGTTGGTGTTTTTCAATGTTGAGGTTGTTGTTGAAATTGTTGGTGATTTTCAATATTGAGGTTGTTGTTGAATTTGTTGTTGTTTTTCAAAGTTGAGGTTGTTGTTGAATTTTTTGGTGATTTTCAATATTGAGGTTGTTGTTGAATTTGTTGTTGTTTTTCAAAGTTGAGGTTGTTGTTGAATTTTTTGGTGATTTTTAATATTGAGGTTGTTGTTGAATTTGTTGTTGTTTTTCAAAGTTGAGGTTGTTGTTGAATTTTTTGGTCTTTTTCATTGTTGCGGTTTTTGTTGAATTTGTTGGTGTATTTCAATGATGAGTTTGTTGATGAATTTGTTGGTGTTTTTCATTGTTGAGGTTGTTGTTGAAATTGTTGCAGTTTTTCAATGTTGAGGTTCTTGTTGAATTTGTTGGTGTTTTTCAATGTTGAGGTTGTTGTTGAATTTTTTGGTCTTTTTCATAGTTGAGGTTGTTGTTGAAATTGTAGGAGTTTTTTCAAAGTTGGGGTTGTTGTTGAAATTGTTGGTGATTTTCAATATTGAGGTTGTTGTGGAATTTGTTGGTGTTTTTCAATGTTGGAGATGTTGTTGAATTTTTTGGTGTTTTTCATTCTTGATGTTGTAGTTGAATTTGTTGGTATTTTTGAATGTTGATGTTGAATCTGTTGCTGTTTTTCAAAGATGAGGTTGTTGTTGTAATTTTTGGTCTTTTTCATTGTTGAGTTTTTGTTGAATTTGATGGTCTGTTTCAATGTTGAGGTTGTTGTTGAATTTTTTGATGGTTTTCATTGTTGAGGTTGTTGTTGAATTTGTTGGAGTTTTTCAATGTTCAAGTTGTTGCATGATTTTTTGCTGTTTTTCATTGTTGAGGTTGTTGTTCAATTTGTTAGTGATTTTAAATATTGAGGTTGTTGTTGAATTTATTGGTGGTTACAATGTTTTTTTAAAAACTTTTTGTATTTTTCAAAGTTGAGGTTGCAGTTGAAGTTATCGGTGTTTTTTAATGTTGAGGTTGCTGTTGAATTTTTTGGTGTTTATCATTGTCGAGGTTTTTGTTGAATTTGTCTGTTTTTTTGAATGTTGATGTTGCTGTTGAGTTTTTTGGTGTTTTTCATTGTTAAGGTTGTTGTTGAATTTATTGGAGTTTTTCAAAGTTGATGGTGTTGTTGAAATTGTTGATGATTTCCAATGTTGAGGTTGTTGTTGAATTTGTTGGTGTTTTTCAAAGTTGAGGTTGTTGTTGAATTTCTAGCAATGTTCAGGATGTTGATCTCTTTGTTGGTGATTTTCAATATTGAGGTTGTTGTTGAATTTATTGGTGTTATCAATGGTTTTTTTTTAACTTTTTTGTACTTTTCAAAGTTGAGGTTGCAGTTCAATTTGTTGGTGTTTTTCAATGTTGAGGTTGTTGAATTTGCTGGTGTTTTTCAAAGTTGAGGTTGTAGTTGAATATTTTGGAGTTTTTCAATGTTGATGTTGTTGTTAAATTTGTTGGTGATTTTCAGTATTGTGGTTGTTGTTAAATATATTGATGTATTCAATGTTTTTTAAAAAATCTTTTTGTATCTTTCAAAATTGAAGTTGTAGTTGAATTTGTGGCTGCTTTTCAATGTTGAGGTTGCTGCAATTGTTTATGTTTTTCAATGTTGCGGTTGTTGTTGAATTTATTGGTGTTATCAATTGTTTATTTTGAACTTTTTTGTATTTTTCAAAGTTGAGGTTGCAGTTGAATTTCTAAGTGTTATTGAAAGTTGAGGTTGTTGTTGAATTTTTTGATGTTTTTCATTGTTGAGGTTGTTTTTGAATTTGCTGCTCTTTTTCAGTGTTGTGGTTGTTGAATTTGTTGCTGTTTTTCAAAGTTGAATTTGTTGGTGATATTCAATATTGAGGTTGTTGTTGAATTTGTTCGTGTTATCAATTTTTATTTTGTTGAACTTTGTTGTATTTTTAAATGTTGAAGATGTTGTTGAATTTGTTGGTGTTTTACAATGTTGAGGTTGTTGAATTTGTTGGTGCTTATCAAAGATGAGGTTGTTGTTTATTGGTGTTATCAATTGTTTATTTTGAACTTTTTTGTATTTTTCAAAGTTGAGGTTGCAGTTGAATTTCTAAGTTTTATTGAAAGTTGAGGTTGTTGTTGAATTTTTTGATGTTTTTCATTGTTGAGGTTGTTTTTGAATTTGCTGCTCTTTTTCAGTGTTGAGGTTGTTGAATTTGTTGGTGTTTTTCAAAGTTGAGGTTGTTGTTGAATTTGTTGGTGATATTCAATATTGAGGTTGTTGTTGAATTTGTTCGTGTTATCAATTTTTATTTTGTTGAACTTTGTTGTATTTTTAAATGTTGAAGATGTTGTTGAATTTGTTGGTGTTTTACAATGTTGAGGTTGTTGAATTTGTTGGTGTTTATCAAAGATGAGGTTGTTGTTGAATTTGGTGGTGTTTTTGAATGTTGATGTTGAATCTGCTGCTGTTTTTCAAAGATGAGGTTGTTGTTGAAATTTTTGGTCTTTTTCATTGTTGAGTTTTTGTTGAATTTGATGGTCTGTTTCAATGTTGAGGTTGTTGTTGAACTTTTTGATGGTTTTCATTGTTGAGGTTGTTGTTGAATTTGTTGGAGATTTTCAATGTTCAAGTTGGTGTATGATTTTTTGCTGTTTTTCATTGTTGAGGTTGTTGTTCAATTTGTTAGTGATTTTAAATATTGAGGTTGTTGTTGAATTTATTGGTGGTTACAATGTTTTTTTAAAAACTTTTTTATATTTTTCAAAGTTGAGGTTGCAGTTGAATTTATCGGTGTTTTTTAATGTTGAGGTTGCTGTTGAATTTTTTGGTGTTTATCATTGTCGAGGTTTTTGTTGAATTTGTCTGTTTTTTTGAATGTTGATGTTGCAATGAGTTTTTTGGTGTTTTTCATTGTTAAGGTTGTTGTTGAATTTATTGGAGTTTTTCAAAGTTGAGGTTGTTGTTGAAATTGTTGGTTATTTCCAATGTTGAGGTTTTTGAATTTGTTGGTGTTTTTCAAAGTTGAGGTTGTTGTTGAATTTCTAGGTGTTTTGCAATGTTGAGGATGTTGATCTCTTTGTTGGTGATTTTCAATATTGAGGTTGTTGTTGAATTTATTGGTGTTATCAATGGTTTTTTTTTAACTTTTTTGTACTTTTCAAAGTTGAGGTTGCAGTTCAATTTGTTGGTGTTTTTCAATGTTGAGGTTGTTGAATTTGCTGGTGTTTTTCAAAGTTGAGGTTGTAGTTGAATATTTTGGAGTTTTTCAATGTTGATGTTGTTGTTAAATTTGTTGATGATTTTCTGTATTGAGGTTGTTGTTAAATATACTGATGTATTCAATGCTTTTTTTAAAAATCTTTTTGTATCTTTCAAAATTGAAGTTGTAGTTGAATTTGTGGCTGCTTTTCAGTGTTGAGGTTGCTACAATTGTTTATGTTTTTCAATGTTGCGGTTGTTGTTGAATTTATTGGTGTCATCAATTGTTTATTTTGAACTTTTTTGTATTTTTCAAAGTTGAGGTTGCAGTTGAATCTAAGTGTTATTGAAAGTTGAGGTTGTTGTTGAATTTTTTGATGTTTTTCATTGTTGAGGTTGTTTTTGAATTTGCTGCTCTTTTTCAGTGTTGAGGTTGTTGAATTTGTTGGTGTTTTTCAAAGTTGAGGTTGTTGTTGAATTTGTTGGTGATATTCAATATTGAGGTTGTTGTTGAATTTGTTCGTGTTATCAATTTTTATTTTGTTGAACTTTGTTGTATTTTTAAAAGTTGAAGATGTTGTTGAATTTGTTGGTGTTTTTCAATGTTGAGGTTGTTGAATTTGTTGGTGTTTATCAAAGTTGAGGTTGTTGTTGAATTTGTTGGTGTTTTTGAATGTTGACGTTTTTGTTGAAATTGTTGGTGATTTTCAATATTGAGGTTGTTGTTGAATTTGTTGGTGTTTTTCAAAGTTGAGGTTGTTGTTGAATTTTTTGGTGATTTTCAATATTGAGGTTGTTGTTGAATTTGTTGGTGTTTTTCAAAGTTGAGGTTGTTGTTGAATTTCTAGGTGTTTTGCAATGTTGAGGATGTTGATGTCTTTGTTGGTGATTTTCAATATTGAGGTTGTTGTTGAATTTATTGGTGTTATCAATGGTTTTTTTTTTAACTTTTTTGTACTTTTCAAAGTTGAGGTTGCAGTTCAATTTGTTGGTGTTTTTCAATGTTGTGGTTGTTGAATTTGCTGGTGTTTTTCAAAGTTGAGGTTGCAGTTGAATTTCTAAGTGTTATTGAAAGTTGAGGTTGTTGTTGAATTTTTTGATGTTTTTCATTGTTGAGGTTGTTTTTGAATTTGCTGCTCTTTTTCAGTGTTGTGGTTGTTGAATTTGTTGCTGTTTTTCAAAGTTGAATTTGTTGGTGATATTCAATATTGAGGTTGTTGTTGAATTTGTTCGTGTTATCAATTTTTATTTTGTTGAACTTTGTTGTATTTTTAAATGTTGAAGATGTTGTTGAATTTGTTGGTGTTTTACAATGTTGAGGTTGTTGAATTTGTTGGTGCTTATCAAAGATGAGGTTGTTGTTTATTGGTGTTATCAATTGTTTATTTTGAACTTTTTTGTATTTTTCAAAGTTGAGGTTGCAGTTGAATTTCTAAGTTTTATTGAAAGTTGAGGTTGTTGTTGAATTTTTTGATGTTTTTCATTGTTGAGGTTGTTTTTGAATTTGCTGCTCTTTTTCAGTGTTGAGGTTGTTGAATTTGTTGGTGTTTTTCAAAGTTGAGGTTGTTGTTGAATTTGTTGGTGATATTCAATATTGAGGTTGTTGTTGAATTTGTTCGTGTTATCAATTTTTATTTTGTTGAACTTTGTTGTATTTTTAAATGTTGAAGATGTTGTTGAATTTGTTGGTGTTTTACAATGTTGAGGTTGAATCTGTTGCTGTTTTTCAAAGATGAGGTTGTTGTTGAAATTTTTGGTCTTTTTCATTGTTGAGTTTTTGTTGAATTTGATGGTCTGTTTCAATGTTGAGGTTGTTGTTGAACTTTTTGATGGTTTTCATTGTTGAGGTTGTTGTTGAATTTGTTGGAGATTTTCAATGTTCAAGTTGGTGTATGATTTTTTGCTGTTTTTCATTGTTGAGGTTGTTGTTCAATTTGTTAGTGATTTTAAATATTGAGGTTGTTGTTGAATTTATTGGTGGTTACAATGTTTTTTTAAAAACTTTTTTATATTTTTCAAAGTTGAGGTTGCAGTTGAATTTATCGGTGTTTTTTAATGTTGAGGTTGCTGTTGAATTTTTTGGTGTTTATCATTGTCGAGGTTTTTGTTGAATTTGTCTGTTTTTTTGAATGTTGATGTTGCTGTTGAGTTTTTTGGTGTTTTTCATTGTTAAGGTTGTTGTTGAATTTATTGGAGTTTTTCAAAGTTGAGGGTGTTGTTGAAATTGTTGATGATTTCCAATGTTGAGGTTGTTGTTGAATTTGTTGGTGTTTTTCAAAGTTGAGGTTGTTGTTGAATTTCTAGGTGTTTTGCAATGTTCAGGATGTTGATCTCTTTGTTGGTGATTTTCAATATTGAGGTTGTTGTTGAATTTATTGGTGTTATCAATGGTTTTTTTTTAACTTTTTTGTAAGTTTCAAAGTTGAGGTTGCAGTTCAATTTGTTGGTGTTTTTCAATGTTGAGGTTGTTGAATTTGCTGGTGTTTTTCAAAGTTGAGGTTGTAGTTGAATATTTTGGAGTTTTTCAATGTTGAGGTTGTTGTTAAATTTGTTGGTGATTTTCAGTATTGTGGTTGTTGTTAAATATATTGATGTATTCAATGTTTTTTAAAAATCTTTTTGTATCTTTCAAAATTGAAGTTGTAGTTGAATTTGTGGCTGCTTTTCAATGTTGAGGTTGCTGCAATTGTTTATGTTTTTCAATGTTGCGGTTGTTGTTGAATTTATTGGTGTTATCAATTGTTTATTTTGAACTTTTTTGTATTTTTCAAAGTTGAGGTTGCAGTTGAATTTCTAAGTGTTATTGAAAGTTGAGGTTGTTGTTGAATTTTTTGATGTTTTTCATTGTTGAGGTTGTTTTTGAATTTGCTGCTCTTTTTCAGTGTTGTGGTTGTTGAATTTGTTGCTGTTTTTCAAAGTTGAATTTGTTGGTGATATTCAATATTGAGGTTGTTGTTGAATTTGTTCGTGTTATCAATTTTTATTTTGTTGAACTTTGTTGTATTTTTAAATGTTGAAGATTTTGTTGAATTTGTTGGTGTTTTACAATGTTGAGGTTGGTGAATTTGTTGGTGCTTATCAAAGATGAGGTTGTTGTTTATTGGTGTTATCAATTGTTTATTTTGAACTTTTTTGTATTTTTCAAAGTTGAGGTTGCAGTTGAATTTCTAAGTTTTATTGAAAGTTGAGGTTGTTGTTGAATTTTTTGATGTTTTTCATTGTTGAGGTTGTTTTTGAATTTGCTGCTCTTTTTCAGTGTTGAGGTTGTTGAATTTGTTGGTGTTTTTCAAAGTTGAGGTTGTTGTTGAATTTGTTGGTGATATTCAATATTGAGGTTGTTGTTGAATTTGTTCGTGTTATCAATTTTTATTTTGTTGAACTTTGTTGTATTTTTAAATGTTGAAGATGTTGTTGAATTTGTTGGTGTTTTACAATGTTGAGGTTGAATCTGTTGCTGTTTTTCAAAGATGAGGTTGTTGTTGAAATTTTTGGTCTTTTTCATTGTTGAGTTTTTGTTGAATTTGATGGTCTGTTTCAATGTTGAGGTTGTTGTTGAACTTTTTGATGGTTTTCATTGTTGAGGTTGTTGTTGAATTTGTTGGAGATTTTCAATGTTCAAGTTGGTGTATGATTTTTTGCTGTTTTTCATTGTTGAGGTTGTTGTTCAATTTGTTAGTGATTTTAAATATTGAGGTTGTTGTTGAATTTATTGGTGGTTACAATGTTTTATTAAAAACTTTTTTATATTTTTCAAAGTTGAGGTTGCAGTTGAATTTATCGGTGTTTTTTAATGTTGAGGTTGCTGTTGAATTTTTTGGTGTTTATCATTGTCGAGGTTTTTGTTGAATTTGTCTGTTTTTTTGAATGTTGATGTTGCTGTTGAGTTTTTTGGTGTTTTTCATTGTTAAGGTTGTTGTTGAATTTATTGGAGTTTTTCAAAGTTGAGGTTGTTGTTGAAATTGTTGGTGATTTCCAATGTTGAGGTTTTTGAATTTGTTGGTGTTTTTCAAAGTTGAGGTTGTTGTTGAATTTCTAGGTGTTTTGCAATGTTGAGGATGTTGATCTCTTTGTTGGTGATTTTCAATATTGAGGTTGTTGTTGAATTTATTGGTGTTATCAATGGTTTTTTTTTAACTTTTTTGTACTTTTCAAAGTTGAGGTTGCAGTTCAATTTGTTGGTGTTTTTCAATGTTGAGGTTGTTGAATTTGCTGGTGTTTTTCAAAGTTGAGGTTGTAGTTGAATATTTTGGAGTTTTTCAATGTTGATGTTGTTGTTAAATTTGTTGATGATTTTCTGTATTGAGGTTGTTGTTAAATATACTGATGTATTCAATGTTTTTTTAAAAATCTTTTTGTATCTTGCAAAATTGAAGTTGTAGTTGAATTTGTGGCTGCTTTTCAGTGTTGAGGTTGCTGCAATTGTTTATGTTTTTCAATGTTGCGGTTGTTGTTGAATTTATTGGTGTCATCAATTGTTTATTTTGAACTTTTTTGTATTTTTCAAAGTTGAGGTTGCAGTTGAATCTAAGTGTTATTGAAAGTTGAGGTTGTTGTTGAATTTTTTGATGTTTTTCATTGTTGAGGTTGTTTTTGAATTTGCTGCTCTTTTTCAGTGTTGAGGTTGTTGAATTTGTTGGTGTAATTCAAAGTTGAGGTTGTTGTTGAATTTGTTGGTGATATTCAATATTGAGGTTGTTGTTGAATTTGTTCGTGTTATCAATTTTTATTTTGTTGAACTTTGTTGTATTTTTAAAAGTTGAAGATGTTGTTGAATTTGTTGGTGTTTTTCAATGTTGAGGTTGTTGAATTTGTTGGTGTTTATCAAAGTTGAGGTTGTTGTTGAATTTGTTGGTGTTTTTGAATGTTGAGGTTGTTGTTGAAATTGTTGGCGATTTTCAATATTGAGGTTGTTGTTGAATTTGTTGGTGTTTTTCAAAGTTGAGGTTGTTGTTGAATTTTTTGGTGATTTTCAATATTGAGGTTGTTGTTGAATTTGTTGGTGTTTTTCAAAGTTGAGGTTGTTGTTGAATTTCTAGGTGTTTTGCAATGTTGAGGATGTTGATGTCTTTGTTGGTGATTTTCAATATTGAGGTTGTTGTTGAATTTATTGGTGGTATCAATGGTTTTTTTTTTAAATTTTTTGTACTTTTCAAAGTTGAGGTTGCAGTTCAATTTGTTGGTGTTTTTCAATGTTGTGGTTGTTGAATTTGCTGGTGTTTTTCAAAGTTGAGGTTGTAGTTGAATATTTTGGAGTTTTTCAATGTTGAGATTGTTGTTAAATTTGTTGGTGATTTTCAGTATTGTGGTTGTTGTTAAATATATTGATGTATTCAATGTTTTTTTAAAAATCTTTTTGTATCTTTCAAAATTGAAGTTGTAGCTGAATTTGTGGCTGCTTTTCAATGTTGAGGTTGCTGCAATTGTTTATGTTTTTCAATGTTGCGGTTGTTGTTGAATTTATTGGTGTTATCAATTGTTTATTTTGAACTTTTTTGTATTTTTCAAAGTTGAGGTTGCAGTTGAATTTCTAAGTGTTATTGAAAGTTGAGGTTGTTGTTGAATTTTTTGATGTTTTTCATTGTTGAGGTTGTTTTTGAATTTGTTGGTGATATTCAATATTGAGGTTGTTGTTGAATTTGTTCGTGTTATCAATTTTTATTTTGTTGAACTTTGTTGTATTTTTAAAAGTTGAAGATATTGTTGAATTTGTTGGTGTTTTACAATGTTGAGGTTGTTGAATTTGTTGGTGTTTATCAAAGATGAGGTTGTTGTTGAATTTGTTGGTGTTTTTCAATGTTGAGGTTGTTGTTGAAATTGTTGGTGATTTTCAATATTGAGGTTGTTGTTGAATTTGTTGTTGTTTTTCAAAGTTGAGGTTGTTGTTGAATTTTTTGGTGATTTTCAATATTGAGGTTGTTGTTGAATTTGTTGTTGTTTTTCAAAGTTGAGGTTGTTGTTGAATTTTTTGGTGATTTTTAATATTGAGGTTGTTGTTGAATTTGTTGTTGTTTTTCAAAGTTGAGGTTATTGTTGAATTTTTTGGTCTTTTTCATTGTTGCGGTTTTTGTTGAATCTGTTGGTGTGTTTCAATGATGAGTTTGTTGATGAATTTGTTGGTGTTTTTCATTGTTGAGGTTGTTGTTGAAATTGTTGCAGCTTTTCAATGTTGAGGTTCTTGTTGAATTTTTTGGTGTTTTTCAATGTTGAGGTTGTTGAATTTGTTGGAGTATTTCAAAGTTGAGGTTGTTGTTGAATTTTTTGGTCTTTTTCATAGTTGAGGTTGTTGTTGAAATTGTAGGAGTTTTTCAAAGTTGGGGTTGTTGTTGAAATTGTTGGTGATTTTCAATATTGAGGTTGTTGTGGAATTGGTTGGTGTTTTTCAATGTTGGAGATGTTGTTGAATTTTTTGGTGTTTTTCATTCTTGAGGTTGTTGTTGAATTTGTTGGTATTTTTGAATGTTGATGTTGAATCTGTTGCTGTTTTTCAAAGATGAGGTTGTTGTTGAAATTTTTGGTCTTTTTCATTGTTGAGTTTTTGTTGAATTTGATGGTCTGTTTCAATGTTGAGGTTGTTGTTGAATTTTTTGATGGTTTTCATTGTTGAGGTTGTTGTTGAATTTGTTGGAGTTTTTCAATGTTCAAGTTGTTGTATGATTTTTTGCTGTTTTTCATTGTTGAGGTTGTTGTTCAATTTGTTAGTGATTTTAAATATTGAGGTTGTTGTTGAATTTATTGTTGGTTACAATGTTTTTTTAAAAACTTTTTGTATTTTTCAAAGTTGAGGTTGCAGTTGAATTTATCGGTGTTTTTTAATGTTGAGGTTGCTGTTGAATTTTTTGGTGTTTATCATTGTCGAGGTTTTTGTTGAATTTGTCTGTTTTTTTGAATGTTGATGTTGCTGTTGAGTTTTTTGGTGTTTTTCATTGTTAAGGTTGTTGTTGAATTTATTGGAGTTTTTCAAAGATGACGTTGTTGTTGAAATTGTTGGTGATTTCCAATGTTGAGGTTTTTGAATTTGTTGGTGTTTTTCAAAGTTGTGGTTGTTGTTGAATTTCTAGGTGTTTTGCAATTTTGAGGATGTTGATCTCATTGTTGGTGATTTTCAATATTGAGGTTGTTGTTGAATTTATTGGTGTTATCAATGGTTTTTTTTTTAACTTTTTTGTACTTTTCAAAGTTGTGGTTGCAGTTCAATTTGTTGGTGTTTTTCAATGTTGAGGTTTTTGAATTTGCTGGTGTTTTTCAAAGTTGAGGTTGTTGTTCAATTTGTTAGTGATTTTAAATATTGATGTTGTTGTTGAATTTATTGGTGGTTACAATATTTTTTTTAAAAACTGTTCTGTATTTTTCAAAGTTGAGGTTGCAGATGAATTTATCGGTGTTTTTTAATGTTGAGGTTGCTGTTGAATTTTTTGGTGTTTATCATTGTCGAGGTTTTTGTTGAAGTTGTTAGCGTTTTTGAATGTTGAGCTTGATGTTGAATATTTTGGTGTTTTTCATTGTTGAGGTTGTTGTTGAATTTGTTGGAGTATTTCAATGTAGAGGTTGTTGTTGAATTTGTTGTTGTTTTTCAATGTTGAGGTTGTTGAATTTGTTGGTGTTTTTCAAAGTTGAGGTTGTTGTTGAATTTTTTGGTGTTTTTAATTGTTGAGGTCTTTGTTGAATTCGTTGGTTTTTTTGAATGTTGAGGTTGTTGTTGAATTTTTTGGTGTATTTCAATGATGGGGTTGTTGAATTTGGTGTTTTTTTTCAAAGTAGACGTTGTTGTTGAATTTTTTGTTGTTTTTCAAAGTTGAGGTTTTAGTTGAAATTGTTGGTGTTTTTGAATGTTGAGGTTTTTGGTAAATTTTTTGATGTTTTTCATTGTTGAGGTTGTTGTTGAATTTGTTGGTGATTTTCAATATTGAAGTTGTATTTGAATTTGTTGCTGTTTTTCACTGTTGATGTTGTTGAATTTGTTGGTGTCTTTCATAGTGAGTATATTGTTGAATATTTTGTTGTTTTTCAATGTTGGGTTGTTGTTGAATTTTTTGGTGTTTTTCATTGTTGAGGTTTTTGTTGAATTTGTTGGTGTTTTGCAATGTTGAAGTTGTTGTTGAATTTGTTGGTGATTTTCAATATTGAGGATGTTGTTGAATTTATTGGTGTTATCAATGGTTTTTTATGAACTTTTTTGTAGTTTTCAAAGTTGTTGTTGCTGTTGAAATTGTTGGTGTTTTTCAATGTCGAGGTTGTTGAATTTGTTGGTGTTTTTCAAAGTTGAGGTTGTTGTTGAATTTTTTGCTGTTTTTCATTGTTGAGGTTTTCATTGAATTTGTTGGTATTTTTGAATGTTGAGGTTGTTGTTGAATATTTTGGTGTTTTTCATTGTTGAGGTTGTTGTTGAATTTGTTGGTGTTTTTCATTGTTGACGTTGTTGTTGAAATTGTTGGAGTTTTTCAATGTTGAGGTTGTTGTTGAATTTTTTGGTGTTTTTCATTTATTAGTTTCTTGTTGTTGAATTTTTTGATGTTATTCATTGTGAAGGTTATTGTTGAATTTGGTGGTGATTTCCAATATTGAGTTTGTTGTTGAATTTTTTGGTGTTTTTCAAAGTTGAGGTTGTTGTTGAAATTGTTGGTGATTTTCAATATTGTGGGTGTTGTTGAATTTATGGGTGTTATCAAAGTTTCTTTTAAAATTTTTTGTATTTTTCAAAGTTGAGTTTGCAGTTGAATTTGTTGGTGTTTTTCAATCTTGAGGTTGTTGAATTTGATGTTGTTTTTTAAAGTTGTGGTTGTTGTTGAATTTTTTGGTGTTATTCATTGTTGAGGTTATTGTTGAATTTGTTGGTGTTTTGGAATGTTGAGGCTGTTGTTGAATTTTTTGCTGTTTTACATTGTTGATCTTTTTGTAGAATTTGATGGTGATTTTCAATGTTGAGTTTGTTGTTGAATTCTTTGGTGTTTTTCGTTGTTGCGGTTCTTCTTGAAATTGTAGGAGTTTTTCAATGTTGAGGTTGTTCTTGATTTTTTTCTTGTTTTTCATTGTTGAGGTTGTTGTTGAATTTTTGGGTTTTTTTCATTGTTGAGGTTGATGTTGTTGAATATTTTGATGCTTTTCATTGCTGAGGTTGATGTTGAATTTGGTTGTGCTTTTCTATATTGAGGTTGTTGTCGAATTTATTGGTGTTATCAATGGTTTTATTTTTATCTTTTTTGTATTTTTCAAAGTTTATGTTGCAGTTAAATTTGTTGGTGTTTTTCAATGTAGAGGTTGTTGTTGAATTTTTTGGTGTTTTTCATTGCTTAGGTTTTTGTTGAATTTGTTGGTGTATTTGAAAGTTGAGGTTGCTGTTGAATTTATTGGTGTTTTTCATTGTTGAGGTTTTTGTTGAATTTGTTGGATTTTTTCAATGTTGAGGTTGTTGAATTTGTTGGTTGTTTCTAATGGTGAGATTTTTGAATTTTTTGTTGTTTTTCAAAGTTGAGGTTGTTGTTGAATATGTTAGTGTTTTTCAATGTTGAGGTTGTTGTTGAATTTGTTGGAGTTTTTCAATGTTGAGGTTGTTGTTGAATTTGTTGGTGTTTTCCAATGCTCAGGTTGTTACATTTGTTTCTGTTTTCCAAAGTTCAGGCTGATGTTGAATTTTTTGGTGTTTTTCATTGTTGAGGTAATTGTTGAATTTGTTGGTGATTTTGAATGTTGAGGTTGTTGTTGAATTTGTTGGTGATTTTCAATGTTGAGGTTGTTGAATTTATTGCTGTTTTTCAAAGTTGAGATTGTTGTTGAATTTGTTGGTGATTTTCAATATTGAGGTTGTCGTTGAATTTGTTGCTTTTTTCAATGTCGGGGTTGTTGAATTTGTTGGTGTTTTTCAATATTGAGGTTTTCGAATTTGTTAGTGTTTTTCCAAGTTGAGGATGTTGTTGAATTTTTTGGTGCTTTTCATTGTTGAGGTTTTTGTTGAATTTGTTGGTGTTTTTCATTGTTGAGGTTGTTGTTGAAATTGTTGGAGTTTTTCAACGTTGAGATTGTTGTTGAATTATTTGGTGTTATCAATGGTTTTTTATGATCTTTTTTGTAGTTTTCAAAGTTGAGGTTGCAGTTGAATTTGTTGGTGTTTTTCAATGTCGAGGTTGTTGAATTTGTTGGTGTTTTTCAAAGTTGAGGTTGTTGTTGAATTTTTTGGTGTTTTTCATTGTTGAGGTTTTCGTTGAATTTGTTGGTTTTTTTGAATGTAGAGGTTATTGTTGAATTTTTTGGTGTTTTTCATTGTTGAGGTTGTTGTTGAATTTGTTGGTGTTTTTCATTGTTGAGGTTGTTGTTGAAATTGTTGGAGTTTTTCAATGTTGAGATTGTTGTTGAATTTTTTGGTGTTTTTCATTTATTAGTTTCTTGTTGTTGAATTTTTTGATGTTATTCATTGTGGAGGTTATTGTTGAATTTGTTGGTGATTTCCAATATTGAGTTTGTTGTTGAATTTTTTGGTGTTATTCATTGTTGAGGTTGTTGTTGAATTATTTGATGTTTTTCATTGTTGAGGTTGTTGTTGAAATTGTTGGTGATTTTCAATATTGAGGTTATTGTTGAATTTATGGGTGTTATCAAATTTTCTTTTAAAATTTTTTGTATTTTTCAAAGTTGAGTTTGCAGTTGAATTTGTTGGTGTTTTTCAATCTTGTGGTTGTTGAATTTGATGCTGTTTTTTAAAGTTGAGGTTGTTGTTAAATTTTTTGGTGTTTTTCATTGTTGAGGTTGTTGTTGAATTTGTTGGTGTTTTGGAATGTTGAGGCTGTTGTTGAATTTGTTGCTGTTTTACATTGTTGAGGTTTTTGTAGAATTTGATGGTGATTTTCAATGTTGAGTTTGTTGTTGAATTCTTTGGTGTTTTTCGTTGTTGAGGTTGATGTTGTTGAATATTTTGATGCTTTTCATTGCTGAGGTTGACGTTGAATTTGGTTGTGCTTTTCTATATTGTAGTTGTTGTTGAATTTATTGGTGTTATCAATGATTTTTTAAAAAACTTATTTGTATTTTTCAAAGTTCAGGTTGCAGTTGAATTTGTTGGTGTTTTTCAGTGTTGAGGTTGTTGTTGATTTTTTTCTTGATTTTCATTGTTGAGGTTGTTGTTTAATTTTTGGGTGTTTTTCATTGTTGATGTTGATGTTGTTGAATATTTTGATGCTTTTCATTGCTGAGGTTGATGATGAATTTGGTTGTGCTTTTCTATATTGAGGTTGTTGTTGAATTTATTGGTGTTATCAATGATTTTTTAAAAAACTTTTTTGTATTTTTCAAATCTCAGGTTGCAGTTGAATTTGTTGGTGTTTTTCAATATTGAGGTTCTTGAATTTGTTAATGTTTTTCCAAGTTGAGGATGTTGTTGAATTTTTTTGTGCTTTTCATTGTTGATGTTTATTGTTGAATTTGTTGGTGTTTTGCAATGTTGAAGTTGTTGTTGAATTTGTTGGAGATTTTCAATATTGAGGTTGTTGTTGAATTTATTGGTGTTATGAGTGGTTTTTTTTGAACTTTATTGTATTTTTCAAAGTTGAGGTTGCAGTTCAATTTGTTGGTGTTTTTCAACGTTGATGTTGTTGACTTTGTTGGTGGTTTTCAAAGTTGAGGTTGTTGTTGAATTTTTTGGTGCTTTTCATTGTTGATGTTTTTCTTGTATTTGTCGGTGTTTTTCATTGTTGAGGTTCTTGTTGATGAATTTTTTGATGTTATTCATTGTTGACGTTGTTGTTGAATTTATTGGTGTTTTTCATTGTTGACGTTGTTGTTGAATTTGTTGGTGTTTTGCAATGTTGATGTTGTTGTTGACTTTGTTGTTATTTTTCATTGTTGATGTTGTTGTTGAATTATTTGATGTTTTTCATTGTTGAGGTTGTTGTTGAAATTGTTGGTGATTTTCAATAGTGAGGTTGTTGTTGAATTTATGGGTGCTATCAAATTTTCTTTTAAAATTTTTTGTATTTTTCAAAGTTGAGTTTGCAGTTGAATTTGTTGTTGTTTTTCAATCTTGAGGTTGTTGAATTTGATGCTGTTTTTTAAAGTTGAGGTTGTTGTTGAATTTTTTGGTGTTTTTCATTGTTGAGGTTGTTGTTGAATTTGTTGGTGTTTTGGAATGTTGAGGCTGTTGTTGAATGTTTTGGTGTTTTACATTGTTGAGGTTTGTGTAGAAATTGATTGTGATTTTCAATGTTGAGTTTGTTGTTGAATTCTTTGGTGTTTTTCGTTGTTGCGGTTCTTGTTGAAATTGTTGGAGTTTTTCATTGTTGAGGTTGTTGTTGAATTTTTGGGTGTTTTTCATTGTTGAGGTTGATGTTGTTGAATATTTTGTTGCTTTTCATTTCTGAGGTTGATGTTGAATTTGGTTGTGCTTTTCTATATTGAGGTTGTTGTTGAATTTATTGGTTTTATCAATGATTTTTTAAAAAACTTTTTGGTATTTTTCAAAGTTCAGGTTGCAGTTGAATTTGTTGGTGTTTTTCAATACTGAGGTTCTTGAATTTGTTAGTGTTTTTCAAAGTTGAGGATGCTGTTGAATTTTTTGGTGCTTTTCATTGTTGAAGTTTTTGTTGAATTTGTTGGTGTTTTGCAATGTTGAAGTTGTTGTTGAATTTGTTGGAGATTTTCAATATTGAGGTTGTTGTTGAATTTATTGGTGTTATCAAAGGTTTTTTTTGAACTTTTTTGTATTTTTCAAAGTTGAGGTTGCATTTGAATTTGTTGGTGTTTTTCAACGTTGAGGTTTTTGACTTTATTGGTGGTTTTCAAAGTTGAGGTTGTTGTTGATGAATTTTTTGATGTTATTCATTGTTGACGTTGTTGTTGAATTTGTTGGTGTTTTTCATTGCTTAGGTTTTTGTTGAATTTGTTGGTGTATTTGAAAGTTGAGGTTGCTGCTGAATTTTTTGGTGTTTTTCATTGTTGAGGTTGTTGTTGAATTTGTTGGAGTTTTTCAATGTTGAGGTTGTTGAATTTGTTGGTTGTTTCCAATGATGAGATTTTTGATTTTTTTGTTGTTTTTCAAAGTTGAGGTTGTTGTTGAATATGTTGGTGTTTTTCAATGTTGAGGTTGTTGTTGCATTTGTTGGAGTTTTTCAATGTTGACGTTGTTGTTGAATTTGTTGGTGTTTTCCAATGCTCAGGTTATTACATTTGTCTGTGTTTTCCAAAGTTCAGGTTGATGTTGAATTTTTTGGCGTTTTTCACTGTTGAGGTAATTGATGAATTTGTTGGTGTTTTTGAATGTTGAGATTGTTGTTGAATTTGTTGGTGATTTTCAATGTTGAGGTTGTTGAATTTATTGCTGTTTTTCAAAGTTGAGATTGTTGTTGAATTTGTTGGTGATTTTCAATATTGAGGTTGTCGTTGAATTTGTTGCTTTTTTCAATGTTGGGGTTGTTGAATTTGTTGGTGTTTTTCAATATTGAGGTTGTTGTATTTGTTAGTGTTTTTCCAAGTTGAGGATGTTGTTGAATTTTTTGGTGCTTTTCATTGATGAGGTTTTTGTTGAATTTGTTGGTGATTTTCAATATTGAGGTTGTTGTTGAATTTATTGGTGTTATCAATGGTTTTTTTTTAACTTTTTTGTACTTTTCAAAGTTGAGGTTGCAGTTCAATTTGTTGGTGTTATTCAATGTTGAGGTTGTTGAATTTGCTGGTGTTTTTCAAAGTTGAGGTTGTAGTTGAATATTTTGGAGTTTTTCAATGTTGAGGTTTTGTTAAATTTGTTGGTGATTTTCAGTATTGAGGTTGTTGTTAAATATATTGATGTATTCAATGTTTTTTTAAAAATCTTTTTGTATCTTTCAAAATTGAAGTTGTAGTTGAATTTGTGGCTGCTTTTCAGTGTTGAGGTTGCTGCAATTGTTTATGTTTTTCAATGTTGCGGATGTTGTTGAATTTATTGGTGTCATCAATTGTTTATTTTGAACTTTTTTGTATGTTTCAAAGTTGAGGTTGCAGTTGAATCTAAGTGTTATTGAAAGTTGAGGTTGTTGTTGAATTTTTTGATATTTTTCATTGTTGAGGTTGTTTTTGAATTTGCGGCACTTTTTCAGTGTTGAGGTTGTTGAATTTGTTGCTGTTTTTCAAAGTTGAGGTTGTTGTTGAATTTGTTGGTGATATTCAATATTGAGGTTGTTGTTGAATTTGTTCGTGTTATCAATTTTTATTTTGTTGAACTTTGTTGTATTTTTAAAAGTTGAAGATGTTGTTGAATTTGTTGGTGTTTTTCAATGTTGAGGTTGTTGAATTTGTTGGTGTTTATCAAAGTTGAAGTTGTTGTTGAATTTGTTGGAGTTTTTGAATGTTGACGTTGTTGTTAAAATTGTTGATGATTTTCAACATTGAGGTTGTTGTTGAATTTGTTGGTGTTTTTCAAAGTTGAGGTTGTTGTTGAATTTGTTGGTGATATTCAATATTGAGGTTGTTGTTGAATTTGTTCGTGTTATCAATTTTTATTTTGTTGAACTTTGTTGTATTTTTAAAAGTTGAAGATGTTGTTGAATTTGTTGGTGTTTTTCAATGTTGAGGTTGTTGAATTTGTTGGTGTTTATCAAAGTTGAAGTTGTTGTTAAAATTGTTGATGATTTTCAACATTGAGGTTGTTGTTGAATTTGTTGGTGTTTTTCAAAGTTGAGGTTGTTGTTGAATTTTTTGGTGATTTTCAATATTGAGGTTGTTGTTGAATTTGTTGGTGTTTTTCAAAGTTGAGGTTGTTGTTGAATTTCTAGGTGTTTTGCAATGTTTAGGATGTTGATGTCTTTGTTGGTGATTTTCAATATTGAGGTTGTTGTTGAATTTATTGGTGTTATCAATGTTTTTTTTTTAACTTTTTTGTACTTTTCAAAGTTGAGGTTGCAGTTCAATTTGTTGGTGTTTTTCAATGTTGTGGTTGCTGAATTTGCTGGTGTTTTTCAAAGTTGAGGTTGTAGTTGAATATTTTGGAGTTTTTCAATGTTGAGGTTTTGTTAAATTTGTTGGTGATTTTCAGTATTGAGGTTGTTGTTAAATATATTGATGTATTCAAAGTTTTTTTAAAAATCTTTTTGTATCTTTCAAAATTGAAGTTGTAGTTGAATTTGTGGCTGCTTTTCAGTGTTGAGGTTGCTGCAATTGTTTATATTTTTCAATGTTGCGGATGTTGTTGAATTTATTGGTGTCATCAATTGTTTATTTTGAACTTTTTTGTATGTTTCAAAGTTGAGGTTGCAGTTGAATCTAAGTGTTATTGAAAGTTGAGGTTGTTGTTGAATTTTTTGATGTTTTTCATTGTTGAGGTTGTTTTTGAATTTGCGGCACTTTTTCAGTGTTGAGGTTGTTGAATTTGTTGGTGTTTTTCAAAGTTGAGGTTGTTGTTGAATTTGTTGGTGATATTCAATATTGAGGTTGTTGTTGAATTTGTTCGTGTTATCAATTTTTATTTTGTTGAACTTTGTTGTATTTTTAAAAGTTGAAGATGTTGTTGAATTTGTTGGTGTATTTCAATGTTGAGGTTGTTGAATTTGTTGGTGTTTATCAAAGTTGAAGTTGTTGTTGAATTTGTTGGAGTTTTTGAATGTTGACGTTGTTGTTAAAATTGTTGATGATTTTCAACATTGAGGTTGTTGTTGAATTTGTTGGTGTTTTTCAAAGTTGAGGTTGTTGTTGAATTTGTTGGTGATATTCAATATTGAGGTTGTTGTTGAATTTGTTCGTGTTATCAATTTTTATTTTGTTGAACTTTGTTGTATTTTTAAAATTTGAAGATGTTGTTGAATTTGTTGGTGTTTTTCAATGTTGAGGTTGTTGAATTTGTTGGTGTTTATCAAAGTTGAAGTTGTTGTTAAAATTGTTGATGATTTTCAACATTGAGGTTGTTGTTGAATTTGTTGGTGTTTTTCAAAGTTGAGGTTGTTGTTGAATTTTTTGGTGATTTTCAATATTGAGGTTGTTGTTGAATTTGTTGGTGTTTTTCAAAGTTGAGGTTGTTGTTGAATTTCTAGGTGTTTTGCAATGTTTAGGATGTTGATGTCTTTGTTGGTGATTTTCAATATTGAGGTTGTTGTTGAATTTATTGGTGTTATCAATGTTTTTTTTTTAACTTTTTTGTACTTTTCAAAGTTGAGGTTGCAGTTCAATTTGTTGGTGTTTTTCAATGTTGTGGTTGCTGAATTTGCTGGTGTTTTTCAAAGTTGAGGTTGTAGTTGAATATTTTGGAGTTTTTCAATGTTGAGGTTTTGTTAAATTTGTTGGTGATTTTCAGTATTGAGGTTGTTGTTAAATATATTGATGTATTCAAAGTTTTTTTAAAAATCTTTTTGTATCTTTCAAAATTGAAGTTGTAGTTGAATTTGTGGCTGCTTTTCAGTGTTGAGGTTGCTGCAATTGTTTATATTTTTCAATGTTGCGGATGTTGTTGAATTTATTGGTGTCATCAATTGTTTATTTTGAACTTTTTTGTATGTTTCAAAGTTGAGGTTGCAGTTGAATCTAAGTGTTATTGAAAGTTGAGGTTGTTGTTGAATTTTTTGATGTTTTTCATTGTTGAGGTTGTTTTTGAATTTGCGGCACTTTTTCAGTGTTGAGGTTGTTGAATTTGTTGGTGTTTTTCAAAGTTGAGGTTGTTGTTGAATTTGTTGGTGATATTCAATATTGAGGTTGTTGTTGAATTTGTTCGTGTTATCAATTTTTATTTTGTTGAACTTTGTTGTATTTTTAAAAGTTGAAGATGTTGTTGAATTTGTTGGTGTTTTTCAATGTTGAGGTTGTTGAATTTGTTGGTGTTTATCAAAGTTGAAGTTGTTGTTGAATTTGTTGGAGTTTTTGAATGTTGACGTTGTTGTTAAAATTGTTGATGATTTTCAACATTGAGGTTGTTGTTGAATTTGTTGGTGTTTTTCAAAGTTGAGGTTGTTGTTGAATTTGTTGGTGATATTCAATATTGAGGTTGTTGTTGAATTTGTTCGTGTTATCAATTTTTATTTTGTTGAACTTTGTTGTATTTTTAAAATTTGAAGATGTTGTTGAATTTGTTGGTGTTTTTCAATGTTGAGGTTGTTGAATTTGTTGGTGTTTATCAAAGTTGAAGTTGTTGTTAAAATTGTTGATGATTTTCAACATTGAGGTTGTTGTTGAATTTGTTGGTGTTTTTCAAAGTTGAGGTTGTTGTTGAATTTTTTGGTGATTTTCAATATTGAGGTTGTTGTTGAATTTGTTGGTGTTTTTCAAAGTTGAGGTTGTTGTTGAATTTCTAGGTGTTTTGCAATGTTTAGGATGATGATGTCTTTGTTGGTGATTTTCAATATTGAGGTTGTTGTTGAATTTATTGGTGTTATCAATGTTTTTTTTTTAACTTTTTTGTACTTTTCAAAGTTGAGGTTGCAGTTCAATTTGTTGGTGTTTTTCAATGTTGTGGTTGCTGAATTTGCTGGTGTTTTTCAAAGTTGAGGTTGTAGTTGAATATTTTGGAGTTTTTCAATGTTGAGGTTTTGTTAAATTTGTTGGTGATTTTCAGTATTGAGGTTGTTGTTAAATATATTGATGTATTCAAAGTTTTTTTAAAAATCTTTTTGTATCTTTCAAAATTGAAGTTGTAGTTGAATTTGTGGCTGCTTTTCAGTGTTGAGGTTGCTGCAATTGTTTATATTTTTCAATGTTGCGGATGTTGTTGAATTTATTGGTGTCATCAATTGTTTATTTTGAACTTTTTTGTATTTTTCAAAGTTGAGGTTGCAGTTGAATCTAAGTGTTATTGAAAGTTGAGGTTGTTGTTGAATTTTTTGATGTTTTTCATTGTTGAGGTTGTTTTTGAATTTGCTGCACTTTTTCAGTGTTGAGGTTGTTGAATTTGTTGGTGTTTTTCAAAGTTGAGGTTGTTGTTGAATTTGTTGGTGATATTCAATATTGAGGTTGTTGTTGAATTTATTCGTGTTATCAATTTTTATTTTGTTGAACTTTGTTGTATTTTTAAATGTTGAAGATGTTGTTGAATTTGTTGGTGTTTTACAATGTTGACGTTGTTGAATTTGTTGGTGTTTATCAAAGATGAGGTTGTTGTTGAATTTGTTGGTGTTTTTGAATGTTGAGGTTGTTGTTGAAATTGTTGGTGATTTTCAATATTGAGGTTGTTGTGGAATTGGTTGGTGTTTTTCAATGTTGGAGATGTTGTTGAATTTTTTGGTGTTTTTCATTCTTGAGGTTGTTGTTGAATTTGTTGGTATTTTTGAATGTTGATGTTGAATCTGTTGCTGTTTTTCAAAGATAAGGTTGTTGTTGAAATTTTTGGTCTTTTTCATTGTTGAGTTTTTGTTGAATTTGATGGTCTGTTTCAATGTTGAGGTTGTTGTTGAATTTTTTGATGGTTTTCATTGTTGAGGTTGTTGTTGAATTTGTTGGAGATTTTCAATGTTCAAGTTGGTGTATGATTTTTTGCTGTTTTTCATTGTTGAGGTTGTTGTTCAATTTGTTAGTGATTTTAAATATTGAGGTTGTTGTTGAATTTATTGGTGGTTACAATGTTTTTTTTAAAAACTTTTTATATTTTTCAAAGTTGAGGTTGCAGTTGAATTTATCGGTGATTTTTAATGTTGAGGTTGCTTTTGAATTTTTTGGTGTTTATCATTGTCGAGGTTTTTGTTGAATTTGTCTGTTTTTTTGAATGTTGATGTTGCTGTTGAGTTTTTTGGTGTTTTTCATTGTTAAGGTTGTTGTTGAATTTATTGGAGTTTTTCAAAGTTGAGGTTGTTGTTGAAATTGTTGGTGATTTCCAATGTTGAGGTTTTTGAATTTGTTGTTGTTTTTCAAAGTTGAGGTTGTTGTTGAATTTTTTGGTGATTTTCAATATTGAGGTTGTTGTTGAATTTGTTGTTGTTTTTCAATGTTGAGGTTCTTGTTGAATTTGTTGGTGTTTTTCAATGTTGAGGTTGTTGAATTTGTTGGAGTTTTTCAAAGTTGAGGTTGTTGTTGAATTTTTTGGTCTTTTTCATAGTTGAGGTTGTTGTTGAAATTGTAGGAGTTTTTCAAAGTTGGGGTTGTTGTTGAAATTGTTGGTGATTTTCAATATTGAGGTTGTTGTGGAATTTGTTGGTGTTTTTCAATGTTGGAGATGTTGTTGAATTTTTTGGTGTTTTTCATTCTTGAGGTTGTTGTTGAATTTGTTGGTATTTTTGAATGTTGATGTTGAATCTGTTGCTGTTTTTCAAAGATGAGGTTGTTGTTGAAATTTTTGGTCTTTTTCATTGTTGAGTTTTTGTTGAATTTGATGGTCTGTTTCAATGTTGAGGTTGTTGTTGAATTTTTTGATGGTTTTCATTGTTGAGGTTGTTGTTGAATTTGTTGGAGTTTTTCAATGTTCAAGTTGTTGTATGATTTTTTGCTGTTTTTCATGGTTGAGGTTGTTGTTCAATTTGTTAGTGATTTTAAATATTGAGGTTGTTGTTGAATTTATTGGTGGTTACAATGTTTTTTTAAAAACTTTTTTGTATTTTTCAAAGTTGAGGTTGCAGTTGAATTTATCGCTGTTTTTAAATGTTGAGGTTGCTGTTGAATTTTTTGGTGTTTATCATTGTCGAGGTTTTTGTTGAATTTGTCTGTTTTTTTGAATGTTGATGTTGCTGTTGAGTTTTTTGGTGTTTTTCATTGTTAAGGTTGTTGTTGAATTTATTGGAGTTATTCAAAGTTGAGGTTGTTGTTGAAATTGTTGATGATTTCCAATGTTGAGGTTTTTGAATTTGTTGGTGTTTTTCAAAGTTGAGGTTGTTGTTGAATTTCTAGGTGTTTTGCAATGTTGAGGATGTTGATCTCTTTGTTGGTGATTTTCAATATTGAGGTTGTTGTTGAATTTATTGGTGTTATCAATGGTTTTTTTTTAACTTTTTTGTACTTTTCAAAGTTGAGGTTGCAGTTCAATTTGTTGGTGATATTCAATATTGAGGTTGTTGTTGAATTTGTTCGTGTTATCAATTTTTATTTTGTTGAACTTTGTTGTATTTTTAAAAGTTGAAGATGTTGTTGAATTTGTTGGTGTTTTTCAATGTTGAGGTTGTTGAATTTGTTGGTGTTTATCAAAGTTGAGATTGTTGTTGAATTTGTTGGAGTTTTTGAATGTTGACGTTGTTGTTGAAATTGTTGATGATTTTCAACATTGAGGTTGTTCTTGAATTTGTTGGTGTTTTTCAAAGTTGAGGTGGTTGTTGAATTTTTTGGTGATTTTCAATATTGAGGTTGTTGTTGAATTTGTTAGTGTTTTTCAAAGTTGAGGTTGTTGTTGAATTTCTAGGTGTTTAGCAATGTTGAGGATGTTGACCTCTTTGTTGGTGATTTTCAATATTGAGGTTGTTGTTGAATTTATTGGTGTAATCAATGGTTTTTTTTTAACGTTTTTGTAAGTTTCAAAGTTGAGGTTGCAGTTCAATTTGTTGGTGTTTTTCAATGTTGAGGTTGTTGAATTTGCTGGTGTTTTTCAAAGTTGAGGTTGTAGTTGAATATTTTGGAGTTTTTCAATGTTGAGGTTGTTGTTAAATTTGTTGGTGATTTTCAGTATTGTGGTTGTTGTTAAATATATTGATGTATTCAATGTTTTTTAAAAAATCTTTTTGTATCTTTCAAAATTGAAGTTGTAGTTGAATTTGTGGCTGCTTTTCAATGTTGAGGTTGCTGCAATTGTTTATGTTTTTCAATGTTGCGGTTGTTGTTGAATTTATTGGTGTTATCAATTGTTTATTTTGAACTTTTTTGTATTTTTCAAAGTTGAGGTTGCAGTTGAATTTCTAAGTGTTATTGAAAGTTGAGGTTGTTGTTGAATTTTTTGATGTTTTTCATTGTTGAGGTTGTTTTTGAATTTGCTGCTCTTTTTCAGTGTTGAGGTTGTTGAATTTGTTGGTGTTTTTCAAAGTTGAGGTTGTTGTTGAATTTGTTGGTGATATTCAATATTGAGGTTGTTGTTGAATTTGTTCGTGTTATCAATTTTTATTTTGTTGAACTTTGTTGTATTGTTAAATGTTGAAGATGTTGTTGAATTTGTTGGTGTTTTACAATGTTGAGGTTGTTGAATTTGTTGGTGTTTATCAAAGATGAGGTTGTTGTTGAATTTGTTGGTGTTTTTGAATGTTGAGGTTGTTGTTGAAATTGTTGGTGATTTTCAATATTGAGGTTGTTGTTGAATTTGTTGGTGTTTTTCAAAGTTGAGGTTGTTGTTGAATTTCTAGGTGTTTTGCAATGTTGAGGATGTTGATGTCTTTGTTGGTGATTTTCAATATTGAGGTTGTTGTTGAATTTATTGGTGTTATCAATGGTTTTTTTTTAACTTTTCTGTAAGTTTCAAAGTTGAGGTTGCAGTTCAATTTGTTGGTGTTTTTCAATGTTGAGGTTGTTGAATTTGCTGGTGTTTTTCAATGTTGAGGTTGTAGTTGAATATTTTGGAGTTTTTCAATGTTGAGGTTGTTGTTAAATTTGTTGGTGATTTTCAGTATTGTGGTTGTTGTTAAATATATTGATGTATTCAATGTTTTTTTAAAAATCTTTTTGTAACTTTCAAAATTGAAGTTGTAGTTGAATTTGTGGCTGCTTTTCAATGTTGAGGTTGCTGCAATTGTTTATGTTTTTCAATGTTGCGGTTGTTGTTGAATTTATTGGTGTTATCAATTGTTTATTTCGAACTTTTTTGTATTTTTCAAAGTTGAGGTTGCAGTTGAATTTCTAAGTGTTATTGAAAGTTGAGGTTGTTGTTGAATTTTTTGATGTTTTTCATTGTTGAGGTTGTTTTTGAATTAACTGCTCTTTTTCAGTGTTGAGGTTGTTGAATTTGCTGGTGTTTTTCAAAATTGAGGTTGTTGTTGAATTTGTTGTTGATATTCAATATTGAGGTTGTTGTTGAATTTGTTCGTGTTATCAATTTTTATTTTGTTGAAAATTTGTTGTATTTTTAAATGTTGAAGATGTTGTTGAATTTGTTGGTGTTTTACAATGTTGAGGTTGTTGAATTTGTTGGTGTTTATCAAAGATGAGGTTGTTGTTGAATTTGTTGGTGTTTTTCAAATTTGAGGTTGTTGTTGAAATTGTTGGTGATTTTCAATATTGAGGTTGTTGTTGAATTTGGTGTTGTTTTTCAAAGTTGAGGTTGTTGTTGAATTTTTTGGTGATTTTCAATATTGAGGTTGTTGTTGAATTTGTTGTTGGTTTTCAAAGTTGAGGTTGTTGTTGAATTTTTTGGTGATTTTTAATATTGAGGTTGTTGTTGAATTTGTTGTTGTTTTTCAAAGTTGAGGTTGTTGTTGAATTTTTTGGTCTTTTTCATTGTTGCGGTTTTTGTTGAATTTGTTGGTGTGTTTCAATGATGAGTTTGTTGATGAATTTGTTGGTGTTTTTCATTGTTGAGGTTGTTGTTGAAATTGTTGCAGTTTTTCAATGTTGAGGTTCTTGTTGAATTTGTTGGTGTTTTTCAATGTTGAGGTTGTTGAATTTGTTGGAGTATTTCAAAGTTGAGGTTGTTGTTGAATTTTTTGGTCTTTTTCATAGTTGAGGTTGTTGTTGAAATTGTAGGAGTTTTTCAAAGTTGGGGTTGTTGTTGAAATTGTTGGTGATTTTCAATATTGAGGTTGTTGTGGAATTTGTTGGTGTTTTTCAATGTTGGAGATGTTGTTGAATTTTTTGGTGTTTTTCATTCTTGAGGTTGTTGTTGAATTTGTTGGTATTTTTGAATGTTGTTGTTGAATCTGTTGCTGTTTTTCAAAGATGAGGTTGTTGTTGAAATTTTTGGTCTTTTTCATTGTTGAGTTTTTGTTGAATTTGATGGTCTGTTTCAATGTTGAGGTTGTTGTTGAATTTTTTGATGGTTTTCATTGTTGAGGTTGTTGTTGAATTTGTTGGAGATTTTCAATGTTCAAGTTGGTGTATGATTTTTTGCTGTTTTTCATTGTTGAGGTTGTTGTTCAATTTGTTAGTGATTTTAAATATTGAGGTTGTTGTTGAATTTATTGGTGGTTACAATGTTTTTTTAAAAACTTTTTATATTTTTCAAAGTTGAGGTTGCAGTTGAATTTATCGGTGTTTTTTAATGTTGAGGTTGCTGTTGAATTTTTTGGTGTTTATCATTGTCGAGGTTTTTGTTGAATTTGTCTGTTTTTTTGAATGTTGATGTTGCTGTTGAGTTTCTTGGTGTTTTTCATTGTTAAGGTTGTTGTTGAATTTATTGGAGTTTTTCAAAGTTGAGGTTGTTGTTGAAATTGTTGGTGATTTCCAATGTTGAGGTTTTTGAATTTGTTGGTGTTTTTCAAAGTTGAGGTTGCTGTTGAATTTCTAGGTGTTTTGCAATGTTCAGGATGTTGATCTCTTTGTTGGTGATTTTCAATATTGAGGTTGTTGTTGAATTTATTGGTGTTATCAATGGTTTTTTTTTAACGTTTTTGTACTTTTCAAAGTTGAGGTTGCAGTTCAATTTGTTGGTGTTATTCAATGTTGAGGTTGTTGAATTTGCTGGTGTTTTTCAAAGTTGAGGTTGTAGTTGAATATTTTGGAGTTTTTCAATGTTGAGGTTGTTGTTAAATTTGTTGATGATTTTCTGTATTGAGGTTGTTGTTAAATATACTGATGTATTCAATGTTTTTTTAAAAATCTTTTTGTATCTTTCAAAATTGAAGTTGTAGTTGAATTTGTGGCTGCTTTTCAGTGTTGAGGTTGCTGCAATTGTTTATGTTTTTCAATGTTGCGGTTATTGTTGAATTTATTGGTGTCATCAATTGTTTATTTTGAACTTTTTTGTATTTTTCAAAGTTGAGGTTGCAGTTGAATCTAAGTGTTATTGAAAGTTGAGGTTGTTGTTGAATTTTTTGATGTTTTTCATTGTTGAGGTTGTTTTTGAATTTGCTGCTCTTTTTCAGTGTTGAGGTTGTTGAATTTGTTGGTGTTTTTCAAAGTTGAGGTTGTTGTTGAATTTGTTGGTGATATTCAATATTGAGGTTGTTGTTGAATTTGTTCGTGTTATCAATTTTTATTTTGTTGAACTTTGTTGTATTTTTAAAAGTTGAAGATGTTGTTGAATTTGTTGGTGTTTTTCAATATTGAGGTTGTTGAATTTGTTGGTGTTTATCAAAGTTGAGGTTGTTGTTGAATTTGTTGGTGTTTTTGAATGTTGAGGTTGTTGTTGAAATTGTTGGTGATTTTCAATATTGAGGTTGTTGTTGAATTTGTTGGTGTTTTTCAAAGTTGAGGTTGTTGTTGAATTTTTTGGTGATTTTCAATATTGAGGTTGTTTTTGAATTTGTTGTTGTTTTTCAAAGTTGAGGTTGTTGTTGAATTTTTTGTTGATTTTTAATATTGAGGTTGTTGTTGAATTTGTTGTTGTTTTTCAAAGTTGAGGTTATTGTTGAATTTTTTGGTCTTTTTCATTGTTGCGGTTTTTGTTGAATCTGTTGGTGTGTTTCAATGATGAGTTTGTTGATGAATTTGTTGGTATTTTTCAATGTTGATGTTGTTGTTGAAATTGTTGCAGTTTTTCAATGTTGAGGTTCTTGTTGAATTTGTTGGTGTTTTTCAATGTTGAGGTTGTTGAATTTGTTGGAGTATTTCAAAGTTGAGGTTGTTGTTGAATTTTTTGGTCTTTTTCATAGTTGAGGTTGTTGTTCAAATTGTAGGAGTTTTTCAAAGTTGGGGTTGTTGTTGAAATTGTTGGTGATTTTCAATATTGAGGTTGTTGTGGAATTGGTTGGTGTTTTTCAATGTTGGAGATGTTGTTGAATTTTTTGGTGTTTTTCATTCTTGAGGTTGTTGTTGAATTTGTTGGTATTTTTGAATGTTGATGTTGAATCTGTTGCTGTTTTTCAAAGATGAGGTTGTTGTTGAAATTTTTGGTCTTTTTCATTGTTGAGTTTTTGTTGAATTTGATGGTCTGTTTCAATGTTGAGGTTGTTGTTGAATTTTTTGATGGTTTTCATTGTTGAGGTTGTTGTTGAATTTGTTGGAGTTTTTCAATGTTCAAGTTGTTGTATGATTTTTTGCTGTTTTTCATTGTTGAGGTTGTTGTTCAATTTGTTAGTGATTTTAAATATTGAGGTTGTTGTTGAATTTATTGTTGGTTACAATGTTTTTTTAAAAACTTTTTTGTATTTTTCAAAGTTGTGGTTGCAGTTGAATTTATCGGTGTTTTTTAATGTTGAGGTTGCTGTTGAATTTTTTGGTGTTTATCATTGTCGAGGTTTTTGTTGAATTTGTCTGTTTTTTTGAATGTTGATGTTGCAATGAGTTTTTTGGTGTTTTTCATTGTTAAGGTTGTTGTTGAATTTATTGGAGTTTTTCAAAGATGACGTTGTTGTTGAAATTGTTGGTGATTTCCAATGTTGAGGTTTTTGAATTTGTTGGTGTTTTTCAAAGTTGTGGTTGTTGTTGAATTTCTAGGTGTTTTGCAATTTTGAGGATGTTGATCTCTTTGTTGGTGATTTTCAATATTGAGGTTGTTGTTGAATTTATTGGTGTTATCAATGGTTTTTTTTTAACTTTTTTGTACTTTTCAAAGTTGAGGTTGCAGTTCAATTTGTTGGTGTTTTTCAATGTTGAGGTTGTTGAATTTGCTGGTGTTTTTCAAAGTTGAGGTTGTAGTTGAATATTTTGGAGTTTTCAATGTTGAGGTTGTTGTTAAATTTGTTGGTGATTTTCAGTATTGTGGTTGTTGTTAAATATATTGATGTATTCAATGTTTTTTTAAAAATCTTTTTGTATCTTTCAAAATTGAAGTTGTAGTTGAATGTGCGGCTGCTTTTCAGTGTTGAGGTTGCTGCAATTGTTTATGTTTTTCAATGTTGCGGTTGTTGTTGAATTTATTGTTGTCATCAATTGTTTATTTTGAACTTTTTTGTATTTTTCAAAGTTGAGGTTGCAGTTGAATCTAAGTGTTATTGAAAGTTGAGGTTGTTGTTGAATTTTTTGATGTTTTTCATTGTTGAGGTTGTTTTTGAATTTGCTGCTCTTTTTCAGTGTTGAGGTTGTTGAATTTGTTGGTGTTTTTCAAAGTTGAGGTTGTTGTTGAATTTGTTGGTGATATTCAATATTGAGGTTGTTGTTGAATTTGTTCGTGTTATCAATTTTTATTTTGTTGAACTTTGTTGTATTTTTAAAAGTTGAAGATGTTGTTGAATTTGTTGGTGTTTTTCAATGTTGAGGTTGTTGAATTTGTTGGTGTTTATCAAAGTTGAGGTTGTTGTTGAATTTGTTGGTGTTTTTGAATGTTGAGGTTGTTGTTGAAATTGTTGGTGATTTTCAATATTGAGGTTGTTGTTGAATTTGTTGTTGTTTTTCAAAGTTGAGGTTGTTGTTGAATTTTTTGGTGATTTTCAATATTGAGGTTGTTGTTGAAATTGTTGTTGTTTTTCAAAGTTGAGGTTGTTGTTGAATTTGTTGGTCTTTTTCATAGTTGAGGTTGTTGTTGAAATTGTAGGAATTTTTCAAAGTTGGGGGTGTTGTTGAAATTGTTGGTGATTTTCAATATTGAGGTTGTTGTGGAAGTTGTTGGTGTTTTTCAATGTTGGGGATGTTGTTGAATTTTTTGGTGTTTTTCATTCTTGAGGTTGTTGTTGAATTTGTTGGTATTTTTGAATGTTGATGTTGTTGAATCTGTTGCTGTTTTTCAAAGATGAGGTTGTTGTTGAAGTTTTTGGTCTTTTTCATTGTTGAGTTTTTGTTGAATTTGATGGTCTGTTTCAATGTTGAGGTTGTTGTTGAATTTTTTGATGGTTTTCATTGTTGAGGTTGTTGTTGAATTTGTTGGAGTTTTTCAATGTTCAAGTTGTTGTACGATTTTTTGCTGTTTTTCATGGTTGAGGTTGTTGTTCAATTTGTTAGTGATTTTAAATATTGATGTTGTTGTTGAATTTATTGGTGGTTACAATATTTTTTTAAAAAACTTTTCTGTATTTTTCAAAGTTGAGGTTGCAGATGAATTTATCGGTGTTTTTTAATGTTGAGGTTGCTGTTGAATTTTTTGGTGTTTATCATTGTCGAGGTTTTTGTCGAAGTTGTTAGCGTTTTTGAATGTTGAGCTTGATGTTGAATATTTTGGTGTTTTTCATTGTTGAGGTTGTTGTTGAATTTGTTGGAGTATTTCAATGTCGAGGTTGTTGTTGAATTTGTTGTTGTTTTTCAATGTTGAGGTTGTTGAATTTGTTGGTGTTTTTCAAAGTTGTGGTTGTTGTTGAATTTTTTGGTGTTTTTAATTGTTGAGGTCTTTGTTGAATTCGTTGGTTTTTTTGAATGTTGAGGTTGTTGTTGAATTTTTTGGTGTATTTCAATGATGGGGTTGTTGAATTTGTTGGTGTTTATCAAAGTTGAGGTTGTTGTTGAATTTGTTGGTGTTTTTGAATGTTGAGGTTGTTGTTGAAATTGTTGGTGATTTTCAATATTGAGGTTGTTGTTGAATTTGTTGTTGTTTTTCAAAGTTGAGGTTGTTGTTGAATTTGTTGGTGATTTTCAATATTGAGGTTGTTGTTGAAATTGTTGTTGTTTTTCAAAGTTGAGGTTGTTGTTGAATTTTTTGGTCTTTTTCATTGTTGAGGTTTTTGTTGAATTTGTTGGTGTGTTTCAATGATGAATTTGTTGATGAATTTGTTGGTGTTTTTCATTGTTGAGGTTGTTGTTGAAATTGTTGCAGTTTTTCAATGTTGAGGTTCTTGTTGAATTTGTTGGTGTTTTTCAATGTTGAGGTTGTTGAATTTGTTGGAGTATTTCAAAGTTGAGGTTGTTGTTGAATTTGTTGGTCTTTTTCATAGTTGAGGTTGTTGTTGAAATTGTAGGAATTTTTCAAAGTTGGGGGTGTTGTTGAAATTGTTGGTGATTTTCAATATTGAGGTTGTTGTGGAATTTGTTGGTGTTTTTCAATGTTGGGGATGTTGTTGAATTTTTTGGTGTTTTTCATTCTTGAGGTTGTTGTTGAATTTGTTGGTATTTTTGAATGTTGATGTTGTTGAATCTGTTGCTGTTTTTCAAAGATGAGGTTGTTGTTGAAGTTTTTGGTCTTTTTCATTGTTGAGTTTTTGTTGAATTTGATGGTCTGTTTCAATGTTGAGGTTGTTGTTGAATTTTTTGATGGTTTTCATTGTTGAGGTTGTTGTTGAATTTGTTGGAGTTTTTCAATGTTCAAGTTGTTGTACGATTTTTTGCTGTTTTTCATGGTTGAGGTTGTTGTTCAATTTGTTAGTGATTTTAAATATTGATGTTGTTGTTGAATTTATTGGTGGTTACAATATTTTTTTAAAAAACTTTTCTGTATTTTTCAAAGTTGAGGTTGCAGATGAATTTATCGGTGTTTTTTAATGTTGAGGTTGCTGTTGAATTTTTTGGTGTTTATCATTGTCGAGGTTTTTGTTGAAGTTGTTAGCGTTTTTGAATGTTGAGCTTGATGTTGAATATTTTGGTGTTTTTCATTGTTGAGGTTGTTGTTGAATTTGTTGGAGTATTTCAATGTAGAGGTTGTTGTTGAATTTGTTGTTGTTTTTCAATGTTGAGGTTGTTGAATTTGTTGGTGTTTTTCAAAGTTGAGGTTGTTGTTGAATTTTTTGGTGTTTTTAATTGTTGAGGTCTTTGTTGAATTCGTTGGTTTTTTTGAATGTTGAGGTTGTTGTTGAATTTTTTGGTGTATTTCAATGATGGGGTTGTTGAATTTGGTGTTCTTTTTCAAAGTAGACGTTGTTGTTGAATTTTTTGTTGTTTTTCAAAGTTGAGGTTTTAGTTGAAATTGTTGGTGTTTTTGAATGTTGAGGTTTTTGGTAAATTTTTTGATGTTTTTCATTGTTGAGGTTGTTGTTGAATTTGTTGGTGATTTTCAATATTGAAGTTGTATTTGAATTTGTTGCTGTTTTTCACTGTTGATGTTGTTGAATTTGTTGGTGTCTTTCATAGTGAGTATATTGTTGAATATTTTGTTGTTTTTCAATGTTGGGTTGTTGTTGAATTTTTTGGTGTTTTTCATTGTTGAGGTTTTTGTTGAATTTGTTGGTGTTTTGCAATGTTGAAGTTGTTGTTGAATTTGTTGGTGATTTTCAATATTGAAGTTGTATTTGAATTTGTTGCTGTTTTTCACTGTTGATGTTGTTGAATTTGTTGGTGTCTTTCATAGTGAGTATATTGTTGAATATTTTGTTGTTTTTCAATGTTGGGTTGTTGTTGAATTTTTTGGTGTTTTTCATTGTTGAGGTTTTTGTTGAATTTGTTGGTGTTTTGCAATGTTGAAGTTGTTGTTGAATTTGTTGGTGATTTTCAATATTGAGGATGTTGTTGAATTTATTGGTGTTATCAATGGTTTTTTATGAACTTTTTTGTAGTTTTCAAAGTTGTTGTTGCTGTTGAAATTGTTGGTGTTTTTCAATGTCGAGGTTGTTGAATTTGTTGGTGTTTTTCAAAGTTGAGGTTGTTGTTGAATTTTTTGCTGTTTTTCATTGTTGAGGTTTTCGTTGAATTTGTTGGTATTTTTGAATGTTGAGGTTGTTGTTGAATATTTTGGTGTTTTTCATTGTTGAGGTTGTTGTTGAATTTGTTGGTGTTTTTCATTGTTGACGTTGTTGTTGAAATTGTTGGAGTTTTTCAATGTTGAGGTTGTTGTTGAATTTTTTGGTGTTTTTCATTTATTAGTTTCTTGTTGTTGAACTTTTTGATGTTATTCATTGTGAAGGTTATTGTTGAATTTGGTGGTGATTTCCAATATTGAGTTTGTTGTTGAATTTTTTGGTGTTTTTCATTGTTGAGGTTGTTGTTGAATTATTTGATGTTTTTCATTGTTGAGGTTGTTGTTGAAATTGTTGGTGATTTTCAATATTGTGAGTGTTGTTGAATTTATGGGTGTTATCAAAGTTTCTTTTAAAATTTTTTGTATTTTTCAAAGTTGAGTTTGCAGTTGAATTTGTTGGTGTTTTTCAATCTTGAGGTTGTTGAATTTGATGCTGTTTTTTAAAGTTGAGGTTGTTGTTGAATTTTTTGGTGTTATTCATTGTTGAGGTTATTGTTGAATTTGTTGGTGTTTTGGAATGTTGAGGCTGTTGTTGAATTTGTTGCTGTTTTACATTGTTGAGGTTTTTGTAGAATTTGATGGTGATTTTCAATGTTGAGTTTGTTGTTGAATTCTTTGGTGTTTTTCGTTGTTGCGGTTCTTCTTGAAATTGTAGGAGTTTTTCAATGTTGAGGTTGTTCTTGATTTTTTTCTTGTTTTTCATTGTTGAGGTTGTTGTTGAATTTTTGGGTTTTTTTCATTGTTGAGGTTGATGTTGTTGAATATTTTGATGCTTTTCAATGCTGAGGTTGATGTTGAATTTGGTTGTGCTTTTCTATATTGAGGTTGTTGTCGAATTTATTGGTGTTATCAATGGTTTTATTTTTATCTTTTTTGTATTTTTCAAAGTTGATGTTGCAGTTAAATTTGTTGGTGTTTTTCAATGTAGAGGTTGTTGTTGAATTTTTTGGTGTTTTTCATTGCTTAGATTTTTGTTGAATTTGTTGGTGTATTTGAAAGTTGAGGTTGCTGTTGAATTTATTGGTGTTTTTCATTGTTGAGGTTTTTGTTGAATTTGTTGGATTTTTTCAATGTTGAGGTTGTTGAATTTGTTGGTTGTTTCCAATGGTGAGATTTTTGAATTTTTTGTTGTTTTTCAAAGTTGAGGTTGTTGTTGAATATGTTGGTGTTTTTCAATGTTGAGGTTGTTGTTGAATTTGTTGGAGTTTTTCAATGTTGAGGTTGTTGTTGAATTTGTTGGTGTTTTCCAATGCTCAGGTTGTTACATTTGTTTCTGTTTTCCAAAGTTCAGGCTGATGTTGAATTTTTTGGTGTTTTTCATTGTTGAGGTAATTGTTGAATTTGTTGGTGATTTTGAATGTTGAGGTTGTTGTTGAATTTGTTGGTGATTTTCAATGTTGAGGTTGTTGAACTTATTGCTGCTTTTCAAAGTTGAGATTGTTGTTGAATTTGTTGGTGATTTTCAATATTGAGGCTGTCGTTGAATTTGTTGCTTTTTTCAATGTCGGGGTTGTTGAATTTGTTGGTGTTTTCAATATTGAGGTTTTCGAATTTGTTAGTGTTTTTCCAAGTTGAGGATGTTGTTGAATTTTTTGGTGCTTTTCATTGTTGAGGTTTTTGTTGAATTTGTTGGTGTTTTTCATTGTTCAGGTTGTTGTTGAAATTGTTGGAGTTTTTCAACGTTGAGATTGTTGTTGAATTTTTTGGTGTTATCAATGGTTTTTTATGATCTTTTTTTGTAGTTTTCAAAGTTGAGGTTGCAGTTGAATTTGTTGGTGTTTTTCAATGTCGAGGTTGTTGAATTTGTTGGTGTTTTTCAAAGTTGAGGTTGTTGTTGAATTTTTTGGTGTTTTTCATTGTTGAGGTTTTCGTTGAATTTGTTGGTTTTTTTGAATGTAGAGGTTATTGTTGAATTTTTTGGTGTTTTTCATTGTTGAGGTTGTTGTTGAATTTGTTGGTGTTTTTCATTGTTGAGGTTGTTGTTGAAATTGTTGGAGTTTTTCAATGTTGAGATTGTTGTTGAATTTTTTGGTGTTTTTCATTTATTAGTTTCTTGTTGTTGAATTTTTTGATGTTATTCATTGTGGAGGTTATTGTTGAATTTGTTGGTGATTTCCAATATTGAGTTTGTTGTTGAATTTTTTGGTGTTATTCATTGTTGAGGTTGTTGTTGAATTATTTGATGTTTTTCATTGTTGAGGTTGTTGTTGAAATTGTTGGTGATTTTCAATATTGAGGTTATTGTTGAATTTATGGGTGTTATCAAAATTTCTTTTAAAATTTTTTGTATTTTTCAAAGTTGAGTTTGCAGTTGAATTTGTTGGTGTTTTTCAATCTTGTGGTTGTTGAATTTGATGCTGTTTTTTAAAGTTGAGGTTGTTGTTAAATTTTTTGGTGTTTTTCATTGTTGAGGTTGTTGTTGAATTTGTTGGTGTTTTGGAATGTTGAGGCTGTTGTTGAATTTGTTGCTGTTTTACATTGTTGAGGTTTTTGTAGAATTTGATGGTGATTTTCAATGTTGAGTTTGTTGTTGAATTCTTTGGTGTTTTTCGTTGTTGAGGTTGATGTTGTTGAATATTTTGATGCTTTTCATTGCTGAGGTTGACGTTGAATTTGGTTGTGCTTTTCTATATTGTAGTTGTTGTTGAATTTATTGGTGTTATCAATGATTTTTTAAAAAACTTATTTGTATTTTTCAAAGTTCAGGTTGCAGTTGAATTTGTTGGTGTGTTTCAGTGTTGAGGTTGTTGTTGATTTTTTTCTTGATTTTCATTGTTGAGGTTGTTGTTTAATTTTTGGGTGTTTTTCATTGTTGATGTTGATGTTGTTGAATATTTTGATGCTTTTCATTGCTGAGGTTGATGATGAATTTGGTTGTGCTTTTCTATATTGAGGTTGTTGTTGAATTTATTGGTGTTATCAATGATTTTTTAAAAAACTTTTTTGTATTTTTCAAATCTCAGGTTGCAGTTGAATTTGGTGGTGTTTTTCAATATTGAGGTTCTTGAATTTGTTAATGTTTTTCAAAGTTGAGGATGTTGTTGAATTTTTTTGTGCTTTTCATTGTTGATGTTTATTGTTGAATTTGTTGGTGTTTTGCAATGTTGAAGTTGTTGTTGAATTTGTTGGAGATTTTCAATATTGAGGTTGTTGTTGAATTTATTGGTGTTATGAATGGTTTTTTTTGAACTTTATTGTATTTTTCAAAGTTGAGGTTGCAGTTCAATTTGTTGGTGTTTTTCAACGTTGATGTTGTTGACTTTGTTGGTGGTTTTCAAAGTTGAGGTTGTTGTTGAATTTTTTGGTGCTTTTCATTGTTGATGTTTTTCTTGTATTTGTCGGTGTTTTTCATTGTTGAGGTTCTTGATGATGAATTTTTTGATGTTATTCATTGTTGACGTTGTTGTTGAATTTGTTGGTGTTTTTCATTGTTGACGTTGTTGTTGAATTTGTTGGTGTTTTGCAATGTTGATGTTGTTGTTGACTTTGTTGTTATTTTTCATTGTTGATGTTGTTGTTGAATTATTTGATGTTTTTCATTGTTGAGGTTGTTGTTGAAATTGTTGGTGATTTTCAATATTGAGGTTGTTGTTGAATTTATGGGTGCTATCAAATTTTCTTTTAAAATTTTTTGTATTTTTCAAAGTTGAGTTTGCAGTTGAATTTGTTGTTGTTTTTCAATCTTGAGGTTGTTGAATTTGATGCTGTTTTTTAAAGTTGAGGTTGTTGTTGAATTTTTTGGTGTTTTTCATTGTTGAGGTTGTTGTTGAATTTGTTGGTGTTTTGGAATGTTGAGGCTGTTGTTGAATGTTTTGGTGTTTTACATTGTTGAGGTTTGTGTAGAAATTGATTGTGATTTTCAATGTTGAGTTTGTTGTTGAATTCTTTGGTGTTTTTCGTTGTTGCGGTTCTTGTTGAAATTGTTGGAGTTTTTCATTGTTGAGGTTGTTGTCGAATTTTTGGGTGTTTTTCATTGTTGAGGTTGTTGTTGAATTTGTTGGTGTTTTTCATTGTTGAGGTTGTTGTTGAAATTGTTGGAGTTTTTCAATGTTGAGATTGTTGTTGAATTTTTTGGTGTTTTTCATTTATTAGTTTCTTGTTGTTGAATTTTTTGATGTTATTCATTGTGGAGGTTATTGTTGAATTTGTTGGTGATTTCCAATATTGAGTTTGTTGTTGAATTTTTTGGTGTTATTCATTGTTGAGGTTGTTGTTGAATTATTTGATGTTTTTCATTGTTGAGGTTGTTGTTGAAATTGTTGGTGATTTTCAATATTGAGGTTATTGTTGAATTTATGGGTGTTATCAAAATTTCTTTTAAATTTTTTTGTATTTTTCAAAGTTGAGTTTGCAGTTGAATTTGTTGGTGTTTTTCAATCTTGTGGTTGTTGAATTTGATGCTGTTTTTTAAAGTTGAGGTTGTTGTTAAATTTTTTGGTGTTTTTCATTGTTGAGGTTGTTGTTGAATTTGTTGGTGTTTTGGAATGTTGAGGCTGTTGTTGAATTTGTTGCTGTTTTACATTGTTGAGGTTTTTGTAGAATTTGATGGTGATTTTCAATGTTGAGTTTGTTGTTGAATTCTTTGGTGTTTTTCGTTGTTGAGGTTGATGTTGTTGAATATTTTGATGCTTTTCATTGCTGAGGTTGACGTTGAATTTGGTTGTGCTTTTCTATATTGTAGTTGTTGTTGAATTTATTGGTGTTATCAATGATTTTTTAAAAAACTTATTTGTATTTTTCAAAGTTCAGGTTGCAGTTGAATTTGTTGGTGTGTTTCAGTGTTGAGGTTGTTGTTGATTTTTTTCTTGATTTTCATTGTTGAGGTTGTTGTTTAATTTTTGGGTGTTTTTCATTGTTGATGTTGATGTTGTTGAATATTTTGATGCTTTTCATTGCTGAGGTTGATGATGAATTTGGTTGTGCTTTTCTATATTGAGGTTGTTGTTGAATTTATTGGTGTTATCAATGATTTTTTAAAAAACTTTTTTGTATTTTTCAAATCTCAGGTTGCAGTTGAATTTGTTGGTGTTTTTCAATATTGAGGTTCTTGAATTTGTTAATGTTTTTCAAAGTTGAGGATGTTGTTGAATTTTTTTGTGCATTTCATTGTTGATGTTTATTGTTGAATTTGTTGGTGTTTTGCAATGTTGAAGTTGTTGTTGAATTTGTTGGAGATTTTCAATATTGAGGTTGTTGTTGAATTTATTGGTGTTATGAATGGTTTTTTTTGAACTTTATTGTATTTTTCAAAGTTGAGGTTGCAGTTCAATTTGTTGGTGTTTTTCAACGTTGATGTTGTTGACTTTGTTGGTGGTTTTCAAAGTTGAGGTTGTTGTTGAATTTTTTGGTGCTTTTCATTGTTGATGTTTTTCTTGTATTTGTCGGTGTTTATCATTGTTGAGGTTCTTGTTGATGAATTTTTTGATGTTATTCATTGTTGACGTTGTTGTTGAATTTGTTGGTGTTTTTCATTGTTGACGTTGTTGTTGAATTTGTTGGTGTTTTGCAATGTTGATGTTGTTGTTGACTTTGTTGTTATTTTTCATTGTTGATGTTGTTGAATTATTTGATGTTTTTCATTGTTGAGGTTGTTGTTGAAATTGTTGGTGATTTTCAATATTGAGGTTGTTGTTGAATTTATGGGTGCTATCAAATTTTCTTTTAAAATTTTTTGTATTTTTCAAAGTTGAGTTTGCAGTTGAATTTGTTGTTGTTTTTCAATCTTGAGGTTGTTGAATTTGATGCTGTTTTTTAAAGTTGAGGTTGTTGTTGAAGTTTTTGGTGTTTTTCATTGTTGAGGTTGTTGTTGAATTTGTTGGTGTTTTGGAATGTTGAGGCTGTTGTTGAATGTTTTGGTGTTTTACATTGTTGAGGTTTGTGTAGAAATTGATTGTGATTTTCAATGTTGAGTTTGTTGTTGAATTCTTTGGTGTTTTTCGTTGTTGCGGTTCTTGTTGAAATTGTTGGAGTTTTTCATTGTTGAGGTTGTTGTTGAATTTTTGGGTGTTTTTCATTGTTGAGGTTGATGTTGTTGAATATTTTGATGCTTTTCATTTCTGAGGTTGATGTTGAATTTGGTTGTGCTTTTCTATATTGAGGTTGTTGTTGAATTTATTGGTTTTATCAATGATTTTTTAAAAACTTTTTGGTATTTTTCAAATCTCAGGTTGCAGTTGAATTTGTTGGTGTTTTTCAATATTGAGGTTCTTGAATTTGTTAATGTTTTTCAAAGTTGAGGATGTTGTTGAATTTTTTTGTGCTTTTCATTGTTGATGTTTATTGTTGAATTTGTTGGTGTTTTGCAATGTTGAAGTTGTTGTTGAATTTGTTGGAGATTTTCAATATTGAGGTTGTTGTTGAATTTATTGGTGTTATGAGTGGTTTTTTTTGAACTTTATTGTATTTTTCAAAGTTGAGGTTGCAGTTCAATTTGTTGGTGTTTTTCAACGTTGATGTTGTTGACTTTGTTGGTGGTTTTCAAAGTTGAGGTTGTTGTTGAATTTTTTGGTGCTTTTCATTGTTGATGTTTTTCTTGTATTTGTCGGTGTTTTTCATTGTTGAGGTTCTTGTTGATGAATTTTTTGATGTTATTCATTGTTGACGTTGTTGTTGAATTTGTTGGTGTTTTTCATTGTTGACGTTGTTGTTGAATTTGTTGGTGTTTTGCAATGTTGATGTTGTTGTTGACTTTGTTGTTATTTTTCATTGTTGATGTTGTTGTTGAATTATTTGATGTTTTTCATTGTTGAGGTTGTTGTTGAAATTGTTGGTGATTTTCAATATTGAGGTTGTTGTTGAATTTATGGGTGCTATCAAATTTTCTTTTAAAATTTTTTGTATTTTTCAAAGTTGAGTTTGCAGTTGAATTTGTTGTTGTTTTTCAATCTTGAGGTTGTTGAATTTGATGCTGTTTTTTAAAGTTGAGGTTGTTGTTGAAGTTTTTGGTGTTTTTCATTGTTGAGGTTGTTGTTGAATTTGTTGGTGTTTTGGAATGTTGAGGCTGTTGTTGAATGTTTTGGTGTTTTACATTGTTGAGGTTTGTGTAGAAATTGATTGTGATTTTCAATGTTGAGTTTGTTGTTGAATTCTTTGGTGTTTTTCGTTGTTGCGGTTCTTGTTGAAATTGTTGGAGTTTTTCATTGTTGAGGTTGTTGTTGAATTTTTGGGTGTTTTTCATTGTTGAGGTTGATGTTGTTGAATATTTTGATGCTTTTCATTTCTGAGGTTGATGTTGAATTTGGTTGTGCTTTTCTATATTGAGGTTGTTGTTGAATTTATTGGTTTTATCAATGATTTTTTTAAAAACTTTTTGGTATTTTTCAAAGTTCAGGTTGCAGTTGAATTTGTTGGTGTTTTTCAATACTGAAGTTCTTGAATTTGTTAGTGTTTTTCAAAGTTGAGGATGCTGTTGAATTTTTTGGTGCTTTTCATTGTTGAAGTTTTTGTTGAATTTGTTGGTGTTTTGCAATGTTGAAGTTGTTGTTGAATTTGTTGGAGATTTTCAATATTGAGGTTGTTGTTGAATTTATTGGTGTTATCAAAGGTTTTTTTTGAACTTTTTTGTATTTTTCAAAGTTGAGGTTGCATTTGAATTTGTTGGTGTTTTTCAACGTTGAGGTTTTTGACTTTATTGGTGGTTTTCAAAGTTGAGGTTGTTGTTGAATTTTTTGGTGCTTTTCATTGTTGATGTTTTTCCTGTATTTGTCGGTGTTTTTCATTGTTGAGGTTCTTGTTGATGAATTTTTTGATGTTACTCATTGTTGACGTTGTTGTTGAATTTGTTGGTGTTTTTCATTGTTGACGTTGTTGTTGAATTTGTTGGTGTTTTGCAATGTTGATGTTGTTGTTGACTTTGTTGTTATTTTTCATTGTTGAGGTTGTTGTTGAATTATTTGATGTTTTCCATTGTTGAGGTTGTTGTTGAAATTGTTGGTGATTTTCAATATTGAGGTTGTTGTTGAATTTATGGGTGTTATCAAATTTTCTTTTAAAATTTTGTGTATTTTTCAAAGTTGAGTTTGCAGTTGAATTTGTTGGTGTTTTTCATTGTTTTGGATTTTGTTGAATTTGTTGGTGTTTTTGAATGATGAGGTTGCTGTTGAATTTTTTGGTGTTTTTTATTATTGAGTTTGTTGTTGAATTTGTTGGAGTTTTCCAAAGTTGAGGTTGTTTTTGAATTCGTTGGTGTTTTCCAATGTTGATGTTTTTGAATTTGTTAGTGTTTTTCAAAGTTGAGGTTGTTGTTGAATTTATTGGTGTTATATATGTCTTTTTTAAATTTTTTTGTGTTTTTCATAGTTGAGGTTGCAGTTGAATTTGTTGGTGTTTTTCAATGTTGAGGTTGTTGGATTTGTTGCTGTTTTTCAAAGTTGAGGTTTTTGTTGAATTTTTTGGTGTTTTGGAATGTTGAGTTAGTTGTTGAATTTTTTGATGTTTTTCATTATTGAGGTTTATGTTGCATTTGATGGTGATTTTCAATGTTGAGTTTATTGTTGAATTTTTTGGTGTTTTTCATTGTTGAGGTTTTTGTTGAATTTGTTGCTGTTTTTCATTGTTGAGGTTGTTGTTGAATTTGTTGGTGTTTTTCATTGTTGAGGTTGTTGTTGAAATTGTTGGAGTTTTTCAATGTTGAGGTTGTTGTTGAATTTTTTGGTGTTTTTCATTGTTGAGGTTGTTGTTTAAATTGTTGGTGATTTTCAATATTATTCAATATTGACGTTGATGTTGAATTTATGCGTGTTATCAATGTTTCTTTTAAAATTTTTTGTATTTTTCAAAGTTGAGTTTGCAGTTGAATTTGTTGGTGTTTTTCTCTCTTGAGGTTGTTGAATTTGATGCTGTTTTTTAAAGTTGAGGTTGTTGTTGAATTTTTTGGTGTTTTTCATTGTTGATGTTGTTGCTGAATTTGTTGGTGTTTTGGAATGTTGAGGTTGTTGTTGAATTTATTGCTGTTTTACATTGTTGAGGTTTTTGTAGAATTTGATGGTCATTTTCAATGTTGAGTTTGTTGTTGAATTCTTTTGTGTTTTTCGTTGTTGCGGTTCTTGTTGAAATTGTAGGAGTTTTTCAGTGTTGAGGTTGTTGTTGATTTTTTTCTTGTTTTTCATTGTTGAGGTTGTTGTTGAATTTTTGTGTGTTTTTCATTGTTGAGGTTGATGTTGTTGAATATTTTGATGCTTTTCATTGCTGAGGTTGATGTTGAATTTGGTTGTGCTTTTCTATATTGAGGTTGTTGTCGAATTTATTGGTGTTATCAATGGTTTTATTTTTATCTTCTTAGTATTTTTCAAAGTTGATGTTGCAGTTAAATTTGTTGGTGTTTTTCAATGTTGAGGTTGTTGACTTTGTTGGTGTTTTTCAAAGTTAAGGTTGTTGTTGAATTTTTTGGTGTTTTTCATTGCTTAGGTTTTTGTTGAATTTGTTGGTGTATTTGAAAGTTGAGGTTGCTGCTGAATTTTTTGGTGTTTTTCATTGTTGAGGTTGTTGTTGAATTTGTTGGAGTTTTTCAATGTTGAGGTTGTTGAATTTGTTGGTTGTTTCCAATGATGAGATTTTTGATTTTTTTGTTGTTTTTCAAAGTTGAGGTTGTTGTTGAATATGTTGGTGTTTTTCAATGTTGAGGTTGTTGTTGCATTTGTTGGAGTTTTTCAATGTTGACGTTGTTGTTGAATTTGTTGGTGTTTTCCAATGCTCAGGTTATTACATTTGTCTGTGTTTTCCAAAGTTCAGGTTGATGTTGAATTTTTTGGCGTTTTTCATTGTTGAGGTAATTGATGAATTTGTTGGTGTTTTTGAATGTTGAGATTGTTGTTGAATTTGTTGGTGATTTTCAATGTTGAGGTTGTTGAATTTATTGCTGTTTTTCAAAGTTGAGATTGTTGTTGAATTTGTTGGTGATTTTCAATATTGAGGTTGTCATTGAATTTGTTGCTTTTTTCAATGTTGGGGTTGTTGAATTTGTTGGTGTTTTTCAATATTGAGGTTGTTGTATTTGTTAGTGTTTTTCCAAGTTGAGGATGTTGTTGAATTTTTTGGTGATTTTCATTGATGAGGTTTTTGTTGAATTTGTTGGTGTTTTGCAATGTTGAAGTTGTTGTTGAATTTTTTGGTGATTTTCAACATTGAGGTTGTTGTTGAATTTATGGGTGTTATCAAAGTTTCTTTTAAAAATCATTGTATTTTTCAAAGTTGAGTTTGCAGTTGAATTTGTTGGTGTTTTTCAATGTTGAGATTGTTGAATTTGATGCTGTTTTTTAAAGTTGATGTTGTTGTTGAATTTTTTGGTGTTTTTCATTGTTTTGGACTTTGTTCAATTTGTTGGTGTTTTTGAATGATGAGGTTGCTGTTGAATTTTTTCGTGTTTTTTATTGTTGAGTTTGTTGTTGAATTTGTTGGAGTTTTCCAAAGTTGAGGTTGTTGTTTAATTCGTTGGTGTTTTCCAATGTTGATGTTTTTGAATTTGCTGGTGTTTTTCAAAGTTGAGGTTGCTGTTGAATTTATTGGTGTTATATATGTCTTTTTTAAAGTTTTTTTGTGTTTTTCATAGTTGAGGTTGCAGTTGACTTTGTTGTTGTTTTTCAATGTCGAGCTTGTTGAATTTGTTGGTGTTTTTCAATGTTGAGATTGTTGTTGAATTTTTTATTGTTTTTCATTGCTGAGGTTTTTGTTGAATTTGTTGCTGTTTTTGAATGTTGAAGTTGTTGTTGAATTTGTTATTGTTTTTCAATGTCGAGCTTGTTGAATTTGTAGTTGTTTTTCAAAGTTGAGGTTGTTGTTGAATTTTTTGGTGTTTTTCATTGCTGAGGTTTTTGTTGAATTTGTTGCTGTTTTTGAATGTTGAAGTTGTTGTTGATTTTGTTGTTGTTTTTCAATGTCGAGCTTGTTGAATTTGTTGTTGTTTTTCAAAGTTGATATTTTTGTTGAATTTTTTGGTGTTTTTCATTGTTGAGGTTTTTGTTGAATTTGTTGCTGTTTTTCATTGTTGAGGTTGTTGTTGAATTTCTTGGTGTTTTTCATTGTTGAGGTTGTTGTTGAATTATTTGATGTTTTTCTTTGTTGAGGTTGTTTTTTAAATTGTTGGTGATTTCAATATTTTTCAATATTGACGTTGATGTTTAATTTATGGGTGTTATCAATGTTTCTTTTAAAATTTTTTGTGTTTTTCAAAGTTGAGTTTGCAGTTGAATTTGTTGTTGTTTTTCAATCTTGAGGTTGTTGAATTTGATGCTGTTTTTTAAAGTTGAGGTTGTTGTTGAAGTTTTTGGTGTTTTTCATTGTTGAGGTTGTTGTTGAATTTGTTGGTGTTTTGGAATGTTGAGGCTGTTGTTGAATGTTTTGGTGTTTTACATTGTTGAGGTTTGTGTAGAAATTGATTGTGATTTTCAATGTTGAGTTTGTTGTTGAATTCTTTGGTGTTTTTCGTTGTTGCGGTTCTTGTTGAAATTGTTGGAGTTTTTCATTGTTGAGGTTGTTGTTGAATTTTTGGGTGTTTTTCATTGTTGAGGTTGATGTTGTTGAATATTTTGATGCTTTTCATTTCTGAGGTTGATGTTGAATTTGGTTGTGCTTTTCTATATTGAGGTTGTTGTTGAATTTATTGGTTTTATCAATGATTTTTTAAAAACTTTTTGGTATTTTTCAAATCTCAGGTTGCAGTTGAATTTGTTGGTGTTTTTCAATATTGAGGTTCTTGAATTTGTTAATGTTTTTCAAAGTTGAGGATGTTGTTGAATTTTTTTGTGCTTTTCATTGTTGATGTTTATTGTTGAATTTGTTGGTGTTTTGCAATGTTGAAGTTGTTGTTGAATTTGTTGGAGATTTTCAATATTGAGGTTGTTGTTGAATTTATTGGTGTTATGAGTGGTTTTTTTTGAACTTTATTGTATTTTTCAAAGTTGAGGTTGCAGTTCAATTTGTTGGTGTTTTTCAACGTTGATGTTGTTGACTTTGTTGGTGGTTTTCAAAGTTGAGGTTGTTGTTGAATTTTTTGGTGCTTTTCATTGTTGATGTTTTTCTTGTATTTGTCGGTGTTTTTCATTGTTGAGGTTCTTGTTGATGAATTTTTTGATGTTATTCATTGTTGACGTTGTTGTTGAATTTGTTGGTGTTTTTCATTGTTGACGTTGTTGTTGAATTTGTTGGTGTTTTGCAATGTTGATGTTGTTGTTGACTTTGTTGTTATTTTTCATTGTTGATGTTGTTGTTGAATTATTTGATGTTTTTCATTGTTGAGGTTGTTGTTGAAATTGTTGGTGATTTTCAATATTGAGGTTGTTGTTGAATTTATGGGTGCTATCAAATTTTCTTTTAAAATTTTTTGTATTTTTCAAAGTTGAGTTTGCAGTTGAATTTGTTGTTGTTTTTCAATCTTGAGGTTGTTGAATTTGATGCTGTTTTTTAAAGTTGAGGTTGTTGTTGAAGTTTTTGGTGTTTTTCATTGTTGAGGTTGTTGTTGAATTTGTTGGTGTTTTGGAATGTTGAGGCTGTTGTTGAATGTTTTGGTGTTTTACATTGTTGAGGTTTGTGTAGAAATTGATTGTGATTTTCAATGTTGAGTTTGTTGTTGAATTCTTTGGTGTTTTTCGTTGTTGCGGTTCTTGTTGAAATTGTTGGAGTTTTTCATTGTTGAGGTTGTTGTTGAATTTTTGGGTGTTTTTCATTGTTGAGGTTGATGTTGTTGAATATTTTGATGCTTTTCATTTCTGAGGTTGATGTTGAATTTGGTTGTGCTTTTCTATATTGAGGTTGTTGTTGAATTTATTGGTTTTATCAATGATTTTTTTAAAAACTTTTTGGTATTTTTCAAAGTTCAGGTTGCAGTTGAATTTGTTGGTGTTTTTCAATACTGAAGTTCTTGAATTTGTTAGTGTTTTTCAAAGTTGAGGATGCTGTTGAATTTTTTGGTGCTTTTCATTGTTGAAGTTTTTGTTGAATTTGTTGGTGTTTTGCAATGTTGAAGTTGTTGTTGAATTTGTTGGAGATTTTCAATATTGAGGTTGTTGTTGAATTTATTGGTGTTATCAAAGGTTTTTTTTGAACTTTTTTGTATTTTTCAAAGTTGAGGTTGCATTTGAATTTGTTGGTGTTTTTCAACGTTGAGGTTTTTGACTTTATTGGTGGTTTTCAAAGTTGAGGTTGTTGTTGAATTTTTTGGTGCTTTTCATTGTTGATGTTTTTCCTGTATTTGTCGGTGTTTTTCATTGTTGAGGTTCTTGTTGATGAATTTTTTGATGTTACTCATTGTTGACGTTGTTGTTGAATTTGTTGGTGTTTTTCATTGTTGACGTTGTTGTTGAATTTGTTGGTGTTTTGCAATGTTGATGTTGTTGTTGACTTTGTTGTTATTTTTCATTGTTGAGGTTGTTGTTGAATTATTTGATGTTTTCCATTGTTGAGGTTGTTGTTGAAATTGTTGGTGATTTTCAATATTGAGGTTGTTGTTGAATTTATGGGTGTTATCAAATTTTCTTTTAAAATTTTGTGTATTTTTCAAAGTTGAGTTTGCAGTTGAATTTGTTGGTGTTTTTCATTGTTTTGGATTTTGTTGAATTTGTTGGTGTTTTTGAATGATGAGGTTGCTGTTGAATTTTTTGGTGTTTTTTATTATTGAGTTTGTTGTTGAATTTGTTGGAGTTTTCCAAAGTTGAGGTTGTTTTTGAATTCGTTGGTGTTTTCCAATGTTGATGTTTTTGAATTTGTTAGTGTTTTTCAAAGTTGAGGTTGTTGTTGAATTTATTGGTGTTATATATGTCTTTTTTAAATTTTTTTGTGTTTTTCATAGTTGAGGTTGCAGTTGAATTTGTTGGTGTTTTTCAATGTTGAGGTTGTTGGATTTGTTGCTGTTTTTCAAAGTTGAGGTTTTTGTTGAATTTTTTGGTGTTTTGGAATGTTGAGTTAGTTGTTGAATTTTTTGATGTTTTTCATTATTGAGGTTTATGTTGCATTTGATGGTGATTTTCAATGTTGAGTTTATTGTTGAATTTTTTGGTGTTTTTCATTGTTGAGGTTTTTGTTGAATTTGTTGCTGTTTTTCATTGTTGAGGTTGTTGTTGAATTTGTTGGTGTTTTTCATTGTTGAGGTTGTTGTTGAAATTGTTGGAGTTTTTCAATGTTGAGGTTGTTGTTGAATTTTTTGGTGTTTTTCATTGTTGAGGTTGTTGTTTAAATTGTTGGTGATTTTCAATATTATTCAATATTGACGTTGATGTTGAATTTATGCGTGTTATCAATGTTTCTTTTAAAATTTTTTGTATTTTTCAAAGTTGAGTTTGCAGTTGAATTTGTTGGTGTTTTTCTCTCTTGAGGTTGTTGAATTTGATGCTGTTTTTTAAAGTTGAGGTTGTTGTTGAATTTTTTGGTGTTTTTCATTGTTGATGTTGTTGCTGAATTTGTTGGTGTTTTGGAATGTTGAGGTTGTTGTTGAATTTATTGCTGTTTTACATTGTTGAGGTTTTTGTAGAATTTGATGGTCATTTTCAATGTTGAGTTTGTTGTTGAATTCTTTTGTGTTTTTCGTTGTTGCGGTTCTTGTTGAAATTGTAGGAGTTTTTCAGTGTTGAGGTTGTTGTTGATTTTTTTCTTGTTTTTCATTGTTGAGGTTGTTGTTGAATTTTTGTGTGTTTTTCATTGTTGAGGTTGATGTTGTTGAATATTTTGATGCTTTTCATTGCTGAGGTTGATGTTGAATTTGGTTGTGCTTTTCTATATTGAGGTTGTTGTCGAATTTATTGGTGTTATCAATGGTTTTATTTTTATCTTCTTAGTATTTTTCAAAGTTGATGTTGCAGTTAAATTTGTTGGTGTTTTTCAATGTTGAGGTTGTTGACTTTGTTGGTGTTTTTCAAAGTTAAGGTTGTTGTTGAATTTTTTGGTGTTTTTCATTGCTTAGGTTTTTGTTGAATTTGTTGGTGTATTTGAAAGTTGAGGTTGCTGCTGAATTTTTTGGTGTTTTTCATTGTTGAGGTTGTTGTTGAATTTGTTGGAGTTTTTCAATGTTGAGGTTGTTGAATTTGTTGGTTGTTTCCAATGATGAGATTTTTGATTTTTTTGTTGTTTTTCAAAGTTGAGGTTGTTGTTGAATATGTTGGTGTTTTTCAATGTTGAGGTTGTTGTTGCATTTGTTGGAGTTTTTCAATGTTGACGTTGTTGTTGAATTTGTTGGTGTTTTCCAATGCTCAGGTTATTACATTTGTCTGTGTTTTCCAAAGTTCAGGTTGATGTTGAATTTTTTGGCGTTTTTCATTGTTGAGGTAATTGATGAATTTGTTGGTGTTTTTGAATGTTGAGATTGTTGTTGAATTTGTTGGTGATTTTCAATGTTGAGGTTGTTGAATTTATTGCTGTTTTTCAAAGTTGAGATTGTTGTTGAATTTGTTGGTGATTTTCAATATTGAGGTTGTCATTGAATTTGTTGCTTTTTTCAATGTTGGGGTTGTTGAATTTGTTGGTGTTTTTCAATATTGAGGTTGTTGTATTTGTTAGTGTTTTTCCAAGTTGAGGATGTTGTTGAATTTTTTGGTGATTTTCATTGATGAGGTTTTTGTTGAATTTGTTGGTGTTTTGCAATGTTGAAGTTGTTGTTGAATTTTTTGGTGATTTTCAACATTGAGGTTGTTGTTGAATTTATGGGTGTTATCAAAGTTTCTTTTAAAAATCATTGTATTTTTCAAAGTTGAGTTTGCAGTTGAATTTGTTGGTGTTTTTCAATGTTGAGATTGTTGAATTTGATGCTGTTTTTTAAAGTTGATGTTGTTGTTGAATTTTTTGGTGTTTTTCATTGTTTTGGACTTTGTTCAATTTGTTGGTGTTTTTGAATGATGAGGTTGCTGTTGAATTTTTTCGTGTTTTTTATTGTTGAGTTTGTTGTTGAATTTGTTGGAGTTTTCCAAAGTTGAGGTTGTTGTTTAATTCGTTGGTGTTTTCCAATGTTGATGTTTTTGAATTTGCTGGTGTTTTTCAAAGTTGAGGTTGCTGTTGAATTTATTGGTGTTATATATGTCTTTTTTAAAGTTTTTTTGTGTTTTTCATAGTTGAGGTTGCAGTTGACTTTGTTGTTGTTTTTCAATGTCGAGCTTGTTGAATTTGTTGGTGTTTTTCAATGTTGAGATTGTTGTTGAATTTTTTATTGTTTTTCATTGCTGAGGTTTTTGTTGAATTTGTTGCTGTTTTTGAATGTTGAAGTTGTTGTTGAATTTGTTATTGTTTTTCAATGTCGAGCTTGTTGAATTTGTAGTTGTTTTTCAAAGTTGAGGTTGTTGTTGAATTTTTTGGTGTTTTTCATTGCTGAGGTTTTTGTTGAATTTGTTGCTGTTTTTGAATGTTGAAGTTGTTGTTGATTTTGTTGTTGTTTTTCAATGTCGAGCTTGTTGAATTTGTTGTTGTTTTTCAAAGTTGATATTTTTGTTGAATTTTTTGGTGTTTTTCATTGTTGAGGTTTTTGTTGAATTTGTTGCTGTTTTTCATTGTTGAGGTTGTTGTTGAATTTCTTGGTGTTTTTCATTGTTGAGGTTGTTGTTGAATTATTTGATGTTTTTCTTTGTTGAGGTTGTTTTTTAAATTGTTGGTGATTTCAATATTTTTCAATATTGACGTTGATGTTTAATTTATGGGTGTTATCAATGTTTCTTTTAAAATTTTTTGTGTTTTTCAAAGTTGAGTTTGCAGTTGAATTTGTTGGTGTTTTTCAATGTTGAGGTTGTTGAATTTGATGCTGTTTTTTAAAGTAAAGGTTGTTGTTGAATTTTTTGGTGTTTTTCATTGCTGAGGTTTTTGTTGAATTTGTTGCTGTTTTTGAATGTTGAAGTTGTTGTTGATTTTGTTGGTGTTTTTCAATGTCGAGCTTGTTGAATTTGTTGTTGTTTTTCAAAGTTGATATTTTTGTTGAATTTTTTGGTGCTTTTCATTGTTGAGGTTTTTGTTGAATTTGTTGCTGTTTTTCATTGTTGAGGTTGTTGTTGAATTTGTTGGTGTTTTTCATTGTTGATGTTGTTGTTGAATTATTTGATGTTTTTCTTTGTTGAGGTTGTTGTTTAAATTGTTGGTGATTTTCAATATTTTTCAATATTGACGTTGATGTTGAATTTATGGGTGTTATCAATGTTTTTTTAAAAATTTTTTGTGTTTTTCAAAGTTGAGTTTGCAGTTGAATTTGTTGGTGTTTTTCAATGTTGAGGTTGTTGAATTTGATGCTGTTTTTTAAAGTTGAGGTTGTTGTTGAATTTTTTGCTGTTTTCCATTGTTGAGGTTGTTGCTGAATTTGTTGGTGTTTTGGACTGTTGAGGTTGTTGTTGAATTTTTTGCTGTTTTACATTGTTGAGGTTTTTGTAGAATTTGATGGTCATTTTCAATGTTGAGTTTGTTGTTGAATTCTTTGGTGTTTTTCGTTGTTGCGGTTCTTGTTGAAATTGTTGGAGTTTTTCAGTGTTGATGTTGATTTTTTTTTGTTTTTCATTGTTGAGGTTGTTGTTGAATTTTTGGGTGTTTTTCATTGTTGAGGTTGTTGTTGAATTTGGTGGTGATTTTCTATGTTGAGGTTGTTGTTGAATTTATTGGTGTTAGTAATGTTTGTTTTAAACTTTTTTGCATTTTTCAAAGTTGAGGTTGCAGTTGAATTTGTTGGTGCATTGTAGTGTTGAGGTTGTTGTTGAATTTGTTTGTGATTTGCAATGTTGATGATGTTGTTGAATTTATTGGTGTTATCAATGGTTTTTTGAAGTTTTTTGTATTTTTCAAAGTTGAGGTTGCAGTTGAACTTGGTGCTTTTCTTCAAAGTTGAGGTTGTTGTTGAATTTTATGATGTTTTTCATTGTTGAGGTTGTTGTTGAATTTGCTGCTCCTTTTCAATGTTGAGGTTGTTGCACCTGTTGGTGTTTTTCAAAGTTAAAGTTGTTGGTGAATTTGTTGGTGATATTCAATATTGAGGTTGTTGTTGAATTTGTTGGTGTTATCAATTTTTATTTTGTTGTACTTTTTTGTATTTTTAAATGTTGAGTTTGTTGTTGAATTTTTTGGTGTTTTACAATGTTGAGGCTGTTGAATTTGATGGTATTTTTCAAAGTTGAGGTTGTTGTTGAATTTTTTGGTGTTTTTGAATGTTGGGGTTGTTGTTGAATATTTTGCTGTTTTTCATTGTTGAGGTTGTTGTTGAATTTTTTGCTGTTTTTCATTGATGCGGTTTTTGTTGAAATTGATGGAGTTTTTCAATGTTGAGGTTGTTGTTAATTTTTTTGGTGTTTTTCATTGTTGAGGTTGTTGTTGAATTTGTTGATGTTTTTCATTGTTGAACTTTTTCAATTTGTCGGTGTTTTTCAAAGTTGAGGCTGTTGTTTAATTATTTGACTTTTTTCATTTTTGAGGTTTTTGTTGAATTTGTTGGTGTTTTTGAATGTTGAGGTTGTTGTTGAATTTTTTGATGTTTTTCATTGTTGAGATTGTTGTTGAATTTGTTGGAGTTTTTCAATGTTGAGGTTGTTTTTTAATTTTTTTGGTGTTTTTCATTGTTGAGGTTGTTGTTGAATTTTTGGGTTTTTTTCATTGTTGAGGTTGTTGAATTGGTTGCTGTTTTTCAATGTTGAAATTTTTCAATTTGTCGGTGTTTTTCAAAGTTGAGGCTGTTGTTGAATATTTTGGTGTTTTTCAAAGTTGAGGCTGTTGTTGAATATTTTGGTGTTTTTCAATGTTGAGGCTGCAGTTTATATTTATTGGTTTTTTTCATTGTTGAGGTTGTTGTTGAATTTGTTGGTGTTTTTGAATGTTGAGGTTGTTGAATCTGTTGCTGTTTTTCAAATTTGAGGTTGTTGTTGAATTATATGGTGTTTTTCATTGTTGAGGTTTTTGTTGAATTTGTTGGTGTTTTTCAATGTTGAGTTTGTTGTTGAATTTTTTGGTGTTTTTTATTGTTGAGGATGTTGTTGCAATTGTTGGAGTTTTTCAATGTTGGGGTTGTTGTTGAATTTTTTGATAATTTTCATTGTTGAGGTTGTTGTTGAATTTCTTGGTGATTTTCAATATTGAGGTTATTGTTGAATTTACTGTTGGTATCAATGTTTTTTTTTTAACTTTTTTGTATTTTTCAAAGTTGAGGTTGCAGTTGAATTTTTTTGGTGATTTTCATTGTTGAGGTTTTTGTTGATTTTGTTGTTGTTTTTGAATGTTGAGATTGCGGTTGAATTTTTTGGTGTTTTTGATTGTAGTGGTTCTTTTTGAATTTGTTGGTGATTTTTAATATTGAGGTTGTAGTTGAATTTGCTGGTGTTTTCCATTGTTGAGGTTGTTGATGAATATGTTGCTGATTTTCAATATTGAGGTTGTTGTTGAATTTTTTGGCGTTATCAATGATTTTTTTAAAACTGTTTTGTGTTTTTCAAGGTTGAGGTTGCAGTTGAATTTGTTGGTGTTTTTCAATGTTGAGGTTGTTGTTGAATATTTTGGTGTTTTTCAATGTTGATGTTGTTGTTGAATTTGTTGGAGTTTTTCAATGTTGAGGTTGTTGTTGAATTTGTTGGTATTTTCCAATGTTCAGGGTGTTGTATTTGTTTGCGTTTTCCAAAGTTCAGGTTGTTGTTGAATTTGTTTGTGTTTTTGAATGTTGAGGTTGTCGTTGAATTTGTTGTCGATTTTCAATGTTGAGGTTGTTGAATGTATTGGTGTTTTTCAAAGTTGAGATTGTTGTTGAATTTGTTGGTGCTTATCAATATTGTGGTTGTAGATGAATTTGTTGGGGATTTTCTAAGTTGACTTTGTCGTTGAATATTTTGGTGTTTTTCAATGTTGAGTTGTTGTTCAATTTTCTGGTGTTTTTCATTGTTGAGGTTGTTGTTGAATTTTTTGATGTTTTTCATTGTTGAGGTTGTTTTTGAATTTGTTGGTGATTTTCAATGTTGAGTTTGCTGTTGAATTTTTTGGTGTTTTTCATTGTTGAGGTTGTTGTTGAAATTGTTGGTGTTTTTCAATGTTGTGGTTGTTGTTGCATTTTTTGGTGTTGTTCATTGTTGCGGTCGTTGTTGTTGAATTTTTTGATGTGCTTCATTGTTGAGGTTGTTTTTGAATTTGTTGGTGATTTTCAATATGGAGGTTGTTGTTGAATGTCTTGGAGTTTTTCAATGTTGAGGTTGCTGAATTTGTTGGTGTTTTTCATTGTTGAGATTTTTGTTGAATTCGTTGGTGTTTTTGAATGTTGAGGTTTTTGAATCTGTCGGTGTTTTTCAAAGTTGAGGTTGTTGTTGAATTTTTTTGTGTTCTTCATTATTGAGGTTGTTGTTGTTGAATTTTTTGATGTTATTCAATGTTGAGGTTGTTGTTGAATTTGTTGGTGATTTTCAATATTGACGTTGTTGTTGAATTTGTTGGTGTTATCACTGTTTTTTTTGAACTTTTTCGTATTTTAGAAAGTTGAGGTTGCAGTTGAATATGTTGGTGTTTTTCAATTTTGAACTTATTGAATTTGTTGGTGTTTTTCAAAGTTGAGGTTTTTGTTGAACTTTTTGGTGTTTTTCATTGTTGAGGTTTTTGTTGAATTGTTTTGTGTTTTTGAATGTTGAGGTTGTTTTTGAATTTTTGGGTGCTTTTCATTGTTGAGGTTGCAGTTGAATTTGTTGGTGTTTTGCAATTTTGAGGTTCTTGTTTACTTTGTTGGTAATTTTCAATATTGAGGTTCTTGTTGAATTTATTTTTGTTATCAATGGTTTTTTTTGAACTTTTTTGTATATTTCAAAGTTGAGGTTGCTGTTGAATTTGTTGGTGATTTTCAATGTTGAGGTTGTTGAATTTATTGCTGTTTTTCAAAGTTCAGATTGTTGTTGAACTTGTTGGTGATTTTCAATATTGAGGTTGTCGTTGAATTTGTTGCTTTTTTCAGTGTTGGGGTTGTTGAATTTGTTTGTGTTTTTCAATATAGAGGTTGTTGAATTTGTTAGTGTTTTTCAAAGTTGTGGATGTTGTTGAATTTTTTGGTGCTTTTCATTGTTGAGGTTTTTGTTGAATTTGTTGGTGTTTTGCAATGTTGAAGTTGTTGTTGAATTTGTTGGTGATTTTCAATATTGAGGTTGTTGTTGAATTTATTGGTGTTATCAATGGTTTTTTATGATCTTCTTTGTATTTTTCAAAGTTGAGGTTGCAGTTGAATTTGTTGGTGTTTTTCAATGTCGAGGTTGTTGAATTCGTTGGTGTTTTTCAAAGTTGATGTTGTTGTTGAATTTTTTGGTGTTTATTATTGTTGAGGTTTTCGTTGAATTTGTTTGTTGTTTTTGAATGTTGAGGTTGTTGTTGAATTTTTTGGTGTTTTTCATTGTTGAGGTTGTTGTTGAATTTGGTGGTGTTTTTCATTGTTGAGGTTGCTGTTGAAATTGTTGGAGTTTTTCAATGTTGAGGTTGTTGTTGAATTTTTTGGTGTTTTTCATTGCTGAGGTTTTTGTTGAATTTGTTGCTGTTTTTGAATGTTGAAGTTGTTGTTGATTTTGTTGGTGTTTTTCAATGTCGAGCTTGTTGAATTTGTTGTTGTTTTTCAAAGTTGATATTTTTGTTGAATTTTTTGGTGCTTTTCATTGTTGAGGTTTTTGTTGAATTTGTTGCTGTTTTTCATTGTTGAGGTTGTTGTTGAATTTGTTGGTGTTTTTCATTGTTGATGTTGTTGTTGAATTATTTGATGTTTTTCTTTGTTGAGGTTGTTGTTTAAATTGTTGGTGATTTTCAATATTTTTCAATATTGACGTTGATGTTGAATTTATGGGTGTTATCAATGTTTTTTTAAAAATTTTTTGTGTTTTTCAAAGTTGAGTTTGCAGTTGAATTTGTTGGTGTTTTTCAATGTTGAGGTTGTTGAATTTGATGCTGTTTTTTAAAGTTGAGGTTGTTGTTGAATTTTTTGCTGTTTTCCATTGTTGAGGTTGTTGCTGAATTTGTTGGTGTTTTGGACTGTTGAGGTTGTTGTTGAATTTTTTGCTGTTTTACATTGTTGAGGTTTTTGTAGAATTTGATGGTCATTTTCAATGTTGAGTTTGTTGTTGAATTCTTTGGTGTTTTTCGTTGTTGCGGTTCTTGTTGAAATTGTTGGAGTTTTTCAGTGTTGATGTTGATTTTTTTTTGTTTTTCATTGTTGAGGTTGTTGTTGAATTTTTGGGTGTTTTTCATTGTTGAGGTTGTTGTTGAATTTGGTGGTGATTTTCTATGTTGAGGTTGTTGTTGAATTTATTGGTGTTAGTAATGTTTGTTTTAAACTTTTTTGCATTTTTCAAAGTTGAGGTTGCAGTTGAATTTGTTGGTGCATTGTAGTGTTGAGGTTGTTGTTGAATTTGTTTGTGATTTGCAATGTTGATGATGTTGTTGAATTTATTGGTGTTATCAATGGTTTTTTGAAGTTTTTTGTATTTTTCAAAGTTGAGGTTGCAGTTGAACTTGGTGCTTTTCTTCAAAGTTGAGGTTGTTGTTGAATTTTATGATGTTTTTCATTGTTGAGGTTGTTGTTGAATTTGCTGCTCCTTTTCAATGTTGAGGTTGTTGCACCTGTTGGTGTTTTTCAAAGTTAAAGTTGTTGGTGAATTTGTTGGTGATATTCAATATTGAGGTTGTTGTTGAATTTGTTGGTGTTATCAATTTTTATTTTGTTGTACTTTTTTGTATTTTTAAATGTTGAGTTTGTTGTTGAATTTTTTGGTGTTTTACAATGTTGAGGCTGTTGAATTTGATGGTATTTTTCAAAGTTGAGGTTGTTGTTGAATTTTTTGGTGTTTTTGAATGTTGGGGTTGTTGTTGAATATTTTGCTGTTTTTCATTGTTGAGGTTGTTGTTGAATTTTTTGCTGTTTTTCATTGATGCGGTTTTTGTTGAAATTGATGGAGTTTTTCAATGTTGAGGTTGTTGTTAATTTTTTTGGTGTTTTTCATTGTTGAGGTTGTTGTTGAATTTGTTGATGTTTTTCATTGTTGAACTTTTTCAATTTGTCGGTGTTTTTCAAAGTTGAGGCTGTTGTTTAATTATTTGACTTTTTTCATTTTTGAGGTTTTTGTTGAATTTGTTGGTGTTTTTGAATGTTGAGGTTGTTGTTGAATTTTTTGATGTTTTTCATTGTTGAGATTGTTGTTGAATTTGTTGGAGTTTTTCAATGTTGAGGTTGTTTTTTAATTTTTTTGGTGTTTTTCATTGTTGAGGTTGTTGTTGAATTTTTGGGTTTTTTTCATTGTTGAGGTTGTTGAATTGGTTGCTGTTTTTCAATGTTGAAATTTTTCAATTTGTCGGTGTTTTTCAAAGTTGAGGCTGTTGTTGAATATTTTGGTGTTTTTCAAAGTTGAGGCTGTTGTTGAATATTTTGGTGTTTTTCAATGTTGAGGCTGCAGTTTATATTTATTGGTTTTTTTCATTGTTGAGGTTGTTGTTGAATTTGTTGGTGTTTTTGAATGTTGAGGTTGTTGAATCTGTTGCTGTTTTTCAAATTTGAGGTTGTTGTTGAATTATATGGTGTTTTTCATTGTTGAGGTTTTTGTTGAATTTGTTGGTGTTTTTCAATGTTGAGTTTGTTGTTGAATTTTTTGGTGTTTTTTATTGTTGAGGATGTTGTTGCAATTGTTGGAGTTTTTCAATGTTGGGGTTGTTGTTGAATTTTTTGATAATTTTCATTGTTGAGGTTGTTGTTGAATTTCTTGGTGATTTTCAATATTGAGGTTATTGTTGAATTTACTGTTGGTATCAATGTTTTTTTTTTAACTTTTTTGTATTTTTCAAAGTTGAGGTTGCAGTTGAATTTTTTTGGTGATTTTCATTGTTGAGGTTTTTGTTGATTTTGTTGTTGTTTTTGAATGTTGAGATTGCGGTTGAATTTTTTGGTGTTTTTGATTGTAGTGGTTCTTTTTGAATTTGTTGGTGATTTTTAATATTGAGGTTGTAGTTGAATTTGCTGGTGTTTTCCATTGTTGAGGTTGTTGATGAATATGTTGCTGATTTTCAATATTGAGGTTGTTGTTGAATTTTTTGGCGTTATCAATGATTTTTTTAAAACTGTTTTGTGTTTTTCAAGGTTGAGGTTGCAGTTGAATTTGTTGGTGTTTTTCAATGTTGAGGTTGTTGTTGAATATTTTGGTGTTTTTCAATGTTGATGTTGTTGTTGAATTTGTTGGAGTTTTTCAATGTTGAGGTTGTTGTTGAATTTGTTGGTATTTTCCAATGTTCAGGGTGTTGTATTTGTTTGCGTTTTCCAAAGTTCAGGTTGTTGTTGAATTTGTTTGTGTTTTTGAATGTTGAGGTTGTCGTTGAATTTGTTGTCGATTTTCAATGTTGAGGTTGTTGAATGTATTGGTGTTTTTCAAAGTTGAGATTGTTGTTGAATTTGTTGGTGCTTATCAATATTGTGGTTGTAGATGAATTTGTTGGGGATTTTCTAAGTTGACTTTGTCGTTGAATATTTTGGTGTTTTTCAATGTTGAGTTGTTGTTCAATTTTCTGGTGTTTTTCATTGTTGAGGTTGTTGTTGAATTTTTTGATGTTTTTCATTGTTGAGGTTGTTTTTGAATTTGTTGGTGATTTTCAATGTTGAGTTTGCTGTTGAATTTTTTGATGTTTTTCATTGTTGAGGTTGTTGTTGAAATTGTTGGTGTTTTTCAATGTTGTGGTTGTTGTTGCATTTTTTGGTGTTGTTCATTGTTGCGGTCGTTGTTGTTGAATTTTTTGATGTGCTTCATTGTTGAGGTTGTTTTTGAATTTGTTGGTGATTTTCAATATGGAGGTTGTTGTTGAATGTCTTGGAGTTTTTCAATGTTGAGGTTGCTGAATTTGTTGGTGTTTTTCATTGTTGAGATTTTTGTTGAATTCGTTGGTGTTTTTGAATGTTGAGGTTTTTGAATCTGTCGGTGTTTTTCAAAGTTGAGGTTGTTGTTGAATTTTTTTGTGTTCTTCATTATTGAGGTTGTTGTTGTTGAATTTTTTGATGTTATTCAATGTTGAGGTTGTTGTTGAATTTGTTGGTGATTTTCAATATTGACGTTGTTGTTGAATTTGTTGGTGTTATCACTGTTTTTTTTGAACTTTTTCGTATTTTAGAAAGTTGAGGTTGCAGTTGAATATGTTGGTGTTTTTCAATTTTGAACTTATTGAATTTGTTGGTGTTTTTCAAAGTTGAGGTTTTTGTTGAACTTTTTGGTGTTTTTCATTGTTGAGGTTTTTGTTGAATTGTTTTGTGTTTTTGAATGTTGAGGTTGTTTTTGAATTTTTGGGTGCTTTTCATTGTTGAGGTTGCAGTTGAATTTGTTGGTGTTTTGCAATTTTGAGGTTCTTGTTTACTTTGTTGGTAATTTTCAATATTGAGGTTCTTGTTGAATTTATTTTTGTTATCAATGGTTTTTTTTGAACTTTTTTGTATATTTCAAAGTTGAGGTTGCTGTTGAATTTGTTGGTGATTTTCAATGTTGAGGTTGTTGAATTTATTGCTGTTTTTCAAAGTTCAGATTGTTGTTGAACTTGTTGGTGATTTTCAATATTGAGGTTGTCGTTGAATTTGTTGCTTTTTTCAGTGTTGGGGTTGTTGAATTTGTTTGTGTTTTTCAATATAGAGGTTGTTGAATTTGTTAGTGTTTTTCAAAGTTGTGGATGTTGTTGAATTTTTTGGTGCTTTTCATTGTTGAGGTTTTTGTTGAATTTGTTGGTGTTTTGCAATGTTGAAGTTGTTGTTGAATTTGTTGGTGATTTTCAATATTGAGGTTGTTGTTGAATTTATTGGTGTTATCAATGGTTTTTTATGATCTTCTTTGTATTTTTCAAAGTTGAGGTTGCAGTTGAATTTGTTGGTGTTTTTCAATGTCGAGGTTGTTGAATTCGTTGGTGTTTTTCAAAGTTGATGTTGTTGTTGAATTTTTTGGTGTTTATTATTGTTGAGGTTTTCGTTGAATTTGTTTGTTGTTTTTGAATGTTGAGGTTGTTGTTGAATTTTTTGGTGTTTTTCATTGTTGAGGTTGTTGTTGAATTTGGTGGTGTTTTTCATTGTTGAGGTTGCTGTTGAAATTGTTGGAGTTTTTCAATGTTGAGGTTGTTGTTGAATTTTTTGGTGTTTTTCATTTATTAGTTTCTTGTTGTTGAATTTTTTGATGTTATTCATTATGGAGGTTATTGTTAAATTTGTTGGTGATTTCCAATATTGAGTTTGTTGTTGAATTTTTTGGTGATTTTCATTGTTTTGGACTTTGTTGAAATATTTGGTGTTTTTGAATGATGAGGTTGCTGTTGAATTTTTTCGTGTTTTTTATTGTTGAGTTTGTTGTTGAATTTGTTGGAGTTTTCCAAAGTTGAGGTTGTTGTTTAATTCGTTGGTGTTTTCCAATGTTGATGTTTTTGAATTTGCTGGTGTTTTTCAAAGTTGAGGTTGCTGTTGAATTTATTGGTGTTATATATGTCTTTTTTAAAGTTTTTTGTGTTTTTCATAGTTGAGGTTGCAGTTGAATTTGTTGGTGTTTTTCAATGTTGAGGTTGTTGGATTTGTTGCTGTTTTTCAAAGTTGAGGTTTTTGTTGAATTTTTTGGTGTTTTGGAATGTTGAGTTAGTTGTTGAATTTTTTGATGTTTTTCATTATTGAGGTTTATGTTGAATTTGATGGTGATTTTCAATGTTGAGTTTATTGTTGAATTTTTTTGCTGTTTTTCATTGATGCGGTTTTTGTTGAAATTGATGGAGTTTTTCAATGTTGAGGTTGTTGTTAATTTTTTGGGTGTTTTTCATTGTTGAGGTTGTTGTTGAATTTGTTGGTGTTTTTCATTGTTGAGGTTGTTGAATTGGTTGGTGTTTTTCAAAGTTGAGGATGTTGTTTAATTATTTGACTTTTTTCATTTTTGAGGTTTTTGTTGAATTTGTTGGTGTTTTTGAATGTTGAGGTTGTTGTTGAATTTTTTGATGTTTTTCATTGTTGAGATTGTTGTTGAATTTTTGGGTTTTTTTCATTGTTGAGGTTGTTGAATTGGTTGCTGTTTTTCAATGTTGAACTTTTTCAATTTGTCGGTGTTTTTCAAAGTTGAGGCTGTTGTTGAATATTTTGGTGTTTTTCAAAGTTGAGGCTGTTGTTGAATATTTTGGTGTTTTTCAATGTTGAGGCTGCAGTTTATATTTGTTGGTTTTTTTCAATGTTGAGGTTGTTGAATTTGTTGGTGTTTTTCAAAGTTGATGTTGTTATTGAATTTTTTGGTATTTTTCATTTTTGAGGTTTTTGTTGAATTTGTTGGTGTTTTTGAAGGTTGAGGTTGTTGTTGAGTTATTTGATGTTTTTCAATGTTGAGGATTTTGTTGAATTTGACGGTGATTTTCAATGTTGAGTTTGTTGTAGAATTTTTTGGTGTTTTTCATTGTTGCGATTGTTGTTGAAATTTTGGGAGTTTTTCAATGTTGAGGTTGTTGTTGATTTTTTTGGTGTATTTCATTGTTAGGTTGTTGTTGAATTTTTGGGTGTTTTTCATTGCTGAGGTTGTTGTTGAATTTGGTGGTGATTTTCTATATTGAGGGTGTTGTTGAATTTATTGGTGTTATTAATGTATTTTTTAATCTTTTTTGCATTTTTCAAAGTTGAGGTTGCAGTTGAATTTGATGGTGTTTTGCAGTGTTGAGATTGCTGTTGAATTTGTTGGAGATTTGCAATGTTGATGTTGTTGTTGAATTTATTGGTGTTATCAATGGTTTTTTTGAACTTTTTTGTATTTTTCAAAGTTGAGGTGGCAGTTGAATTTGGTGGTTTTCTTCAAAGTTGAGGTTGTTGTTGAATTTTTTGATGTTTTTCATTGTTGAGGTTGTTGTTGAAATTGCTGCTCTTTTTCAATGTTGAAGTTGTTGAACTTGTTGGTGTTTTTCAAAGTTAAGGTTGTTGGTGAATTTGTTGGTGATATTCAATATTGAGGTTGTTGTTGATTTTGTTGGTGTTATCAATTATTATTTTGTTGTACTTTTTGGTATTTTAAAAAGTTGAGGTTGTTGTTGAATTTGTTGGTGTTTTTCAACGTTGAGGCTTTTTAATTTGTTGGTATTTTTCAAAGTTGAGGTTGTTGTTGAATTATTTGGTGTTTTTGAATGTTGGGGTTGTTGAATCTGTTGCTCTTTTTCAAATTTGTGATTGTTGTTGAATTATTTGGTGTTTTTCATTGTTGAGGTTTTTGTTGAATTTGTTGGTGTTTTTCAATGTTGAGTTTGTTGTTGAATTTTTTGGTGTTTTTTATTGTTGAGGTTGTTGTTGCAATTGTTGGAGTTTTTCAATGTTGAGTTTGTTATTGACTATTTTGATGATTTTCATTGTTGAGGTTGTTGTTGAATTTCTTGGTGATTTTCAATATTGAGTTTGTTGTTGAATTTACTGTTGGTATCAATCTTTTTTTTAAAACTTTTTTGTATTTTGTAAAGTTGAGGTTGCAGTTGAATATTTTTGGTGATATTCATTGTTGAGGTTTTTGGTGATTTTGTTGTTGTTTTTGAATGTTGAGATTGCAGTTGAATTTTTTGGTTTTTTTGATTGTTGAGGTTCTTTTTGAATTTGTTTGGTGATTTTTAATATTGTGGTTGTAGTTGAATTTGCTGGTGTTTTCCATTGTTGAGGTTGTTGATGAATATGTTGCTGATTTTCAGTATTGAGGTTGTTGTTGAATTTTTTGGCGTTATCAATGATTTTTTTAAAACTGTTTTGTGTTTTTCAAAGTTGAGGTTGCAGTTGAATTTGTTGGTGTTTTTCAATGTTGAGGTTGTTGTTGAATTTGTTGGAGTTTTTCAATGTTGAGGTTGTTGTTGAATTTGTTGGTATTTTCCAATGTTCAGGGTGTTGCATTTGTTTGCGTTTTCCAAAGTTCAGGTCGTTGTTGAATTTTTTGGTGTTTTTCATTGTTGAGGTAGTTGTTGAATTTGTTGGTGTTTTTGAATGTTGAGGTTGTCGTTGAATTTGTTGTCGATTTTCAATGTTGAGGTTGTTGAATTTATTGGTGTTATTCAAAGTTGAGATTGTTGTTGAATTTGTTGGTGCTTATCAATATTGAGGTTGTAGTTGAATTTGTTGGTGATTATCAAAGTTGAGTTTGTCCTTGAATATTTTGGTGTTTTTCAATGTTGGGTTGTTGTAGAATTTTCTGGAGTTTTTCATTGTTGAGGTTGTTGTTGAATTTTTTTGATGTTTTTCATTGTTGAGGTTGTTGTTGAATTTGTTGGTGATTTTCAATGTTGAGTTTGCTGTTGAATTTTTTGGTGTTCTTCATTGTTGAGGTTGTTATTGAAATTTTTGGAGTTTTTCAATGTTGTGGTTGTTGTTGCATTTTTTGGTGTTGTTCATTGTTGCGGTCGCTGTTGTTGAATTTTTTGATGTGCTTCATTGTTGAGGTTGTGGATTAATTTGTTGATGATTTTCAATATTGAAGTTGTTGTTGAATTTATTGGTGTTATCAATGTTTTTTTTATAACTTTTTTGTATTTATCAAAGTTGAGGTTGCAGTTGAATTTGTTGGTGTTTTTCAATGTTGAGGTTGCTGAATTTGTTGGTGTTTTTCAAAGTTGAGGTTGTTGTTGAATTTGTTGGTATTTTTCATTGTTGAGGTTTTGGTTGAATTTGTTGGTATTTTTGAATGTTGAGGTTGTTGTTGAGTTTTTTGATGTTTTTCAATGTTGAGGATTTTGTTGAATTTGATGGTGATTTTCAATGTTGAGGTTGTTGTTGAATTTTTTAGTGTTTTTCATTGTTGAGGTTGTTGTTGAATTTGTTGGTGCTTTTGATTGTTGAGGTTGTTGTTGAAATTGTAGGTGATTTTCAATATGGAGGTTGTTGTTGAATGTCTTGGAGTTTTTCAATGTTGAGGTTGCTGAATTTGTTGGTGTTTTTCATTGTTGAGATTTTTGTTGAATTCGTTGGTGTTTTTGAATGTTGAGGTTTTTGAATCTGTCGGTGTTTTTCAAAGTTGAGGTTGTTGTTGAATTTTTTTGTGTTCTTCATTATTGAGGTTGTTGTTGTTGAATTTTTTGATGTTATTCAATGTTGAGGTTGTTGTTGAATTTGTTGGTGATTTTCAATATTGACGTTGTTGTTGAATTTGTTGGTGTTATCACTGTTTTTTTTGAACTTTTTCGTATTTTAGAAAGTTGAGGTTGCAGTTGAATATGTTGGTGTTTTTCAATTTTGAACTTATTGAATTTGTTGGTGTTTTTCAAAGTTGAGGTTTTTGTTGAACTTTTTGGTGTTTTTCATTGTTGAGGTTTTTGTTGAATTGTTTTGTGTTTTTGAATGTTGAGGTTGTTTTTGAATTTTTGGGTGCTTTTCATTGTTGAGGTTGCAGTTGAATTTGTTGGTGTTTTGCAATTTTGAGGTTCTTGTTTACTTTGTTGGTAATTTTCAATATTGAGGTTCTTGTTGAATTTATTTTTGTTATCAATGGTTTTTTTTGAACTTTTTTGTATATTTCAAAGTTGAGGTTGCTGTTGAATTTGTTGGTGATTTTCAATGTTGAGGTTGTTGAATTTATTGCTGTTTTTCAAAGTTCAGATTGTTGTTGAACTTGTTGGTGATTTTCAATATTGAGGTTGTCGTTGAATTTGTTGCTTTTTTCAGTGTTGGGGTTGTTGAATTTGTTTGTGTTTTTCAATATAGAGGTTGTTGAATTTGTTAGTGTTTTTCAAAGTTGTGGATGTTGTTGAATTTTTTGGTGCTTTTCATTGTTGAGGTTTTTGTTGAATTTGTTGGTGTTTTGCAATGTTGAAGTTGTTGTTGAATTTGTTGGTGATTTTCAATATTGAGGTTGTTGTTGAATTTATTGGTGTTATCAATGGTTTTTTATGATCTTCTTTGTATTTTTCAAAGTTGAGGTTGCAGTTGAATTTGTTGGTGTTTTTCAATGTCGAGGTTGTTGAATTCGTTGGTGTTTTTCAAAGTTGATGTTGTTGTTGAATTTTTTGGTGTTTATTATTGTTGAGGTTTTCGTTGAATTTGTTTGTTGTTTTTGAATGTTGAGGTTGTTGTTGAATTTTTTGGTGTTTTTCATTGTTGAGGTTGTTGTTGAATTTGGTGGTGTTTTTCATTGTTGAGGTTGCTGTTGAAATTGTTGGAGTTTTTCAATGTTGAGGTTGTTGTTGAATTTTTTGGTGTTTTTCATTTATTAGTTTCTTGTTGTTGAATTTTTTGATGTTATTCATTATGGAGGTTATTGTTAAATTTGTTGGTGATTTCCAATATTGAGTTTGTTGTTGAATTTTTTGGTGATTTTCATTGTTTTGGACTTTGTTGAAATATTTGGTGTTTTTGAATGATGAGGTTGCTGTTGAATTTTTTCGTGTTTTTTATTGTTGAGTTTGTTGTTGAATTTGTTGGAGTTTTCCAAAGTTGAGGTTGTTGTTTAATTCGTTGGTGTTTTCCAATGTTGATGTTTTTGAATTTGCTGGTGTTTTTCAAAGTTGAGGTTGCTGTTGAATTTATTGGTGTTATATATGTCTTTTTTAAAGTTTTTTGTGTTTTTCATAGTTGAGGTTGCAGTTGAATTTGTTGGTGTTTTTCAATGTTGAGGTTGTTGGATTTGTTGCTGTTTTTCAAAGTTGAGGTTTTTGTTGAATTTTTTGGTGTTTTGGAATGTTGAGTTAGTTGTTGAATTTTTTGATGTTTTTCATTATTGAGGTTTATGTTGAATTTGATGGTGATTTTCAATGTTGAGTTTATTGTTGAATTTTTTTGCTGTTTTTCATTGATGCGGTTTTTGTTGAAATTGATGGAGTTTTTCAATGTTGAGGTTGTTGTTAATTTTTTGGGTGTTTTTCATTGTTGAGGTTGTTGTTGAATTTGTTGGTGTTTTTCATTGTTGAGGTTGTTGAATTGGTTGGTGTTTTTCAAAGTTGAGGATGTTGTTTAATTATTTGACTTTTTTCATTTTTGAGGTTTTTGTTGAATTTGTTGGTGTTTTTGAATGTTGAGGTTGTTGTTGAATTTTTTGATGTTTTTCATTGTTGAGATTGTTGTTGAATTTTTGGGTTTTTTTCATTGTTGAGGTTGTTGAATTGGTTGCTGTTTTTCAATGTTGAACTTTTTCAATTTGTCGGTGTTTTTCAAAGTTGAGGCTGTTGTTGAATATTTTGGTGTTTTTCAAAGTTGAGGCTGTTGTTGAATATTTTGGTGTTTTTCAATGTTGAGGCTGCAGTTTATATTTGTTGGTTTTTTTCAATGTTGAGGTTGTTGAATTTGTTGGTGTTTTTCAAAGTTGATGTTGTTATTGAATTTTTTGGTATTTTTCATTTTTGAGGTTTTTGTTGAATTTGTTGGTGTTTTTGAAGGTTGAGGTTGTTGTTGAGTTATTTGATGTTTTTCAATGTTGAGGATTTTGTTGAATTTGACGGTGATTTTCAATGTTGAGTTTGTTGTAGAATTTTTTGGTGTTTTTCATTGTTGCGATTGTTGTTGAAATTTTGGGAGTTTTTCAATGTTGAGGTTGTTGTTGATTTTTTTGGTGTATTTCATTGTTAGGTTGTTGTTGAATTTTTGGGTGTTTTTCATTGCTGAGGTTGTTGTTGAATTTGGTGGTGATTTTCTATATTGAGGGTGTTGTTGAATTTATTGGTGTTATTAATGTATTTTTTAATCTTTTTTGCATTTTTCAAAGTTGAGGTTGCAGTTGAATTTGATGGTGTTTTGCAGTGTTGAGATTGCTGTTGAATTTGTTGGAGATTTGCAATGTTGATGTTGTTGTTGAATTTATTGGTGTTATCAATGGTTTTTTTGAACTTTTTTGTATTTTTCAAAGTTGAGGTGGCAGTTGAATTTGGTGGTTTTCTTCAAAGTTGAGGTTGTTGTTGAATTTTTTGATGTTTTTCATTGTTGAGGTTGTTGTTGAAATTGCTGCTCTTTTTCAATGTTGAAGTTGTTGAACTTGTTGGTGTTTTTCAAAGTTAAGGTTGTTGGTGAATTTGTTGGTGATATTCAATATTGAGGTTGTTGTTGATTTTGTTGGTGTTATCAATTATTATTTTGTTGTACTTTTTGGTATTTTAAAAAGTTGAGGTTGTTGTTGAATTTGTTGGTGTTTTTCAACGTTGAGGCTTTTTAATTTGTTGGTATTTTTCAAAGTTGAGGTTGTTGTTGAATTATTTGGTGTTTTTGAATGTTGGGGTTGTTGAATCTGTTGCTCTTTTTCAAATTTGTGATTGTTGTTGAATTATTTGGTGTTTTTCATTGTTGAGGTTTTTGTTGAATTTGTTGGTGTTTTTCAATGTTGAGTTTGTTGTTGAATTTTTTGGTGTTTTTTATTGTTGAGGTTGTTGTTGCAATTGTTGGAGTTTTTCAATGTTGAGTTTGTTATTGACTATTTTGATGATTTTCATTGTTGAGGTTGTTGTTGAATTTCTTGGTGATTTTCAATATTGAGTTTGTTGTTGAATTTACTGTTGGTATCAATCTTTTTTTTAAAACTTTTTTGTATTTTGTAAAGTTGAGGTTGCAGTTGAATATTTTTGGTGATATTCATTGTTGAGGTTTTTGGTGATTTTGTTGTTGTTTTTGAATGTTGAGATTGCAGTTGAATTTTTTGGTTTTTTTGATTGTTGAGGTTCTTTTTGAATTTGTTTGGTGATTTTTAATATTGTGGTTGTAGTTGAATTTGCTGGTGTTTTCCATTGTTGAGGTTGTTGATGAATATGTTGCTGATTTTCAGTATTGAGGTTGTTGTTGAATTTTTTGGCGTTATCAATGATTTTTTTAAAACTGTTTTGTGTTTTTCAAAGTTGAGGTTGCAGTTGAATTTGTTGGTGTTTTTCAATGTTGAGGTTGTTGTTGAATTTGTTGGAGTTTTTCAATGTTGAGGTTGTTGTTGAATTTGTTGGTATTTTCCAATGTTCAGGGTGTTGCATTTGTTTGCGTTTTCCAAAGTTCAGGTCGTTGTTGAATTTTTTGGTGTTTTTCATTGTTGAGGTAGTTGTTGAATTTGTTGGTGTTTTTGAATGTTGAGGTTGTCGTTGAATTTGTTGTCGATTTTCAATGTTGAGGTTGTTGAATTTATTGGTGTTATTCAAAGTTGAGATTGTTGTTGAATTTGTTGGTGCTTATCAATATTGAGGTTGTAGTTGAATTTGTTGGTGATTATCAAAGTTGAGTTTGTCCTTGAATATTTTGGTGTTTTTCAATGTTGGGTTGTTGTAGAATTTTCTGGAGTTTTTCATTGTTGAGGTTGTTGTTGAATTTTTTTGATGTTTTTCATTGTTGAGGTTGTTGTTGAATTTGTTGGTGATTTTCAATGTTGAGTTTGCTGTTGAATTTTTTGGTGTTCTTCATTGTTGAGGTTGTTATTGAAATTTTTGGAGTTTTTCAATGTTGTGGTTGTTGTTGCATTTTTTGGTGTTGTTCATTGTTGCGGTCGCTGTTGTTGAATTTTTTGATGTGCTTCATTGTTGAGGTTGTGGATTAATTTGTTGATGATTTTCAATATTGAAGTTGTTGTTGAATTTATTGGTGTTATCAATGTTTTTTTTATAACTTTTTTGTATTTATCAAAGTTGAGGTTGCAGTTGAATTTGTTGGTGTTTTTCAATGTTGAGGTTGCTGAATTTGTTGGTGTTTTTCAAAGTTGAGGTTGTTGTTGAATTTGTTGGTATTTTTCATTGTTGAGGTTTTGGTTGAATTTGTTGGTATTTTTGAATGTTGAGGTTGTTGTTGAGTTTTTTGATGTTTTTCAATGTTGAGGATTTTGTTGAATTTGATGGTGATTTTCAATGTTGAGGTTGTTGTTGAATTTTTTAGTGTTTTTCATTGTTGAGGTTGTTGTTGAATTTGTTGGTGCTTTTGATTGTTGAGGTTGTTGTTGAAATTGTAGGTGATTTTCAATATGGAGGTTGTTGTTGAATGTCTTGGAGTTTTTCAATGTTGAGGTTGCTGAATTTGTTGGTGTTTTTCATTGTTGAGATTTTTGTTGAATTCGTTGGTGTTTTTGAATGTTGAGGTTTTTGAATCTGTCGGTGTTTTTCAAAGTTGAGGTTGTTGTTGAATTTTTTTGTGTTCTTCATTATTGAGGTTGTTGTTGTTGAATTTTTTGATGTTATTCAATGTTGAGGTTGTTGTTGAATTTGTTGGTGATTTTCAATATTGACGTTGTTGTTGAATTTGTTGGTGTTATCACTGTTTTTTTTGAACTTTTTCGTATTTTAGAAAGTTGAGGTTGCAGTTGAATATGTTGGTGTTTTTCAATTTTGAACTTATTGAATTTGTTGGTGTTTTTCAAAGTTGAGGTTTTTGTTGAACTTTTTGGTGTTTTTCATTGTTGAGGTTTTTGTTGAATTGTTTTGTGTTTTTGAATGTTGAGGTTGTTTTTGAATTTTTGGGTGCTTTTCATTGTTGAGGTTGCAGTTGAATTTGTTGGTGTTTTGCAATTTTGAGGTTCTTGTTTACTTTGTTGGTAATTTTCAATATTGAGGTTCTTGTTGAATTTATTTTTGTTATCAATGGTTTTTTTTGAACTTTTTTGTATATTTCAAAGTTGAGGTTGCTGTTGAATTTGTTGGTGATTTTCAATGTTGAGGTTGTTGAATTTATTGCTGTTTTTCAAAGTTCAGATTGTTGTTGAACTTGTTGGTGATTTTCAATATTGAGGTTGTCGTTGAATTTGTTGCTTTTTTCAGTGTTGGGGTTGTTGAATTTGTTTGTGTTTTTCAATATAGAGGTTGTTGAATTTGTTAGTGTTTTTCAAAGTTGTGGATGTTGTTGAATTTTTTGGTGCTTTTCATTGTTGAGGTTTTTGTTGAATTTGTTGGTGTTTTGCAATGTTGAAGTTGTTGTTGAATTTGTTGGTGATTTTCAATATTGAGGTTGTTGTTGAATTTATTGGTGTTATCAATGGTTTTTTATGATCTTCTTTGTATTTTTCAAAGTTGAGGTTGCAGTTGAATTTGTTGGTGTTTTTCAATGTCGAGGTTGTTGAATTCGTTGGTGTTTTTCAAAGTTGATGTTGTTGTTGAATTTTTTGGTGTTTATTATTGTTGAGGTTTTCGTTGAATTTGTTTGTTGTTTTTGAATGTTGAGGTTGTTGTTGAATTTTTTGGTGTTTTTCATTGTTGAGGTTGTTGTTGAATTTGGTGGTGTTTTTCATTGTTGAGGTTGCTGTTGAAATTGTTGGAGTTTTTCAATGTTGAGGTTGTTGTTGAATTTTTTGGTGTTTTTCATTTATTAGTTTCTTGTTGTTGAATTTTTTGATGTTATTCATTATGGAGGTTATTGTTAAATTTGTTGGTGATTTCCAATATTGAGTTTGTTGTTGAATTTTTTGGTGATTTTCATTGTTTTGGACTTTGTTGAAATATTTGGTGTTTTTGAATGATGAGGTTGCTGTTGAATTTTTTCGTGTTTTTTATTGTTGAGTTTGTTGTTGAATTTGTTGGAGTTTTCCAAAGTTGAGGTTGTTGTT